>NC_139643.1:1233057-1250557 GCF_964638095.1 Poromitra crassiceps | reverse complement strand
AGAGGCTATTAGCCTATCAGAGTCTCTGCTGGCCAATCCAGGAAGTTTGACAATACTATTTGGACCATTTCATTTGTGGCTGTGTGAACACAAACGAACCAAGGCACAAATGCAACAATTGTATCAATTAAGTACCTGAATCGGAACAAAGCAAACGACCTACAGGTGTGAATACACCCTAACACACTACAGTTCTTCCATTTCAGTTGTTTTTCAGCACAACTTATTTCTCCTTCACTTCAGCTGTTAATTGCTTTCTGTGAGGGCTCTTGAGTTACAGGTAGCATTTCTACTTCAAACAGAGAGACACATTTCTAGAATGACAATGATTTATTAGATGATTAGATACATGAGCCTGAAGGCACAGAGATATAGTTTTGGCGATTAGACTCCATCATGACGTCATCTTGATTATGACGTCATGATCAGCAGGGGTAGATCAGCCAGGAATAGGAATGAAGATCCCCCCCGTGGAGTCTAGACCTGGTGGTGGTGACAGATGAGGTCTTGGTCTTGGTGGCGAAGCTTTTGAATCTTAGATCTCAGAGGACTGGAGGAGAATGGGGTGGAGGCGGGTCGCAGGAACGTACTGAAAAGCAACAGATCACACAGAGAAAGCGGAGAGCTTTTAGCTTTGACAGCTTGATGTGATAGGCTGAATGGGAAAAGGTGTCTTACTCTGATTGGCCTAAAATGAACGATACCTCCCACAAACAGTGACGCTAGATAGAAGCGGGAAAAGGGGTGATTGATGACGTAATTTATCAATGAGTGGGCGTGACATTTAAAAGGTTTTCTCCTGACAGGGAAAGATGTGAATGAGGACAGGAGGGATGAATGAGAGCCAGTGACAACTAAAGGGTTTCTCCTAGAACAGGAAAATGCAGGTTGATTAAGAAGTGGGTATGAGAGCTAGTTATATCCTGAGAGTGAAAGAATGAAAAGTGAGTGAATGAATGACATTAAGGTCTCTCTTATAGAATTATCGCTCTAGCTACATTTCAAACAGAGAGACACATTTCTAGAATGACAATGATTTATTAGATGATTAGATACATGAGCCTGAAGGCACAGAGATATAGTTTTGGCGATTAGACTCCATCATGACGTCATCTTGATTATGACGTCATGATCAGCAGGGGTAGATCAGCCAGGAATAGGAATGAAGATCCCCCAAAAAATGAATGAGAATACGTACCAGAGGAGAGAGACTTCGACCGATACCTTACCAGGCAGCAGGAATCTATTAACATAATAAAGAACAATTAGACATGAAAGATTCAGGATGATGCCAAATGCTCTGGTAAGCCACAATGACTCTGCTGGTCATGAGCCTACTTGATATTAGCTGGAGTATGGCGACCGTTTAGGGAGAACGATCCAGAGCTAAACCGTGAGTTTAATGGTGAAATGGCCGCAGCAGCCGAAAATGCGAAGAGCCTGTAGGCTCTAATGTGCGAATGAAGCCACATGGAGGCTGAGACTCTTGAGGTCTCTGATGCAAATGAAGCCACATGGAGGCTGTTGCGAAGAGAGACTCTTGAGGTCTCTGATGTGCGTTCTTTGATGCGAATGAAGCCACATGGAGGCTGTTGAGAAGGGAGACTCTTGAGGTCTCTGCAAACAAGTGCAATTATGAGAAGAGTGATTAAAGTAGAATAGCCTAGATGTGTAGGGCGACTCGATGGACGCTGCTTAACACGTGCAATTATGAGGAGACCAAGACCATGAGTGACATGAATTGAGAAGAACCACCACCAGTAATGGAAATGACTTACCAATCAAGGTTTCAGAGATTTTTGATGAGAGAGAACGACATTGATGTCAGGGCGGATGTATGTGTGGAAGGCGGAGGAAGACCAGCGCCCCAGTAGTTGCAGAGAGGAGGACGACATCCCCCGGTTGGCAGCAGAAATTGCAGCTCCTATTCTAAAACAGTGCCCTGAATAATGCTCAGGGGATATTTTACATTTAATAAGAACTAATTTTAAATGATTAACGAACCAATATTTAGTCATGGGGAGATCCCCAGGGATGATGAACAACGGAGAAGAAGGACTAGACCTGGGCCTAACATGTAAATACTTAAGCATAGATCTGAAGGGGCAAAATTGGGAACCCGTGCGAGCTACGATTACGGAGCAAGCACCTCCACGTTTAGAATGTTTTAATTGAAGACTATAATGACTGGCATGAAAAGCCAGATCAGAAAACGTAACATCTCTATTAGAATCAAAAGACAGAGGAATTACAAAATTCGCCACTCCTAAGAAAGCATAAAAAGCTAAAAAGAAAACAGCCTCTAACATGGAGTCCACATAGGGGGAAAAATAACCATTCCTGAGAGCTAATATCATGACATGAAGAACAGACAGAGTGATGGGTTTTCTGTGATCGGGAACAGGGGAACAAACCTTAGATATTCCTTTAAGCAATAACTTAATAGCAGGATTTAAATATAGGCTAGGAAAAGATGGATCATAGCATCTAGCATTAAATTGAATGCCTGCAATTAGTCCTCGAATGTAAGGAGGTTTAAAACGGCGGACATCGGTGCAATAACAGATAAATGCACAGACAGTTTTAATAGAGATTGGTTTGGGAGGCATTTTAACAGAGACACAGAAAACACAAAATATAGACCAAGCAAGGTCATACGTTTTAACAGTGGAAACTGCTAACCCTCGTCTCATATAAACTTTCGCTGAATCAAGATACACCTGCATAGAGGTGCCTCCCTCTAATGCAACATTAGGACATGAAGAGGGGGAACTTGAGAGGGAATAAGCATGGCCTCGGGACAGATGCTCCGGAAAGTCTGAAAATGAAAACGGGAGAGAGAGTCAGCCAGTGTGTTTAGGTGCCCAACACGTGACGAGCAGACAGAATGAAATTATGAGTGACAGAAGACCAGGTGATACATCTCATGAATGGCATGATGTCTTTGGGAGGAAGAGCGCCCTCTATTGATGATGTCAACCACTGCCTGGTTGTCACATAGCACTGCGATACGTTTACGCTTCCAGTGATGACCCCATATGTGACAAGCAACTGTGATGGGAAATATCTCATACAAAGCTGATGACTGATCGAAGTTAGCAAATTCAGAGGGCCAGGGCAAACCATTGCCTTGATAGAACCCCCCAAAACCCACGGATGGGGCAGCATCCGTGAAAAATTTGAGCGAATCTGAGGAGTTAACCAGCTCATTATAGAAAAAAGTAATGCCGTTCCAATTATCCAGCTGGAACAACTTTAGCACTGATCACAATATTAGCGATGAACACTGTAGACTGAAAACACCTAGATGAGCAGATGGAATTAAACATGACTTGATTATTAGGATGATCTCCTCATGTCACCTGGGATCCCTTGTTTGCTCCGCCTCATCTCACCATCAAACAGTGACTGGGTGAGCTGAGCTGTCGTCTGAGGAAAGCATGACGCTTATACTGGGCTTGAGCTGAGCATCGAAACAGCATGATGACACATGAACATCAGCACATGTATGCATGAATACGTACATTTATATTCGAGTAAGCAATTAGTTAGATGGAGGAATTGCTTGTTTTGGCTGAAGTTGCTATGTATTGTCTGTAAGCAATGCAATGCATTAGGTTAACAGATGCGAATGAATACTTGCTGAAGTTTCCGAAGAAGCATGCGATGGCTGCTGTTGAGACCTGGTTAAGGCTACTGGAGAGGAAGCTGCGACCATCGCCTCATGGGAACGCCATCCACCATTGATATCCCGCCAGTCAATCTGAGGGAAAGCAGCTCAGACAACATGACTGAATTAGAATATGCTGCAAAGAACTGACGAATGCCGACACGTTTAAATGGTTTCAGAACGAGCTAGGTTACATAAATAATTACATTGAATGATGCAAAAGATTTAAGACATGACATGAACCTGCTGCCAGATACGTAAATGATTTGAGACCATGCACGCAAAACAGAGCATTTGACAAGAGTAGGACAGACGCGATAACGTTAGCTTTCCCAAGTTGAAAGCCCAGCTCCATGAGCCAGATGCTCACTCCCTGCCACCCTCTGCACAGTGCCAGAGGACACAGAATACACCAGCCTGACAAAATGGCTGACTATGAAAAGTTACAAAATGGCTGACACATGTGACTGACAAATATATTGCATGACCTTAATTTAAGTCCCAACTTGAGACCAAGACGACTGCTTCTTTGATTATGCTGACTTAGAGCATGTTTAAACATTATAGTCTCAACACATGGTTCCTTAGCCATGAAGGGAACCTTGAAGCGAGCCATTTGACTGTGCTCGCAGTACACTCATTCATGAGCATGCTTACGCACATCCTGCCACTGAATGGGCTGATTTGAGCATTTAGAGTGAGACGTGCATGCAAACACTGCACCAAAGTTAGATCTATCATGATCTTAGCTTATCACGCACGAGATCATGTGCAGAATTTTAACCTTGATTTAGACCCATGAACATTTTTACACATTATTGCAACTACATTTATAAATTAAAATATATAACTAGATTTGGCCATATGAATGATCGAGATTCGAGTGCATCATGTGAATTGAATTAATAATTTAAGATGAGAAATCCTGTAAATGCGGCAGAGTTTGTGGGAAAACAGTTGATAGAACTTTGAACCAGCAAATTTGATCATGTGATGCAAGCATGGGAATGAGCGTGAATGATTAGCTTGAATGATTAGCCTGTTTTAGTGCGATGGTGTAGAATACTCAGCTTTGATAGAGGGAAGTAGAGTGAAGTGATGACTACATCTCCCAGCATGCTTAGCGCTGGGTGGACTGGGTCTGCAGATGACGTCACGATTTGCGTAATGGCGCTGAACAGCAGGATTCGAGTAAATGATTATTCTTGAGTGGAGAGCTTGACACATGAGCTGAGTTCTGAATGGTTAATTCTGAGCGGAGACTTGACTTGGACGGTAGCAAGGAGTTTAGCCGAATGCTTCCAACAAGTGGAATATCCATACCTTTTACAGTCTATGATCGATACCAGCTTCCCTGCGCGTCAGGGCCAGTGCATTGCTGTTCAAGTGAAAACTCTCGGAGTCTTGCTGAAGCCGTGCGAGATTAGGAGCCGACGGAGCCGGGGACAGAGTCATGACGGACGAACAGAGGCGCGGTGGTCCGGGGCGCTTGCGTGTGTGGACAGGAATCACCATGGGCTGCATAGAGTGACAGGTAGGCAGGCGCAAGCAAGCCGCGTGGCGCAGCATGACACATAAGCATGACTTGCCCGACAGAATCCACGAACGAAAATGCCAGCATGAATGAACTCCTTGTGGGTGATAGTGACTGCAACACGAGCAGCATGACGGCGTAACGAGACCGGAGACAGCAGAGAAGTAAGCGGGCAGCAGCACTGAATGACCAACGCATCGCAGGAACGTACTGAAAAGCAACAGATCACACAGAGAAAGCGGAGAGCTTTTAGCTTTGACAGCTTGATGTGATAGGCTGAATGGGAAAAGGTGTCTTACTCTGATTGGCCTAAAATGAACGATACCTCCCACAAACAGTGACGCTAGATAGAAGCGGGAAAAGGGGTGATTGATGACGTAATTTATCAATGAGTGGGCGTGACATTTAAAAGGTTTTCTCCTGACAGGGAAAGATGTGAATGAGGACAGGAGGGATGAATGAGAGCCAGTGACAACTAAAGGGTTTCTCCTAGAACAGGAAAATGCAGGTTGATTAAGAAGTGGGTATGAGAGCTAGTTATATCCTGAGAGTGAAAGAATGAAAAGTGAGTGAATGAATGACATTAAGGTCTCTCTTATAGAATTATCGCTCTAGCTACATATGTTACAGTAACCTCACGTTTTGGAGCTTTGACCATGTTTAGCCATAGATAATGAGATCTGTTATGAATGTTAAGTTATGATAGTAGGTCCCCTATAAACAACTTCACATCCACCATGTCAGTAAATTGTCACATATAGCCTAGTCTTTATTTAACATGCTGCACGCATAGAAATACAGCAACATTATTTATTCCACCACAAAAGGTTACTTTTCAGGAACATGTAACCATGGTGCCGCAGTATGGCTTTCATGGTGAGGGGAACTTAATCCTGTGGCTAATGTATGGAAACAGGGAGGTTGTCAGCTTTGTAACAGTATATTTATTTATCCACTTTGTAGAGCTGAGTTGGGCACGGAGGTGTTTTTTTAATATTAGTTGTGTCTCTCTAATATGATGGTTTGCATGCAGTAAACAGTTTGATTGGCAGATAGGGCAGTGTTTGTCTTCGCATGATGCAATGGGCTTATCTAACCATCACATTTAGTACTTTATCTCTGGGGGAATTTCCACAAACACGAGGCTTCAGTACTAGTCAGACTTCATGTCCTGTTTGAGTTAGACTTCCTGTCCATTTCAACAGAGGATAAATGTTACAGACCAGTCGCTCAAACACCTTCATGACAGTTAAATCAACAGGCTTGTAATCATTCAGGCATCAGGCTGTAGCATTAGACTTCTACTCTATCAGCCTGCTGGGAACTCAACATCATGGCCCTCCTAAAGAAGGCCCAGAAGAGGCTGTATTTCCTCAGGCAGCTGAGGAAGTTCAGACTGTCAAGAACCATGATGGCTCGGTTCTATACAGCCATCATTGAGTCTATCCTCACATACTCCATCATCACATGGTTCCCTGCTGCAGCTGCAAAAGATCTCGCCAAGCTGCAGCGGGTGATACGCTCTGCGGAGAGGGTGATTGGCCGTCCTCTGCCCTCCCTCAAATCCCTGTATGACTCCAGGGCTTTGAGGAGAGGGAGAAAGATCATGGCCGACCCCTCCCACCCTGGCCACGGCCTCCTCACCCTGCTCCCCTCTGGGAGACGGTTGCGGCTGCCGAAGGCTACAAAGGTCCGCCATAGACTGAGCTTTTTCCCCTCAGCCGCCAGGCTGCTAAATGCCTCTGGGTTCCCTCCCACCCCTGCCCCCTAGGCAGTGTCACCGGACATTTTTGCACTATGTTCCTTTAACTCTGCACTTTATATCTATACCTCCTGCACTGTGCTATGTTTTGTGTTGCTGTCTTGTTGTTATATGTGAAAAAGATTAAGAAATGCGCACACTGTCAATGTCAAAACAAATTCCTATGTGTTCTGCACAATGGCAAATAAAGATATCTGAATCTGAATCTGAATCTGTAATGTGGTACTGTGTCGGGTTCCTCACAACTTTAATCAGAGGGTCAGGGGGACTCATGGTTCTGCACCCCGCTAAAGCTCAGAACCAAACATCCTTTTGTTATTGTTGTTGTTTTGTTGAATTAGCGTTAGCTGTGTCTCTCTAATATGATACACTGGTTTGCAGTAAACACTTTCATTTGCAGATAGGGCAGTGTTTGCCTTAGCATGCAATATCTAATCATCACATTTAGTACTTTATCTCTGGGGGAATTTCCACCAACATGACGCTTCAGTACTAGGTTCCCACCCTACTCTGCCTCTGATTTGTGGTTGAGATTGTTCTGAGGGTAAGCCAATCAGAGGCGGAGTAGAAGTGACATCTCACATTGCGTTTTTTTTATTCCACAGTTTAAACCTTGTGTCAATGTTTAAAATGTGTCCATTTGAGAATAAAATGAAATAAAATGTATTTTATGTATTTAAAATACATAAAATACAAGATCTGAAAGTATTTTGATACAAATTACATCTTATTTTTCTCGGTCCAGCCAAATACAAATTACAAAATACACAATTGTATTTTAAATACTTATTTTAAATACATGTATTTCAAATACTGCCCATCTCTGTGTGTGTGTGCCTGTGTGTGTGTGTGTGTGTGTGTGCATGCGTGCGTGCGTGCGTGCGTGTGTGTGTGTGTGCGTGTGTGTGTGTGTGTGTGTGTGTGTACGTGTGTGTGTGTGTGTGTGTGTGTGTGTGTGTGTGTGCGCGTGTGTGTGGACACACGCACGCGCACATGTGTGGGTGTCGCAACTGTCAATATATGGAAGGGATGCTGACATGTAGCGGGGCAAACCGCTGCCACACACACACACACACACACACACACACACACACACACACACACACACACACACACACACTAGAGAGCTGCAAACCCGAGGGCACCCTCGCGGGCCCCTCAGCTTTTTTTAATGAAATGCTCCGAGCCGCCGGGCCGGGTTCGGGCCGTTTCAATAATAAAATAAAATGAAGCTGTATTACTCGCTTTATTTTACACAGCAGAGTGAGACCAAAGAGGAGGAGGAACGCACAGACACGCACACACCGTCCCCACACACACACACACACACCGTCCACACACACACACACACACACACACACACACACACACACACACACACACACACACACACACACCCTCACCGTGACGTTAGTCTGCCACTCCAGTCCACAATCCACGTCATGACATGTTTCAGTCAGCGTGCTGTCACTGTCAGCATAAAAAACAACAACAAAACAAGCCGCGTGTGTCCGTGTCGTGAGAGAGAGAGAAATAAGATCGATGGACATAAAACAAAGTTTGCGAGGGGAGAGTTAAAGGGGGACTTACCCCCCCAGATATGTGACAAAACGTAAGGTTACATGATGTAACCATGGTTCTCTGAGTAGAGGGGTTTACCCTCCAATACAGAGATATGAATATATCTTGTATGGGAAGCTGATTACAAATGGAATCAGGTGACGTGAATAATTACTTTAAGACAATCCACCTGTGGACGTGGTTACACCCAAGCCTATAAAGCCCCTGTTAACCACGCCTACTTCGACTAAAGTTTCGATTGAACGAATCCCGAGCGGCCTCTGCTGGAGGGTAAACCCCTCTACTCAGAGAACCATGGTTACATCATGTAACCTTACGTTCTCTATCGTTATCGGGGTTTACCCTCCAATACAGAGATATGAATATATCTTGTATGGGAAGTGCTGTAAGACACACCGTGAGGGATAGAGCAGCACCAGCTCCCCCAGGAGGCTGAATCGTGGGAGCTTCGAATGAGACGTCACCACCACCAAGAGTGCTCTACAAAATCAACAAGTGCATCAACAACTACAGTATATACAAATGTACACTATGTACAAACCCCCCCCAAAGTCGCCAGCTCCGCCAGACGCAGGATGCTGCCGGTTCGAGCCCTGGCGCCAGACGCTACCGAGGGCGAGTTGGCCCCGCAAGTCGCGAAGGCTCAACCAGAGGGGTCAAGAGGCCACTCAGACCAGCCCACACTGGGCTGACTGACAGGGAACCAAAACCATAAGTCACTACCGCCGGGCTCCGCCAAGCACTCGTTCACTGAACGACGTGCCTGCAGCCACATTGAATTGGTAGAATCGAGCAAATGTGGAAGGGGCCGACCAGGTGGCCGCCTCGCAGATCTCACCGAGAGACGCACCGCGCCACGCCGCCCAGGACGTAGCCATGCCCCGGGTCGAGTGTGCCCGCACCCCCGAAGGGAAGGGCATCCCAGCCCCCACATATGCCTGCTGGATAGCTTCCACAATCCAGTGGGAAAGACGGGCCTTAGACAGCGGCTGCCCCAGGCGGTCTGGCCTGAAACAGACGACACCTGGTCAGTCTGCCTATGGCCCTGTGTCCGTTCCAGATACACTCTCAGTGTCCTGACCGGGCAAACCAGCGAGTGCCTGCGCTCCCCTTCCTCTGTCGGAGCAGAGTAGAGGGACCGGAGTTCTATGGCCTGGCTCGGCTGAGGGATGGACAAGACCTTAGGAAGGAATGCAGGGTTTGGTCGCAAGACTACCCCTGCCTCTTCAGGCAAAAATCTGCACAGGCCTTCATGCCCTGAGAGAGCATGGAGCTCCCCCACCCTCTTGGCCGTGGCCAGCGCCAACAGAAGGGCAGATTTAAAGGACACCCACTTTAGGTCCACTGACTCCAGGGGCTCAAATGGAGGTGCCTCCAGAGCCCCTAGAACCAGCTGCAAATCCCATGGTGGGAGAGACGGCCTACTGCGTAGGCCGACGCGTCTCCTAGCGCCCTTGAGGAACTGGGATATCAGCTTGTCTACCTCCTCAGACAACCGATACTTCCCAACTCGAGCTGCCTTGATTGCCGCCACCATACCCCTGAGGGTGGACGGCGACTTCCCGGCATCCAAAAGCCCTTGTAGGAACTGCAGAACGGCTGGGGCAGAGGATGTAAGCGGGTCAATCTGGTGCACCCTGCACCAGGCCGCAAAGGCCCTCCATCTGAAAGCATAGAGTGCTCTCGTCGATGGTGCCCGAGCCTCTTGCAGTGTACTGACCACCGAAGGAGACAGCCCCATAGCTAATAGTTCGGTCCCCTCAGGGGCCACGCCCAGAGCTTGAGCCCCTGGGGAAAGGGATGAACCAGAGCACCTTGTGCCTGGGACAGCAAGTCCCGCCGCACTGGAAGCTCCCATGGGGTCCCGTCCAGCAGTGGCGGGATATCCGAGAACCAGGTCATGTGTGGCCAACACGGGGCCACCATGACCAGCCTCATCACCTCCAACCGTACCCTCTGTAGGAGGACCGGGAGGAGAACAAATGGGGGGAAAGCGTACAGCAGGACGCGTGGCCAAGGGTGAGCCAAGGCATCCACTCCGAGGGGAGGATTGTCCTTCCCTAGCGAGAAGAACAGGGGACAGTGGGTGGATTCCTGTGATGCAAACAGGTCGACCTCTGCCCGTCCATAGCGGAGCCAAATCTCCGCGACCACCTGGGGGTGCAGCCGCCACCCCCCTGGGTCCGGACCCCCCCTGGACAGCTGATCTGCCGCCCAATTGTCCAGCCCTGGCACATGGACTGCCCTCAGGGAGAGAACCCTGGGGTATGCCCAAAGCCAAAGCCGACGTGCCAGCTCGCAAAGGCGAGGGGAAACCAACCCCCCTTGCCTGTTGATGTAAGCAGCCGCTGCCACACTGTCTGTCTTCACCAACACGTGTTGGCCTTGCAGGAATGGCAAAAAATGCCGAAGGGCCAGATGGACCGCTGTCAGCTCTAGCATGTTGATGTGCTGGGTGGTGTGAGGCTTGCTCCAGCGACCGCTGGCACCGTTTCCTCTGAACACAGCACCCCAGCCCGTCAGTGAAGCATCTGTCAACACCAGTTGACGATGTGTCACTGGGCCGAGCACACTCCCCCTGCTGAGATTCCCGTCGTCCTCCCACCAATGGAGGGCCGCCCGCAACCGCCTGGTGACGAGCACAGTGGAACTTAGGTGACTCCTGGGGCTCAAGCCCAGACCCAGGAGGCACCTTTGTACCGGCCGCATGTGTAGGAGGGCCAACGGGACGGCTTGGACCGAAGACGCCATCAGGCCCAAAAGGCGGAGACACAGCCTCCATGTGACTCCGGCCCCCAGCCTGAATTGGGAGAGGCAAGCCCTGAGGGATAGCTGCCTCTCCTGCGTCAGTGACAACAGCGCAGCCTGGGAATCCACCACTAGGCCCAGGAACTGCGTCTTCTGTGAAGGCTCCAGCCTGCACTTCCCCGGATTGAGCCCCAGGCCAAGCTGCTGCACGTGCTCCAAGAGGATGGACAGATGAGCCCGACACTGAACTTCTGAGCGTGCGCACAGGAGCCAGTCGTCTAGATAGTTCAGGATTCGTATCCCCTTCCGTCGCAGAGGCGACAAAACGGCGTCCATGCACCTGGTAAAGGTGCAGGGAGCCAAGGAGATTCCGAACGGCAGGACCCGAAACTCGTACTCCTTGCCGTCGAACGCGAACCTGAGGAACCGCCAATGCCCTTCCCAGATCGGAATCTGGAAGTAGGCATCCTTTAGGTCTATGGTGACAAACCAGTCCCCTCTGCAGATGGACTGTCGCACCCTCGGGATGGTCAGCATCTTGCACGGCAGACGCCTGAGATGTCTGTTGAGACCCCTTAGATCTAAAATGGGGCGTAGTCTCCCATCCTTCTTGGGGATGAGGAAATACCGGGAGTAAAATCCAGCCTGTTTGTTGCCCTGAGGCACCTCCCTGATGGCTCCCTTCTCCAACAGGGTAGAAACCTCGGCCTGGAGCACTGCCTTGTGCTCCGCGCCCACCACCGTGACAACCGTTGGGGTCCTCGAGGTCGGAGGCCGACGAGCAAACTGAATACGATACCCCTGGGTCATGGCCGAAACCACCCAGGGGCTCGCCTGCAGTGACCTCCAAGCCACAAGACCCACCCGGGCTTGCTGGAGGCAGGCTGGACGTAAACTGGCGTCAGGAAGAAGGCGGAGGCCTAGGCTTGCTGCCGCCTCTGCCTTGCTTGCCCCTGACCGGCCTCCTGACTGCGTTGCCGTGCCCACGGCGCGCATCCAGAGTGGCCCTCAGGTCATTTGGGCCCCAGCCCGACCTCTGTGTCTGTGCGGGGGCTTCCTTCCTCCTGCCCCCCGACTGTCTGGACCACCTGGGGGTCAGTGCATCGGAAACCTCCTTAGCACAACGACGGGCCTCCTGGCCCTGCTGCAACAAAGCAGTGGCACCAGGACCAAACATGGCTGATGGCGCAACCGGCAGCCGCAAGAGGGCTCTCTGGTCCTCTGATCGCAACTTGGACCGGGACAGCCACAGTTGGCGCCTTGCAACCCAGAGTGCCGACACACCCTTACTGGCAGTCGACACCTGCTCTTTCATCAGCTGTGACAAGACTGATGAAACCAGTTGTATCTCAGCATTGAGATGAGCATCGAACCCGGTGCTCAGCTCGCGGACCAGCTTCCTCTGATACAATGCTAGTATGGACCCAGTATTGGCCAACCGTGCCTGAACTGCTACCGGCCTATGCACCTTAGCCAGTGCGGCATCGAGCATCTTACAGTCCCCCGTTGGAGTAGCCGGCCCCAGCACTGGGCTGGCCGGGAACAAAAGAGCTGATATGGCTTGGTCCAGCTGAGGCAATGGGCCACAGCCCACCTTACCCCTATCCTGCATGGCAGACAGCCGCCTGTTGGTAGAGGTAAAGGAGAGTGCAGCCATGGGTGTTGCAAACCCAGCCTGCATTAGGTTCTCCACTTCCGGGAGGAGAGGCACCTCAAATGGCACCTCCGGACCTGGCGCGTCCTCATCATCGAAGCGCGAGGGAGGAGGGGCTTGGCCCGCGGCGGACTCCAGTCCCAAAGCTTGGGAAGCCCTGACCATCAGACCCTGGAATCGCTTGCGTTCACTGGTCTGTTCGCCCTCTGCAACGGACCCCTCAATGAGGCCCCCCTCATCTGATAACCCCTCTATGTCGACATCCTCCTCGACATCCTCCTGATCACCAGCCTCAATCCTGATGCTGTCATCTGGTAAAAACGTCCTAAGTAAGGGAAAGGGGCGGGGATCCCCTGAGGAACCACCCCCACTCCCCCCCGCTTTACGGCGCTTAACCTGCTGGGGCGGAGCCGACTGTGCTACAGCAACCTGCCTGCGCTTACCCCCAAACACACAAAGCCGAGCCTCCAGGGATCGTGCTGGCAAAATGAAGCAATCCATACAGGAGGAGGGATTAGCAACCGCTTCAGAGGCATGTTCCTCTCCCAGACAACGCACACACACATCATGCCCATCTTCAGTGGGCAGCTGCACTCCACACACCACACAGACATGGCTCATAGATGCCATAGCTTCCTTTCCTTTTAATGATTTTATTTTGAAAGAAGAGAGGAAGTGCTAAGCCAGTGTAACTGCGCTTGCTGCCAACTTGACACACATGCACAGTCCACCAAACCACGCGATAGGCCCCGCCCTCGCGAGACTAACAACACGGAAGAGCTCTAAAAGTTTTAGCTCCAGTCTGTGTGTTTTGGTGTGTTTTTGTGTACCGTTGTTACTGCCCGGGCTAACTGTTCGCCAGACAGAAGCCGCGGCCAGAGAGAGAGAGAGATAGAGAGAAAGCTGACAACGAACCCGCGGACCTGCTCTCGTTGTCCTGATTAGGGAGCCGAGAGAGGACCAAGCGCCGCAGGACACGGAAGCCTCCAGAAACCTGGAGACAATATGTCAGCGCCGAGGAAGTTGTGTTTAGCGTTATATAGGAGACGGACAACACACTCGCGGACCTGCTCTCACTGTCCAGTTACGGAGCCGAGAAACAAGACCGTCACCTAGCGCCCCAAGACATGGAAGCCTCCAGAGACCTGGAGACAATATGTCAGCGCTGAGAAGTTTGTGCTCACCCCGACAACAGCCGCCACGAGAGGCAATCGTCCTCTCTCCCACCACCGAAGGTAAGAGGCAAGGCTGTTTACGAGAGAGTCAGAATATAATAGAAGTTAGATAAGATTTTTTGATTGTCTCAGACAGAGCGACCACACGTCACACTGCTCCAGTGAAATCGAAAAAGTCGAAGTAGGCGTGGTTAACAGGGGCTTTATAGGCTTGGGTGTAACCACGTCCACAGGTGGATTGTCTTAAAGTAATTATTCACGTCACCTGATTCCATTTGTAATCAGCTTCCCATACAAGATATATTCATATCTCTGTATTGGAGGGTAAACCCCGATAACGATAGAGAACGGCATGCTGCTTATTTGAAAAAACCCAAAGTCATATATATTGGTTAAAAGCTGAAAAAGTGTTTTGGGGGTAAGTTACACTTTAAACAGTCCCCACTGCAGTAGGGACAGCTCATTTCAACCTATTGAAAATGAACCCATCTACCATACATTGTGAGGACACTAATGTGACGTTATTCAATGCAGCTATAAACGGTAAGTCTGCTGTTTTAATTTCAATAAGCTTGAGTGACATAATGTTTCAGTTTGTGGGCATTGTTGCTGTTAAACGATCTAACTTCTCTTTCTCGAGACAATATGTCTGGATTTTGATAGGCCACGGTAGCGTGTGTGAGAGGGGGAGAGAGAGACAGAGAGAAAGCTGCGGTGGTTGTCTTTATAGGCAACACAGTCTATCAACGTTTTGGACCAACGAGTCCAGCATCGCGGCAGCATGCACAGAGAGGGAGAGAGAGATGTGTCGTCATATCGTGATATTGATGTCGGGCCTCGCAACGGGCTCGGGCCAATTCATTTCATAACTCATCCGGGCCGGGTCGGGCACGGGCCTGCATGTCACGGGCCGGGGAGGGCTCGGGCCGAGATTTCAGGCCCGCGCAGCTCTCTAACACACACACACACACACACACACACACACACACACACACACACACACACACACACACACCGCACACACACACACACACACACACACACACACACACAGACATACACACACATGGGCACATACACACACACACACACACACACACACACACACACAGTGAGAGAGAGAGAGAGAAAGACAAAGACACAGAGAGAGAGAGAGAGAGGGACTGGGGGAATGCTCCTCCCATGCGATACGTCCTGCCGGTCAGGTGAATGAAAGTGAAACTTCTGTCAACTGCACATGTATCAGAGGAAGCATGTGCTAATCTACAACTCTTCTCTAGATCCTAACCTACCTGCAGCACTAGCAGGCTTAGATCCTGGAAGCTACAAGGAGAAACTCTGAAGAAAACCTTCACAGGAAAAACTGTTAGAAACCTGAGGTCACAGACAGACAACTGAGCCTGAGACAGACAGCTGCCGGGACAAACAGTGGACTGACAGAGACATGGACAAACAGTGGACTGACAGAGACATGGACAAACAGTGGACTGACAGAGACATGGACAAACAGTGGACCGACAGAGACTTGGACAAACAGTGGACCGACAGAGACATGGACAAACAGTGGACCGACAGAGACATGGACAAACAGTGGACCGACAGAGACATGGACAAACAGTGGACTGACAGAGACATGGACAAACAGTGGACTGACAGAGACATGGACAAACAGTGGACTGACAGAGACATGGACAAACAGTGGACTGACAGAGACATGGACAAACAGGGGACTGACAGAGACATGGATAAACAGTGGACTGACAGAGACATGGACAAACAGTGGACCGACAGAGACATGGACAAACAGTGGACTGACAGAGACATGGACAAACAGTGGACTGACAGAGACATGGACAAACAGTGGACTGACAGAGACATGGACAAACAGTGGACTGACAGAGACATGGACAATGAGACAATGACGACATGAGAAAATACATCATTTCATCTTGATACTATTATGATCTTTTCCCTCAGGACTCCAGGCTGAAGAAAAACACCACTCAACAGGTAAATAGAGAAAATACAGAGAAACAGCTGTCTAATTTGAGTTGATTTTTACTTTCAAATCCAAGTAATTGTGAACTGTTTTTAATTAATGACTGTCTTGTCTCTGTTCAGCTGATGATGTCAGGTTGGTGGGAGGAGCCAGCAGCTGTGCTGGTAAACTGGAGATGAAACAACATGGAGTCTGGAGACCAGTGTATGACGGGTGGTCTGAGTGGACCCTGAAGTCAGCAGCTGTAGTGTGCAGAGAGTTGGACTGTGGCTCTGCTGTTTCCACAGAAGAGAGAAAGGATTCCTCAGAAAGAGATGTATGGAGGGTCAGTTCTGACTGTCTTCAGTCTGGATCTACACTGAGGGAGTGTTTAGACACACGGTCTTACTCTTTCTCTCGCAGCCTGCATATCAACTGCTCAGGTAAAGCCATCAATGACATCAACTATGACAGTAATGTTCACAGTCTCTTGCTTCCTCTGTCACAGTGACACTCAGTGGTTTACATTGGACTGAACTGTACAGTTATGCAGGACAATGGCCTCCTACAGGAAGAGAAGTGTGTGAACATGCATGTAAATAGAGTGCCACAGGGATGATGTATTTTTGTAGTCTTACCACAGACGTCCCCTTTGAAGTGTTTTATGAAAACTGCGTAAAAAAATGCATTTGTGCTTCAAAAGTCATAAAAGTGGTCCTCGTTTGGGAAGATCATCTTGCTGAACACAAACGTTGCTGTTTCATAAACTTTAGTTAACCACAGACTTATTTCAGGCATTGCACCTACATTCCCAATACAAAAATCCCATTGACTTGTACATGTTTGTGTTACTTCTGGACTCCTTCCTGCAGCAGGCTACTCTGTGTCTGTTCTGTTTGTATATTCTACAGTACGTCTATGTACAGAGATCAGCACGCTGCAGATAGTCAATGCAGGAATAATAATCATAATTGTCTGGATTTATATAGCGCCTTTCTAGATATCAAAGTGTTTCACATCTCAGGGGAGAAGGAGTCAACTCATCCACCACCGATGTGTAGCACCCACCTGGGTGATGCACGACATGACAGATGATTGACAGCCTCTGTGTCTCTCTCTCTTTCTGCCTCCTTTCTCTCTCTCTCTCTCTCTCTCTCTCTCTCTCTCTCTCTCTCTCTCTCTCTCTCTCTCTCTCTCTCTCTCTCTCTCTCTAGACTCTGTGAGGCTGGTGAATGGTACTCTGTGCTCAGGCAGACTGGAGGTGAAGTCTAACCAGTCATGGTCCTCAGTGTGTGAAGCTGACTTTGACCAGCAGGATGCAGAGGTGGTCTGTAGGGAGCTTGACTGTGGGGCTCCTTCAGTCCTCCAGGGGGCGCTCTATGGAGACAGGGAGACTCC
>NC_139643.1:1195557-1220557 GCF_964638095.1 Poromitra crassiceps | reverse complement strand
TCGCACAACAGCTAGCCACAACATCCGAGCGACTGGTCCGGCGTCAACCTAGGCTACCAGCCTCTGCTCCCAATGGCCTCAGGTCCCCGGACTGGCCCGGACTGGTCCGGCGTCAACCTAGGCTACCAGCCTCTGCTCCCAAGGCCTCAGGTCCCCGGGCACCGCAACGGCGTGAGCTGCTTCTGGCCGCAGCACTACGACACGCTCCTAACATGGCCAACGCCAGCCATCCCCCTCCCGAATCGGGTAAGATCGATCCAACTCTTACTATCCACTCTCTCTTAGATATGATTAATCTATTAGAAAATCGTGTTTCCCAACTAGAGAACGATAAACGCCAGTCACCTAATGATAGTCTTGTTACACTTAACCAGACCGGCTTCCCTGATCATTTACAATGTACCTCAGTAGCTGATGTGCATTGTGAATTAAGCGAGGATGCTAGCTGCGGTCCAGCTGGTGCCCCCGTTAATGCTAGCCCGCAGCACGACCAGAACAACCCGGCCAATGTCTCGTTGGTCCCACAGTCTGTGGATGATGGGTTTACAGTTGTATCACGCTGCCGTGGCGTTAAACGTGCACAGCCCGCCGCTGTGCAGCCCGTTTCCCAACAAACCACTTCGGTTGAGATTCGGAATAGATTCACGCCGCTTGCTAACTCTCCTGTTCAGCATGCTGCGTCGTCCGCTCCGCCCGACAATATTAAACCCTCTATTCTATTGATTGGAGACTCTATAACCCGCAATATCAAGCTTAACACACCAGCCGAGATAGTTTGTCTGCCCGGGGCCAGAGTACCCGACATTGAAGCTACTCTTAGGGTGCTAACAAACAGCCATAGACAGACAATTACCCAGGCTACCCATGACAACATCATACTACATGTTGGCACCAACAATGCTAGGTTTAAACAATCGGAGATCACAAAGCACAGCATAACTAGGACCTGTGCTTTTGCTAGCAAGATGAGTCGGCATCCATTAATTGTCTCTGGTCCCCTCCCTGTCACACTTAACTCTGACATTTTTAGCAGGCTGTTTTGGCTCAACAACTGGCTGGCCAAACACTGTGCTGATAAGGGCTACCTATTCTCAGATAACTGGCCCTCCTTTAAAGGCATGACTGGCATGCTTAAGATGGATGGCATCCACCCTACCCCATTGGGCGCCAGCACTTTATCAAAAAACCTGGATAGTTGCCTACGGCAAACCCAGACTGCTATCCTTGATTGACAGTTTCACCCACAACATGCAGGGCCACAGGCTGCTAGACAGCCTGTTAGTTCTACCTGTGCGGTTATGGAGTCTGCTAGTTTAATTAACTTAGTCTATCCAATACAGACTGTGCTCCGTCCGCGCCGCACTATTACTATTACTAGTAACCGACCCATAAACGCTCTGCAATATCCTAACCCAAACCTTATTGTTATTAATCCGATTGTTACCACCGCCGCTCCGTCTCCGTATTATACCACGATCTCTCAAATTAACACAGTTTCTCTTCGTCGCTCCGTCCCCTCACGCCGCTCTCGTCCACCCCCCAAAACGTTAAACACCAACCTCATTGAGATTAATTCTACTCCTGGTATCGAATGCTCTAAATTAACTAACATTGATGATAAATCTATTCAATTTGGATTCATTAATATCAGATCAATCACCAATAAAGCCCTCCTGGTCAATGACTTAATCATTGAACATAATATTGACGTTATGGGATTATGCGAAACCTGGCTAAAACCGGACGTTGTTCCACTCATTGAAGCCTCCCCCCCTAACTTTGACAATTCGCATGTTGCCAGAATGTCAAGAAATGGTGGGGGCGTTGGCCTAATTTATAACTCAAATCTAGGTCTTTTGCAGGATCAAAAGTATAAGCTCCTATCTTGTGAGATACTTACTATGAGACACTCTAATATAGCTGGCCTCGGAGCCTTCTACCTAGTTATGCTCTACCGCCCACCTGGGCCCTATTCAGCTTTTCTTGATGAATTTTCCAATTTTCTCTCTGACCTCGTAACCCGCACGGATAGTATCCTTATCATTGGCGATTTCAATATTCATGTTAACCGTAAAGCTGACCCACTCTGCAAAGCCTTTCTATCTTTAGTCGACACCCTTGGCTTTGCTCAGCTGGTTCATGAACAAACGCACTCTAACGGCAACACGCTTGATCTCGTCCTCGCTCGTGGGATTAACGTCTCAGATCTGTCAGTCATGATATACCCTCCAGCACTGTCAGATCATTATCTCATTAAATTTAAAATAGACCTGCCCCTCCGGCAATCAAACCTAGCCGATACCTACACCGCCCGGCGTATCGATAGTTCTACTCCCACTGAACTCGCTGATTTGTTATCGGGGCCGCTTTCCTCTCTCCCAGAGCGGATCGACTCCATTAATGAATTCACAAATCAATTTAATTCAATCTTACTCGCCTCGCTGGATTCTATCGCACCTCTACGTACTAAAATCCGTCGCCCTAAAAAACCCTCGCCTTGGTATACTGACGATACACGCGCACAAAAATTAATATGCAGAAAACTAGAACGTAAATGGCGATCATCCAAGCTTGAAGTCTTTCGACTAGCTTGGAGTGATAGCCTACTAAAATACAAATGTATGCTCTCCGCTGCAAGAGCCTCCTACCTATCAGATCTTATTAACACTAATAAAAATAATCCTAAATTTCTATTTGACACGGTCGCAAATCTTACTCGCAAACCCTCCCCCAATACAAACTCTCCATTTACAGCTAATGACTTCCTTGACTTCTTTAACCGTAAAATTATCTGTATTAGAGATGAAATTAGCAACTCTCTATTACTCACAAAGGGTGCTAACCCCTCTCCTAGCCCTGTCCTTAGAACCTTAGACGAGAGTACTATACTCTCGAATTTTGAGACTATCTCTCTAAATGCACTTTCAAAAATTGTACTTTCATCTAAATCCACAACCTGTTTATTCGACCCTCTCCCTGCAAAGTTGATTAAGGAACTCCTTCCAATACTAGGCCCCCCCTTACTTAACATTATCAATAGCTCCCTCTCCTCTGGCATTGTCCCTACCTCCTTCAAATCTGCTGTAATCAAACCTCTACTTAAAAAGCCAAACCTTGATTCTGAGGTTCTTAACAACTTCAGGCCAATCTCAAATCTCCCCTTCCTCTCTAAAGTTCTTGAAAGAGTAGTCTCGACACAATTAACTGACTACCTCTCACATAATAAACTTCTCGATCCCTTTCAATCTGGTTTTAGATCACTCCATAGTACTGAAACTGCTCTTACAAAAGTAACCAATGACCTTCTCCTTGCGTCCGACTCTAATTTCTCCTCTCTTCTCATTTTATTAGACTTAAGCGCAGCCTTCGATACAATCGATCATAAGATCCTCCTAGACCGCTTATCTAACTACGTAGGTATCCGGGGCACTGCCCTATCCTGGCTAAAGTCATATTTGTCTGATAGGACACACTGTGTCTCATATAAAAATATCATGTCCACTTTCTCCTCAGTGAAGTTTGGTGTACCGCAGGGATCAGTCCTGGGTCCCTTACTCTTTGGAGTTTACTTACTGCCTCTTGGCGAAATTTTCCGTAGATATGGCATTAACTTTCACTGTTATGCCGATGATACCCAAATTTATATACCAATTAGACCAGACGATCGCTCTAAACTCGCTAATCTTGAATCCTGCTTAATCGCTGTTACAGACTGGATGTCAAATAATTTCTTACGACTAAACGCCAACAAAACTGAGCTACTAGTTGTTGGCCCAAAAACCCAACTTCCATTTCTCACTGATCTTAGTCTGAACATTGAGAACTGCGTAATTACTCCAAACTCAAAGGTGAAAAACCTAGGTGTTACCTTTGATCCTACTCTGTCATTCGATGCTCACATTAAGGATATCACTAAAATAGCTTTCTTTCATCTCCGCAATATTTCAAAGATCCGTCCCTTGCTAAATGCAACGGATGCCGAAACCTTAATACACGCCTTTGTTTCATCTAGACTCGACTACTGTAACGTCTTATTCTCTGGCCTTCCACTTTGTAGCACAAATAAATTACAACTCGTGCAAAACGCCGCTGCTAGAATTCTAACTAGAACTAAGAAGTTTGATCATATAACTCCGGTCTTAACACATTGAGTGCCAGCCATGTTTTCATTCCTGTAGGTAAGTTGTGCCAGGGGTGTTTTTGACGATTCTGGCTCATTTTAGAACAGCCGAGGATTCTTTTCTGTTAAGAATTCATGAACACCAATCATCTAAAAATAACTAATAGAATGTGTGCTTTCTCTGTCTAAAAGAGTTAGTTTGCAGAGTTAGTAGTTATGTAGATATTAGCCGTTGAGTACAGCATGGTTTCAGCGTCTGGAAATTTATTCAGAGATAAATGGCTTTTTGTGAAACAGTCACTTTAACCATTCATTTTTGGCATCAGTAAGACCGTCAGACATTCTAAACAATAGTTTTGAACAGTAATTTCCTCCATAACAACAGGAAACACCCCTCTCATTCAAACTCCTCCCTCCGTGTGTCTTCTCCTCCTTCCTCCTGGCTCTAACAGCGGGCGTGTCAGAAGCGCGTTGTGCTGCCTGCCTGTCTGTCTGCGTGCCTGCCTGCCTGCTTGCCTGCGTGCGGGGACGAGTCTGAAATGGATTACTGTAAAATCGCCAAGCCATTTCCTTGAATGGCTTGCTCCCGCGGTGTGTGTGTGTGTGTGTGTGTGTGTGTGTGTGTGTGTGTGTGTGTGTGTTCGCGCGTTGCTCCGCGGCTCTGGGGGGGAGGGGATCTCTGTCCGTTCTGTGTGTGTGTCTCCGGGCTTCTGACTGTAAAATCGCCAAGCCATTTCCGCGGGAGGCGGCTGCTTTTGGTGTACGGGTCCCGTGGCTGTGGCTTCTCTCTGTATCTGTCGCCACTTAGTGGTCGGTAAAATAGATTACACACATGCTCTTGCTCCTATAGTTATCTCGAAGATGTAAAAGGGGTTGATTGATGTCCCACCGTCAAAAAAACATGTAAGACGAGTTATTTCGGCTCTGGCACTTAAGCGTTGGATTATGTAAGACGAATTATTTCGGCTATGGCACTTAAGGTGTTAATCTCCCTCCACTGGCTCCCAATTCAGGCCAGATCAGACTTTAAGGTGCTTCTGTTAACCTATAAATCTTTGCATGGGCTCGCACCTCCGTACTTATCTGAGCTAATCATTCCCTATGTTCCCACGCGTACTCTCCGCTCACAGGACGGTAATTATCTTACCGTCCCTAAAATTAAGAAAAAATCAGCAGGTAGCAGAGCATTTTCTTACCGTGCTCCACATCTCTGGAACCAGCTTCCTCTGTCAGTTAGGGAAGCTGGCTCCATTGAAATCTTCAAAACTAGACTCAAAACCCATTTATTCTCCCAATCATTTGGTTGTGCTTGATAGTTGTGTTTGATGATGTCATTCTCTAGAAATATTTATTAGCTCTTGAGTACATACAATCCTGAATTGCTGAGCGGGCTGTCTCAAGCCAGCAATATCATTATAAACTTATACTTGACCTAATTTAACTCATTGAGTGCCAGCCACTTTTGGAGAACGGACGCTCCCAGTGCCAGAGTTTCAGAGCGTTTTCAGTGATTTCTCGAGGCCCACAGAATATTGTGTGATATTACTATGTAAACACTGAACACGCACAAAGAACGATGAGACTCTATTCTATCATCTGCAAAAAAAAGTTTATTGATCCCATTTTCCGTTCTTTAGTTATGAGCCGGAGAAGATAGCTTGATTCATCCAAAAACAGCAATTTTTTTCTAGAAGCTGAGATAATTGGCCTTTTGTGAAATTAAACATTTCAAGCACATCACTGACTCTGAAGCTAATCTTTTCTAATGTAGTCACACCTCAAAAATAATTTCCTTCAATAAAACAGTTTAGGCCAGGGAATTTTGTTTGGCAGAATAATATTTTTAGCTACAACCAGCAGCGCTGGCCCCTGCGTGCGCTGCTGGTTGCAGCTTCTTGCTGGTCTTGATTTGCTGCTGGTGGGCATCGGATATTCTGGCTTGCGTTTGTCAATCCTGTCCTGCTGCCTGGGTCTGTCTGGGTGTTGCGTGCTGCTCTGCGTGCTGCTCTGCGTGCCCCCCCCCCCCCCCCCCCCGCCCCGCCCCGCCCCGCCCCGCCCCGCCTCGCCTCAACTGCACACTCCTCCTCCTGTCTGTGGTGGCTCTCTGCTGAGTTTGCTGTGCGCACAGTGAAGGGTGCGCAACATCCAGTTTTTTTACAGCGTTCCGCGTGTGTTTGTCACCGGCAACGATGCTTCCAGTTGAGAATAATAACAACTCCACGGTGTGGATGTGCGGATGTGCTGTCGCAACCGACACGGAGCGGCTCAATTGTGGGAGCAGATTGGCTGCTGCAGGCACAGCTGCAGTAACGTGCTTCAGCATATCGATGCATACGGATGCGATGCGATTTCCGTTTCCATAACGACTTCTTCTTTGTTTTTTCCTTGCCTTTCTGTTATGTGGAGAGCACTGTCGCCACCTAAGGGTTCTGTAAAATAGGTTATATACCTCCAATAGCTACAATAGTTGTACCAGAGATGTATCAGGGATTGATCCACGTCCCACCGTCAAAAAACGCAATTGACGACAATCGTCGTCTTTGGCACTCTACGTCAGTATTTGAATTGACGACAGCTGTCGTCATTGGCATTCAATGAGTTAATAATATGGCATCAGTCGACCCAGTAGCTTAGATACAAAATCTAATAGCTGGTGAATAAACTTAGTCCTGAACTGCTGAGCGGGCAATCACAAGCCAGCAGTATCAGTATAAACTTAGACTTGACTTAATTTAGTTTTGTTTGTTGTAGGTCATGATTAACGGTCCGCATCAACAGGGCTGAATCATTGACAGTGGTGTTAGGTGGTACTTAGACCTGAATTAGCAGTATAGTATTACGGTAGTCATCCCAAAAAAATAAAAATAAAAAATCCTAATAAATTTTGCTTTGACCTAATTTTATTGTTGTCTATAGAGTTAGTTCCACCTCTGCGCAGATTCCCCCGCTCTCTTCTCTCTCTCCCCCTCAGGTGTCCTTCATTGGCCTGACGTACACCCCCGCCGCTGCAGCCCTAGGTCTGGCCGTCATCGCCCTAGCCACCTGTCGTCACTCTAGGCCATCTACCCGCTACTCCTTCTACTGTCTGACACCCCGGGCTCTTCACCACCACCGACCCCTATCCTCATCATCCTGGTCACCTGCCTGCCTAAGGGAAGGTCCCCCCCCCCCCCCCCCCCCCCCGGCCTCATCACCTCCAACTCCTATCCTCCCCTCCCCTTAATCACCACCTCCGACTCTTATCCTCCCCTCCCCTCCTCTTAGCTAGTATTCTCTAAACCTACGGACACTTAAAGACTACATTTTCTATTTCCTTTGGACTCTACTTTTTACATTTTTAACTCCCTTCCCTGATTTTAGGATAATTTAAAAACTACATTTTTATATCCCTCTGTTGGACTCTTTTTTACATTTTCAATTTTCTGTTCTCTTGTAAATTTTATTTCCATAATAAACCATTTACAGAGTTTCAATGCCGGAAAACTCTGTTCATGGTTTAGCCCGGCATCTCTCGGCCTGTCTCGGAGGGGAGTCCCCGGATGGGGGTCCGCCGCTGGGTCCACTGCCTGGGTGGGCCCGCGTGGCCTGCGTGGCCTGCTCTCCCAGTTCCCAGTCACTAGCTGGGGGCGGGTCTGGGAGCGGGTCGCGTGGGGGGTGGGCTTACCCAGGCGACCATTGCTGGGCCCCTGTAGCACAACGACCTCACAAGGTTCCTCCTCAGCCAAGCCAAGTCACTGGGGCAATCCATTTGGTGGAAAGGTTTTCTTGCGTTCACTGGGGGTGTGGGGACGCCGCTGTATCCCGGCCCGGCCTTCTCTCCCACGCCTTATGTGGGGGGGGGGGGGGGGCCGGGGCGGGGGGCATCGGTGCTCTTCATCACTGGTCGAGGGCTGCCGGTTGGTTTAGAACAGTTTAGGTAGGCGATAGATTAGCTACAGCCTAAGGCTGACCTGATAGTGTTCAGGCAAAGATCAGACTAGAGCAGAGTAGGATAGGCCAGATTAGGCTGTAGACTAGCTAGATACTATGTCCCAGTTAGCTCTGGTTAATGCTTAGAGTAGTCAGTTGTCTGATCTTCCCCCCCCCCCTCTCTTTCTCTTTCCCCCGCTCCTTTCCCTTCTTCCCCCTCCTGTTCCCCACTCTCCCACATTTCCCACTCCCCCCCCCCCCCGCACCCTCTCCTTCCATGCTCTTCCCTCCCCCGCCGCCCCTTCCCACGTTCCCCCTGCTCTCCCTCCCCTGCACCCTCCCACCTCTCCTTCTCTGTTCTCTCCTCCTCCCTGTCCTCTCCCCTCTCTCACATTCCCCCTGCACTCCTTCCCCTGCACGCCCCCACCTCTCCTTCTCTGCTCTCTCCTCCCCTCTGTCCTCTCGGGGGGGGGGGGGGGGAGGGGGCGGAGAGGTCTGTTCCCTCCCCCCGCCTCCTCCTCCCGCGTTCCCCCTGCACCCTCCCACCTCTCCTTCTCTGTTCTCTCCCCCTCTCCCCCTGCACTCCTTCCCCTGCACCCTCCCACCTTTCCTTCTCTGTTCTCTCCTCCTCTCTGTCCTCTCTGGGGGGGGGGGGATGTGGGACGCTCCCCCTGCTTCTCTACCCTGGCTCTCCCTCCCCTGTACCCCCATCTCTCCTTCTCTCCTCCTCCACATTCCTATCTTCTCCCCACCTCCCCCCTCTCCTCCGTCTATATTGCTCATTCTCTCCCCACCTCCTCCCTCCCCCTGCTCTCTTCTCCCCCACACCTCCCCTCCCTTCCCCTCTCCTGCTCTCTCCTCTTGCTCCTCCCCACCTCCTATACCCTCCCCACCCCATCACTCTCTCACATTCCCCCTGCTATTCTCCCTTCTCCTGCGCTCTCCTCTGCTCTCCCCTCATTCCTATATTTTCTATATTATCAACTGTGCAAATGTTATCTTTATTCTGTATATTCTTGTTACTGTGTGTTCAACCATCAGCATTCATCACTTTGGTTCAGCCAATCATCTCCCTCTCTGTTTATAGACCTGCTGGTCCAGCCAATCATCTCCCTCTCTGTTTACAGATCTGCTGGTTCAGCAGTTGGACTCGACCAACTTACCTCTGGTCTCTGATATGGTAAATGAAAACAAGTCGTGGTCATCAGAGCCAGCCTTATTTTTTAACACCAGTAGTTTTACTTAATATTTCAGTAACTTGAGTACAGACGTTCAGTTTAAATTGTAACAACTTTCACGTAAACAAAAAATTCTTTTCCTGAAATTAAACTAAATAAATGAATTAGAAAGCAAATTAACATATAGGTTTAATAGGTTTAAGGAAGGTATTTTTGCTACTCATGCTGGTACGCTGTCCTTCCATTCAAACTTGGAACAGCTTTGGTAACAGATTAGTGATGGTGACACAATATACAATGAGTATCAGCCACTGCCATCGCTGTATTTAATCTTATCGGCCGATGAGACAGTTGTAGTCAACAATGCAAAAATCGTCCATTTCCGATATTTAACCGATACATTTGTGCATCACTAAGGGCAACACGAGATGTATGTTTAATGGGAGCTGTTCTCATGATGTCAGCGGATCTGATGAGATGTTTCTGTTTCAGCCTCTCCAGCAGATCTCACCTCCAGACATGTTGTCCCGCTGCTGACTGTGCTGCTGCTGCTCACTGGCCTCTGTTTCTACTGCAAGGTACTGAACATCTTTACTCAGTAGACGATTGGTTAAATGAAACAGACTGTATATTTTAGCTAGAAGAGAGGTGTGATCCAGTAACAGCTGCTGTCATGTGTTTCCAGGCCAGAAGGAGGCACCAGCCAAGAAGAGAGAACATTGAGCTGGTTTATTATAACCTTCGTGGTTCAGATGCTGAAGGAAGAGAGGAGAACATTGAGCTGGGTTATGATGACGTGGGTGGTCCCAGTGCTGAAGGAAGAGAGGAGAACATTGAGCTGGATTATGATGACGTGGGTGGTCCCAGTGCTGAAGGAAGAGAGGAGGACATTGAGCTGGGTTATGATGACCTAGATGTAGAGAGCTGCAAACCCGAGGGTACCCTCGCGGGCCCCTCGGGCCTGCCAATACGGGCCAAGGCCGGGCTCGTTTTTTCTTTTTTTTTAATTAATAGGTCCGGGCCGGGCCGGGGTCGGGCCGTTTTTCAATAATTAAATAAAATAACGTTGTATTACTCGCTTGATTTTACACAGCAGAGCAGTCAGACAAAGAGGAGGAGCGCACACTGCACAGACACTCGCCTAGCCACAGCCACACACACACAGACACACACACCCTCACCGTGACGTTAGTCTGCCACTCCAGTCCACAATCCACCGTTCAGTCAGCATGCTGTCAGCGTAAAAAACAACAACAAAACAAGCCGCGTGTGTCCGTGTCCGTGTCGTGAGAGAGAAATAAGATCGATGGACATAAAACAAAGTTTGCGAGGGGAGAGTTAAACAGTCCCCACTGCAGTAGGGAAAGCTCATTTCAACCTGTTCAAAACGAACCCATCTACCATACATTGTGAGGACACTAATGTGACGTTATTCAATGCAGCTATAAACGGTAAGTCTGCTGTTTTAATTTCGATATATGCTTGAGTGACATAATGTTTCAGTTTGTGGGCATTGTTGCTGTTGGCAATTAAACGATCTAACGTGCTCTTTCTCGAGACAATATGTGTGGATTTTGATGGCCACGGTAGCGTGTGTGAGAGGGGGAGAGAGAGACAGAGAGAAAGCTGCAGTGTTTGTCTTTAGGCAACACAGTCTAGCAACGTTTTGGACCAACGAGTTCAGCGGCATGCACAGAGAGGGAGAGAGAGATGTGTCGTCATATCGTGATATTGATGTCGGGCCTCGCAACGGGCTCGGGCCAATTAATTTCATGACTCATCCAGGCCGGGTCGGGCACGGGCCTGCATGTCACGGGCCGGGGAGGGCTCGGGCCGAGATTTCAGGCCCGCGCAGCTCTCTACCTAGATGGTCCCAGTGCTGAAGGAAGAGAGGAGGACATTGAGCTGGATTATGATGACCTGGGTGGTCCCAGTGCTGAAGGAAGAGAGGAGAACATTGAGCTGGATTATGATGAGCTGGGTGATCCCAGTGCTGAAGGAAGAGAGGAGGACATTGAGCTGGATTATGATGACCTGGGTGGTCCCAGTGCTGAAAGAAGAGAGGAGGACATTGAGCTGGATTATGATGACCTGGGTGGTCCCAGTGCTGAAAGAAGAGAGGAGGACATTGAGCTGGATTATGATGACCTGGATGGTCCCAGTGCTGAAAGAAGAGAGGAGGACATTGAGCTGGATTATGATGACCTGGGTGGTCCCAGTGCTGAAAGAAGAGAGGAGGACATTGAGTTGGATTATGATGACCTGGGTGGTCCCAGTGCTGAAGGAAGAGAGGAGGACATTGAGCTGGATTATGATGACCTGGGTGATCCTAGTGCTGAAGGAAGAGAGGAGGACATTGAGCTGGATTATGATGACCTGGGTGGTCCCAGTGCTGAAGGAAGAGAGGAGGACATTGAGATGGATTATGATGACCTGGGTGGTCCCAGTGCTGAAAGAAGAGAGGAGGACATTAAGCTGGATTATGATGACCTGGATGGTCCCAGTGCTGAAAGAAGAGAGGAGGACATTGAGCTGGATTATGATGACCTGGGTGGTCCCAGTGCTGAAAGAAGAGAGGAGGACATTGAGCTGGATTATGATGACCTGGGTGATCCTAGTGCTGAAGGAAGAGAGGAGGACATTGAGCTGGATTATGATGACCTGGGTGGTCCCAGTGCTGAAGGAAGAGAGGAGGACATTGAGCTGGATTATGATGACCTGGGTGATCCCAGTGCTGAAGGAAGAGAGGAGAACATTGAGCTGGATTATGATGACCTGGGTAGTTCTAGTGCTGAAGGCGGGTTGGGTGAAAAAGCACCAGCCCAGGGATAGTAGAATCTCCAAGGAGCTGATCTCACTCCAGATGGATGTCTCAGCTCTCACACAGCCAGCTGTCCATCACCTTAGTGAAGGTAGCGACAGAGTTCCCTTTAAAGTCCCACTGAAATCACAGCAGGAAAAAACAGAATAATTGAAAAGGAAGTCAGGACATGTTGCAGTTGTCTATCCATCAATATCATAATGCAGCCAATCAGTTGTCAGTAGTGAAGACTCACAGCAAATCAGATGACTCCTTGCCATGAATATTCATGACAACTCTCCCTGTCAAAGTTACTGAGAGTCTAATTGGTTTGATTGAATTGTCATTTCAGTTAGACTTTAATAATTTGTTATTCGGTTTATCAGTTTTCCCGTTAGTTCAGGTCCATTTCTTGTCACAGTGATATCTACAATATGAGGTTTGGAAGAGGTGGAGAAAGCCTTCAGGGATTGTGAAGAGGAATGTGACACAAGAGTCACACATGTATTCATCAGGGTCCAATTCAGGAACTGAAGAAAACAAAACATTCATGTATGACTGTTTATACAATGCAATCTGCATAAAAGTTTCAGCAATCTCTTAAAAAACAAAAAAATAACTTCATGATGTTCGGCCATCATGCAGACTGCTCTTCTCAGAGACCCCACAAGCCCCCCGTGACCCTCTCCACATCAAGACAGAGAGTCAATAACCAAGAGAAAATGGAACTTGAAAGAAACTATAAAAATAGTTTGCATGATTGACAAAATACTTGTGTATTTGGTCAACAGTATTTCTACTGAACAACTTTACAGGTTGACCTTCAGAGAAACTTTGATTTTTAGACAGCCTGAAGATCTGAGGCTGCGGAGCTTGTTTCTCTGTGTAAATCTCTGTACAATAGATCATTTTGTGTTTCAGATGTATTGAGTTAGATGTGTGAGTCTAGATCAATAGATCATTTTGTGTTTCAGATGTATTGAGTTAGATGTATATATACACATGCTGTCAGCTGACAACACCACGTCTTTAAAACCATCTCTTCAACCATTTAAACTGTTGCTGCTGTTGATCAAATTAATCTTCATCAATATATATAACAAATCATAAATACAGGATTTTATGGTTTATGTTTTTTGGCCCTCAACTTCCTCACTATTACTTGTAATAATGGTTATGTTGCACATAATCCACATCCTGTATATATACTGTAATCTCACACAGCATTTTCCTTCATCCTGTATATATACTGTAATCTCACACAGCATTTTCCTTCATCCTGTATACAGTATATACTGTAATCTCACACAGCATTTTCCTTCATCTTGTATATATACTGTAATCTCACACAGCATTTTCCTTCATCCTGTATATATACTGTAATCTCACACAGCATTTTCCTTCATCCTGTATATATACTGTAATCTCACACAGCATTTTCCTTCATCCTGTATATATACTGTAATCTCACACAGCATTTTCCTTCATCCTGTATATATACTGTAATCTCACACAGCATTTTCCTTCATCCTGTATATACACTGTAATCTCACACAGCATTTTCCTTCATCCTGTATATATACTGTAATCTCACACAGCATTTTCCTTCATCCTGTATATATACTGTAATCTCACACAGCATTTTCCTTCATCCTGTATATATACTGTAATCTCACACAGCATTTTCCTTCATCCTGTATATATACTGTAATCTCACACAGCATTTTCCTTCATCCTGTATATATACTGTAATCTCACACAGCATTTTCCTTCATCCTGTACTGTAATCTCACACAGCATTTTCCTTCATCCTGTAGATATACTGTAATCTCACACAGCATTTTCCTTCATATTCACATTTCCTCTCACTTCTCATTGCAAAACAGTTAAATGCCATTCTTAAATTGAATAACCACTTGTTTGATTCCCCTTGGAGTGCACATAAAAAACATTGAGGTGATTGATGTGAAAATGATCAAGTCAATGTCTTAATTATGATTTATAACAAAAATATACAATGAATAAAATGATTACAATATTCATGCATCAATATATAATATGTACAAATGGAAAGTTTTTGCAAAGGAACAAACTCTTATTTTTATTTATTTCTTCTTTATTTCAGCCTGCATACAGTATATTTCATGTCTTGTTTTATGTTCTAAAATAATGCATATTTTTCATTATCTGTTCATGTTAGTTCATGTAAATAATATGTAACATACTTACATTTATTACATTGTAATTCATTGTAGATCTTAGTTTCTGGTGTTTTTGCTTGATGTGGCGCCCGGTTGTTTGTGATTTGTTGTTGTCCGCTGAATTATCAGCATTTCTGTTGATTTCCTTTGGCATTTTTATGGTGCCCCATATTTGACTGTATGTATTTTGTTTTATGGTGCCCTATCAGGGACTACAGATGTAAATTAGCTTGAAGCTATGATCTGGTGCAAGGCATCTCTTTGTTCTTTATTGAGAATAATTAATGTACATGCACACTGTCCCTGACAAATAAACAATAAAATAAATAATGTATGTTAGTTCAACAACTACTATTTTGTAATCCATGCTTTTCATACTTCCAGTCATGTATTTTTAGTTATGTTGTCGTGTTGAAACTAGTCATACTGTCTCTTCTATATCATATCCAGTCTGTACTTCACACCCACAGAACCTGGTCAAAGGAAGTTGGGGGAAAATGCTTCAGACCGGAGGAAGTTCAAACCAACCAGCCTGCGGGACATCCGCTGGTATTTCTCCAATCACCTTACATCCAGACACCCGCCTATCATCGCTCATTATTATCCATGAGTTTCCCTTTCTGCTTTGGCCAAGTTCTCCCAGCTTGAAGTACAGACGTTTAGGAGGAAGCATTTGAAAATTGCAGGAGCCAACCGTCTGTTTTAAGAGACTACGTTGTAACTATTGGTGTGCTGAAACAACCCAATTTCACCAGTGATCTTTTATAGAATTTAATTTGATCCCTGTACCAAGGGCGCCGGATTCATTTTAGAAGTGCAGAGGCCAAAAAGTGTGTGTGTGTGTGTGTGTGTGTGTGTGTGTGTGTGTGTGTGTGTGTGTGTGTGTGTGTGTGTGTGTGTGTGTGTATTGGTGTGTGCGTGTGTGCGTGCGTGCACGTGTGTGTGTGTGGGGAATTGAACGGTGAGTCATATCGATTAGTTCACGGTCTTCGGTTATGTACGTTACCCGAAAAGTAGCCAGGATGAGCCACAGATTAGTGAGGATTTTATTTTCCCAGGTCCGGACTTGTACAGGTTAGGACTTGTACAGGTCAGGATATGTACAGGTGAGCTTGTAATTTACAAAGCTGCAAATTAATACTGAACAAACAATGACTCTGAATAATGAAAATGTAAAAATAGTTACTGTAAGTATAGGCTAGATATATGGGCTATATCTGGTTAACACAGAGCCCACTAACATGCCTACAGCTCAGTTCCTGCAGCATATCACTGAACAGGCCACCTCCCTACCGAAGAAACAGTTTTCTGTTAATAAGGGGGTCATATGTTATGGCTCTATCATGCCAAAATTATGTATATTTACATTTACATTTTGTCATTTAGCTGATTTTGTGAAAACGGATACGCTCAGTTGTCTTAAATTGTGTACTTTTTATTATTATAATCAAATCTTTTTGTATTGATCAATTACTAGAAATTCCATGCAACCCCATGGTTGGGAAAGCCTGAACTAAACTGTGTGAATTCATATTCATTGTGTTACTGTGGACTAGCGGTAAAAGCTAATGGAGATAACAGGAACGGTGGTGTTAGAGAAGTGAGCTAGATTTGGAAGCTTTTATCTAGTTTGCAGATCATGTGTGAGGAAACGGTTATCGGAAAAAAAGAAAAGAAAGAAGGAAGTCAGAAAGTGACCACATGATGTCATCATCATTCTACCAGTCAGTCACATATTCAGTGAGTCTATTAACCTCTCACACACCACTGCTGTTTGGTCTCACGGTGTTTAAAGGCAGCAAGAAGAGTGAACAGGTTCAAAGACACAGAGGAGAGAGTAAGGATGGCGGCTTGGGCCAAAAAGATTCCCTGGAGCTTTGTGCTGCTTCTGGCTGGTAAGAGGACAGCATTGTTGTTCTTTTGACTTTTGTATAAACTACACATGCTGTCAGCTGACATCTCTAAAGCCATCTCATTAACCAAGGCTCCATTTAAACTGTTCAAATACCTGAATATCCCAAAATACAATAACAAACCATAACAAATACTATATTTTAACAACTATTTTCTGGTGTTTGACTTCCTCTTTATTGCTTATTTCTAATGATAGCTTCTGTCAAATTTAAGCTTTTTCTACTGTTGAGCTCCTTGCACATTTATCCAGGACATGGTATCAAGCCTTCTTTTAAACATATGGTATCATGCCTATATTTATTCATATCTTGTGTTTTAAAATACTTATTTCATACTGCACACATTTCATATCTTATGTTTTAAAATACTTAATTCATACTCCACACATTTCATATCTTATGTTTTAAAATACTACATATTTTTTCATCTTCACCTAAATTTTACTGGTGTGATTGATTACTGGCTTTGTTTTGGGTTAGGGTTATTTATTTATTTATTTATTTATTTATTTATGTACATATGTATTTATTTATTTATTAAATTATTTATTTATTTTTTATTTAATTTATTAATTAATTAATTAATTAATTTATTTATTTATTTATTTATTTATTTATTCATTTATTTATTTATTCATTTATTTATTTATTTATTTATTTATTTATTTCAAAAGTGACTTGGAGCTCCCAGTTGTTACAGAATAACCAAAGTTGATCCAGGAGCTGCTGAAGTCATTGCCCCCTATCGTTGCATCGGCGCTGTTTCTAGGCCGAGCGCCTGGCCTAGAAACCTTTTAAGCGTAAAATTATGCACCGTCATGCTCATTGGATAACTGCAATAAACGAATCGCACGCTTGCCTTTTTAGCTCCAATTCCAGTGGTCCCGCAAAAGCAGAAGAAAGCCAAACGCTCTGCCCCCCCCTTCATCCAGTCTGTCTGTCTCCATTATAGGCTATTATTCCATATTATTATGCTTCTCAAACCAATCTAACTGCAGTTTAAATACTGCAAGCATGTAAATACGCTACACTATAGCAAGATCAAAGTGGCCAAGTTATTGTAGCGGACATCACAGTATAGCACATGACAGTAGAAAGTGTTCCGCAGCGCGATCCGCTGTCACTTATCTAAATCACGTTAAATCGACAAGAGATATATATAGGCCCAGGAGGACATAATGTTTCACATAGGGTGGTGTATTCATTTCGATGTTTCATTTGGTCCAATATTGAAATGTGTACAATTGCAGGTTGTGTTACCATTACACATTAATTTAGATCGACCTTTTATATCTATTTCGCCTCATTTGGTTGCTATTTAGTAGCGAAATGGAGAAGCACAATGCATGCTGGGACAGGCCAGACAACTTACAACTTATTTTTCCTATATGGGATGGGAAGTGTATTGTGCCTGTCTAAGCGAGGGAGTCAGAGAGAGAGAGAGAAGGGTGACAGAGAAGAGGCAGAAGAGCACTGGCGCACTGAATAGGCCTGGTTTTCAAAGGCGCAAAGCGCTAAATTTACGGCAGGTGCGAAGATATCAGTACGCTGAGATTTAAGGCCGACACGCCCACTTTTGCACATTCTGGGACTGCGCCACGCCCATTCGGCCTAAAGCGCATTTGGCAGCGTAAAGCCATATTGATATCGTCCCAAAACAGGCGCAAGGCATGTTTTGCATCACAAGGGCCCCTTGTGATGTTGCGCTCATCTGCGTAAAGATTCAAGAAGGATCCTGACGACTACAGTGTCATCCAGCAACTCTCTAATCCAATGTCCTGTTCTTTCTTCCAGGTGCTCTGGGTGAAAGGGTCAACTATCCAAACTCTATTTGTGCTGTGAAAGGATCGACTGTGACCATCCCCTGCTCCTTCACATCCCTGAAGGAGTTTGAGATAGTGAGGGTTGTGTGGTGTGTGAACCATACGATTTGCCAAGGAACCACTCCATCAGTGTACGACAGCAGCTCTACAAATGACAACAGCCGCTACCGATACCTGGGAGACCTCAGCAGCGACTGCACTTTGCAGATTATGGATATACAATTAACAGACTCAAAGACTCACCGCTTCAGAATGGAAGCAAAGCACAGTAAAGGACACTTTACTGAGCCAAAAGGAGTGAATGTCACAGTCATTGGTAAGGACATCATATTATAATGCTGAGACTAATAATTAATACTGATACTTTTTAATGTTTTATTTGACTTAACTTTTATTTAACCTGGTTAGACCCATTGAGATTAAGCAGACATTGTCTTATACCTTGTGCTATATCTTTCATTTCAATAAAACTGCTACTAAAAATACAGCTAATATTAATGCAAATACTACTTGTTTTTCTGCTACAAAAAAATAGATTCATATCACACTTTTTTAATGAATCTACATGCTGTAAATTTGAAGGAGAAAAGGCAATACAAATGATCAGTTGAAACAAGTCAAATTGCTTGGATCAAAACCATGCATTGTAAAATGAAAATTAATTTAAATTAATTAATTACAGATGCCCCAATAAAAATGAGGATCTCCAGCTCCAGTAGTGAGAGAGTGATGAAAGTGGGCAGCAGAGTTACACTGAACTGCACTGCTGCAGTCTGCTCTTTCCACCAATTGGACGTCACCTGGTACAGAAATGGCCACGCCCTCAATGAGACCGGCCCCACCCTTCAGCTCAACCCTCTGACCACGGCTAACTCTGGGAATTACTCCTGTGCTTTGAAGAACAAAGAGGAAACACGCTCCGACCCGTACAGCCTGTCTGTGGAGGCTGACGACCTGTCTGTGGAGGTTGACCAAGGTTTGTTCATTCATTTTTCAATTGAATTCAACTTTAGGAAGGTTCCTCCCTGTACAACCTTCACCTCCATCTCTCCACAGCCGGTTCTCTTCAATCTGTGTACAAAGAACCAGCCTGTTCGCACTCCAACGGCATCAAACACAGCCGCTCTGTCACGCACCTTGTGCATCAGACGAGCACGGTACCGTGTGCGCCAGTATGAGACGCATACGGAAGCACCTGGTTGGAGGCTGGAGCTAGTTACTGGTGTGGAGCATTATAGGTGAAGGGTCTCCAAGGGGTCAAAGACCCCGGGGGAGTCAGGGGTCTCCCCCAAAAAACAGGTCTTCGAGAAACCCCAAAAGTCTTCCCCTGGAGACCCTAACCCAGGGATAATCAACTTGCTTTGCCCGGGGGCCACTTTCATGAAATGATAGAAGGTCAGGGGCCAATTAATAAACAAAGAATATACATTTTTCTGTAGCGGATTGTAGGTTTTTGAGGTGTCAGCCGGAGTTTAGTCTGACAATGTTGTGCACAGTAGTAGTAGTGATAGTTAGTTAGGTTAAGTTAGTTAGGTTAAGTACATACATAAGTGCCTGGGTAGCGAGCAGACGGCAGTATTTGACAATTTAGCAGCTAAATCATAGATTATTGAAAGATATTCCATATTCCAGACTGAAATGCTATAACAGAAGTGGAGTAACTGGCCAGAATGACATGAACATTTGGACACTTATTCAGCGGGTATCTTGCATGTTGCGTTCAGGTGCACTGTAAAAAAATAAAATAATAATAATTTGTTTGTTTTTGTTTTGCAATTCCATCGCGGGCCACATGCGCAAGTTGAGTATCACTGCCCTAACCCTTACCCTTGCCCCACACACCATATCCAAACCCTAACCTCAACCAAGTGGCTCCCAGTGCCTAAACCCAACCCACCTGAACCCCCTGTGCCTCACCCCAACCCCAAGGTGTCAGGTGACCCCAACCCCGAGGTGTCAGGTGACCTGTGCCTCACCCCAACCCCGAGGTGTCAGGTGACCTGTGCCTCACCCAAACCAGGTGCGTCCATGTGCATCTCATACTGGCACAAGGGTACCATGCTCGTCAACATCTGACGCACAAGGTGTTTGACAAAGCGATGGTGTTTTATGCGATCGGAATGAGAATGTGTTGCAATAGCAAGACTTTCAAATTGTGTGCAATGACTACGCCGAATTTTCCAATTGCGTGCAGTGCATACACTTTTCATCTCTATTTGTTTGTTGTGTTTTATTTGACATCACACCTAACATTACCATTCGGTTCAATGGGATGAATACATGATTTTGTGTATGTGAGCCATTGTGATATAGTTTGATGGCAGAAAATCCTTATGATTATGATAACCATACCCAACCCTAACCTGCTTGTATACTGTATTGCATCTTCAGATCTTATTGTCTCAAATAAGTGAAAAATGTTGCTGATGGAGTGAGTTAACCCATTGATACCTGATGCAGCATTTGTGTGTGTATCCCTTTAAGACCGCGAACCGCGTGACGTGGTTCACGGTCTTAAAGGGATACACACACAAATGAGGGATATATACGCAAATGCTGCATCAGGTATCAATGGGTTAATTCAATTTGTTTCCAATGCAGTTTCACTAGTTCCAGGGATTTTCTAGAAACAACACTCCACAAAGTTGAAACAAGGAACAATACGGCAGATAACTAAATAAAGATAAAATGTCCAAAAATATTGCAATATTTGCCGCGATATGTGATATTTATCACAATGTCAAATATCGTATATTAACTCATTGAGTGCCAATGACGACGATTGTCGTCAATTGCGTTTTTTGACGGTGGGACGTGGATCAAAGCCTGATGCATCTCCTGTGAAAGTATGGGGGATGTCGAATGTGTAGAAGCTATTTTACGGACCCATTAGGTGGCGACGGTGCTCTCCAGATTAGAGAAAGGTGAGGAAAAACAGCAGAAGAAGCCCCGTGATGAAACGGAAACCGATGCTGTAGCCAGAGCCGTATAGATTGCTCTGGCTGGAGCTAACGTTAGCTGCGAACAGCAGTCAATCCGCTCCCACAACTGAGCCCCTCTGTCTCTGCTGCATAGTTTCTCCACACGATTAGCCGCCAGAAAAGCAGCACCCGACGCCGAAGGGCCAAACCATTCTCAGCAGTCCGGTTTGGCTTTTCGGTGTCGCGCTGGGAGCCGGCGCACAAAAACGGAGCGCTCCGAAAATAGACGCTGGGTGCGTGTTAGGCTGTGTGTAGTGTGGGGATGAGTTTCTCCAAGCTCCGCCGTCATGCAGGCTGTGTGTTGGTGTGGGGGTGAGTTTATCCCAGCTCCATGCAGAGATTCGTCACCTGACACACGCAGCAGAGCGAGCAGAGCCACCAGAGACACTCCCACGGAGGAGGAGTTTGGAGTTGAGGGGGGTGGGGGTGCTGTTTTATTGAAGGAAATTACTGTTCAGATGTTTCAGGTCAGAAAATATTAGCTTCAGAGTCAGTGATTTGCTTGAAATGCTTCATTTCACAAAAGGCTCATTATCTCAGCTTCTAGATGGAAACGTCTGTTTTTGGTGAAATCAACCTATCTTCTCCGGCTGATAACTAAAGAACGGAAAATGATATCAATAAACTTTTTTTTGCTGATGATAGAAGAGAGTCTCATCGTTCTTTGGGCGTGTTCGGTGTTTACACAATATTCTGTGGGCCTCGAGATATCACTGAAAACGCTCTGAAACTCTGGCACTGGGAGCATCCGTTTTCCAAAAGTGGCTGGCACTCAATGAGTTAAACATAATATACCTGGACAGCCGTTAAACCTGGGCGGGCCATCCAACGTGTGGGAAACACTGCAAGTTACACAACCCCAAAAGTTTCTATACTGTATCCTGCCTGTTTGACTGTTTTACAGAACCAACATCAGATAACCTACCGGTGATTGTTGGTGTTGTTGTCGTGCTCACTATGCTCACTCTCATCTTGGTGTTCATCATCATCATCATCAAAAGGTACTGTCACTCACCAAAACAACTTACATCAGTCTAGCTGTTTGCTTTTCACGATTAAATACAGCATTGCTAAAAATACAACACTTTAAGAGTTTTATTCCAAATTGCCACATATATACATTTTACCACAATTTCGTCATTAACACATTGACTGCCAGACGTTTTTTTTTGCTGTAGGTAGCTTCTGCCAAGCCGTTTTTTGAGGATTATGGCTCATTTTATAAGAGCCGAGGATTCGTTTCAGCTTGGAGTTTGTAAACATACAATATCTCAAAAGTACTAATAGAATGTGTACTTTCTCTGTCTAAAAGAGTTAGTTTGTAGAGTTAGTAGTTATGTAAGCATTAGCAGTTGAATACAGCATGGTTTTAGCGTGAGAAAGAATATTCAGAGATAAACGGCTTTTTGTGAAATTGGATGGAACAGTCACTTTAACCATTCATTTTTGGCTCTCTCTCTCTCTCTCTCCCTCCCCCTCTCGCTCTCTCTCTCTCTCTCCCTCCCTCTCGCTCTCCCTCCCTCTCTCTCTCTCTCTCTCTCTCTCTCTCTCTCTCTCTCTCCCTCCCTCTCGAGTTGCTTCAACTCCTCCCTCCGTGGGCGGACAAGCTTGTCACCAGTCAGTGCTTTGCTGCTCTCCTGTGCCTGCATGTCTGCACGGCCGCTGTTTGAGGAAGTCGGGATGGACTCGCTCGTTTGGAGTTTTGGTTGAGAGAAGCTTTTGCGATTCTGGTCATATTTATGCTGCGTGTTTCAAAGTGTGTTCCTCCACCTGTAATCTATCACCCGATCATAGTAGATCGGCTGAATCTATTATGTAAATTTGCAATCCCGCATCGCCAGCAATCAGCGCGAAAAGGAGAATGGCTGGGCTGAGAATGGCGTGACAAGTTAAAAAAATGCTTTCCTTTCTCTAGCCAGGAGAGCACTGTTGCCACTTAGTGGGTCGGTGGAATGGGTTGTAAACGTTCGGTGGCTCCAATAATTATATAAGAGATGTAAAAGGCTTAGATGCACAACCCACCGTCAAAAAAAAAAAATCGATGCCAAAAACGTGTAAACACGTTGTTGGCAGGGAACAGCTGGATTCTGAAAACGTGTTCATACGTTGTTGGCAGTGAATGTGTTAAATGCATAGTGTGGATTTTGCTCTTTACCAAAATACCAAAACATTGGTCCTACTCGATCATTAATGATGGTCTATTGGCAGTGTGTGACAGTGTGTCTGCAGAAAGCCTGCTGTCTTCTGCCCGGACTTCCTAGCTTTTGAATGTTCGGGACATTTCTGGACATCAACCTTTTGGCAGAAGGTCTCCTTCAACCAAACCCACTGCTAAACTTTTATATCTCAAAGCCTTGCTGTCTGTGGTAGTGGTCTGAACTCTAAAACAGAGCAACTTGTCAGAACTAGTGTGTATCGTGAGCTGGCAGCTCGTAAGGGATAATGTACAGTGATTGTCGAGGTTTTATCCGGCATTATTATTAGTCTGATATGACTGGAGGTGGTCCTCCAGTCTTTCAGAACTTCGTACATAGCAACGATCTCTTATACAAAAATAACATATAATTTTCTTTTTATGCCTCCGCATTATGGATCCGGGTTGTCCGTCCGTCTGTCCGTCCGTCCGTCCGATGTTCGTTAACGCGATATCTGAGGAACGCCTTGACGTAATTTAATCAAATTTGCCTCAAATGACTTGGACTCAAGCATAAACTGATTAGATTTTGGTGGTCAAAGGTCACGGTCACTGTGACCTCTTGAACGCCATTTTCAAGCTTGTTAGCGCAACATCTCAGAAATGCCTTGACGGAATTTCATCAAATTTGCCTCAAACATCGACTTGGACTCAAGGATGAACTGATTAGATTCTCGTGGTCAAAGGTCAAAGTCACTGTGACCTCACGAATGCCATTCCCTAGTTCGTTAAAGCGATATCTCAAGAACGGCTTGATGGAATTTCTTCCAATTTGGCTCAAACGTCGACTTGGGCACAAGGATGAACAGATTACATTTTGGTGATCAAAGGTCAAGGTCACTGTGACCTCTCCAATGCCATTTTCAAGCTTGTTAGCGCCATATCTCAGGAATGCCTTGACGGAATTTCATCAAATTTGCCTCAAACATTAACTTGGCCTCAAGGATGAACTGATTACATTTTGGTGGTCAAAGTTCAAGGTCACTGTGACCTCACGAACGCCATTCCCAAGTTCGTTAACGCAATATCTCAAGAATGTCTTGATGGAATTTCTTGGAATTTGCCTCAAACGTCACATGGACTCAAGGATGAACTGATTCGATTTGATGAGTTCAAGATTACTGTAACATCATGGCTGCTCGCTTCATGCTCATTAACGTGAGATCTCAGGAATGCCTTGATGGAATTTCTTCGAATTTGCCTCAAACCTCCACGGGCACTCAAGGATAAACTGATTAGACTTTGATGGTTAAAGGTCAAAGTTCAAGGTCACTGTGACCTCACACACCCAATTGCCAAGCTCTGTAACGCAACATCTCAGGAGCACCTTGACGGAATTTCTTTTAATTTGCCTCAAATGGCGATTTGGACTTGTGCTCGACTTGCGGTCGTTCTAGTTTTAATCTCCTTTAATGTATTCAGTAACTATTTCTTGTTTTTTTTCTGCATTGTTATTAATATTATTGTTGTTGCTTTGAAGGAAACGAGCAGCAGCAGCAACAGCAGCAGATAAGCCGCAGAGAGACAGTGTGACAGTGCAGGTGAGTCATACCCGTTCACACTGGACAAAAAACCGGCTAACACCCGCTAACATCTGGCTTCAGTGTGAAAGGGTACAATCAACCTTCACTCCCAGGTCAAATGACTCTGCAGTCAGGGGTGTTTATCGGCTCCAGCTCGGACGCGCCAGGAGAGTTGGGGGGGGGGGGGGGGGGGGGGGGGGTTGGATATAAGACATCATGGGTGGCCATTTTTCTGAGATTGTCTTGCGGTGGACAGAATGCATGTTCCGTTGCATCTACATCATTGAATTTTGCATGCTTACTTGTGCAGAAATCTGTAGCCATGTGCTCAAAGAATGAGAGCCTGCTACTAATGTAG
>NC_139643.1:1178943-1195357 GCF_964638095.1 Poromitra crassiceps | reverse complement strand
AGGCACTAGGCTGACTGACATATTTGTGTACATTTCATGACAGTGTATACCTAGGCGTGTACTGTACACAAATACGTCAGTCATGGTCTGGAGTTATGGAGCTTTGTGACTTGACAGTACATAGAAAGTCAGAAAAACAACTATTTATTTAATTACCGCGAAGATAGGGCCCACAGTCTTCTACAGTAAGTCTTCCTGCTGCTGGTCTGACCTGGGTCTGGTCTGGTCTGATCTGATGCTGGAGTGTGTTACATGGAGTGTGTTACATGGAGTGTTACATGGAGTGTGTTACATGGAGTGTGTTACATGGAGTGTGTTACATGGAGTGTGTTACACATGGAGTGTGTTACATGGAGTGTGTTACATGGAGTGTGTTACATGGAGTGTGTTACATGGAGTGTGTTACATGAAGTGATATTCTGTCTGAAATGTTCTAACTGATGAAATGTCTCCTCTATGTCTCTGTGTGTTTTCAGGCCGGCAGGTTGTGGGCAGCATCAGGAGGACGAGGACGTTGTCTACAGCGCAGTAGCCAGGTAGCTATAAAAGCTAGCTATTATTTCAATTTCCAAACCAGCTTTTCTCCAACTGTGTTCACTTCTTGTAAATTAAAGCAGCTACGAGCAAGATTTTCGATTGTTATTAAACAGTCTAAATTGAATATCGATGCCTCACATCTTACCTCTAATATTAGACGAGACCAACGCAGAGTAGTCTCGCTTGAAAGCAGAGTGAATCGGCCAGTGTTGTCTTGATGATTTTTGATGATTAGTCTGTGTGCGGGCCGGTGTCATCAGGAAGTGAAATGAAACGGTTTGCGGCAGCCACTTCGGCCATAACCAGAAAATTACAAAATAAATTTCAAACAAACTGTTATATAATATTATGTTATTTCATTCATTTCATTTATTTGTTTATTTGAATAGGGACAGGTACACGTACATATAGTGTTCACAACATAAAATGTCAATAAACCTATGATGAGTTGTACCAAAGCATGTATAGCCCAGGGCTAGTTTGCAATGCCAGTCCCTAGATGTAACCTGACATTCCTGTAAAATAAAAAATAATAATACACAAAAATACAGCAAAATACAATAAAAAGACACATATCAAAGATCAGATAGGCTACTAAACGTAAAATTCAGGTCAAATGTCAGTACAGTAACAATTCAAATATCACGGTTAAGACAGTTCCAATTATGTTCAGTTTAGTTAAAAGTGTGTGCTTATTGTACACACTCCTAAGAGTGTGTACAAACCTGTTGGAGCTTCAACCAGTCTTTGACATTTTTATTAAAACCCTTAATTTCTAGGTTTAGTTTTATTTCCTCCGGCAGTGTGTTCCACATTTGAGACCCCTTAACTCATTCACCGCCAATGACGTCTTTGACGTGTTATCAGAAATAGCCCTCCCCGCCAATGACGTGTTTGACGTGTTTTTGTTTTTATTACTGCAGGGCGTAGTTTAAACACTTCCCCAGCCTGTCACATGGTATCAGGTCCCTATCATCTAAGATAACACGTGAACAAACACATACCGCAGCTGTTGTTTTGAAATTGAGCAGGAGGAAAAGCAGAAAACTGGTAACGCTTCCTTGTGCAGACAGGAGAAACGCCATTGAAACGCGCCTCGGCGCGCTGCACGAGCTGGAGTCGCCTTCCTCTGTGCCAGCCGGGAGAAAGTAATCAAGAGATGTGTTTGATCATCGGAGGAATGAGGAAATGATCGATCAGTTTGCGAGGGCGGTGAGGACGTGTTGAATAGCCGAGGGGAAAATGGGAACGATCAGATAGCAGGGGATATGACAGGGAGACATGGACGAGGAAGCGTGCAAAATAAACACACAACAGCAAGGCACAAGGCAGAAGCGGGAGTCAGAGCAGCCCGCTGTCCTTTCTCAAGAGCTATTCAGTTGGTTCATGTAATCGCTGGGCTGCGTGCCCTCCAGTGTTGCTCCTGGCCAATCCCAGCGCCACAGGGCGTGGTTATTGCTTATCATATGTGGGGTTAGAAATCTAAAAGGGGGATCGTGTGTGTGTGTGTGTGTGTGTGTGTGTGTGTGTGTGTGTGTGTGTGTGTGTCTGTCTGTCTGTCTGTCTGTCTGTCTGTCTGTCGGTGTGTCTGTCTGTCTGTCTGTCTGTCTGTCTGTCTGTCTGTCTGCACACTCACTCACACCGAGTAAACTGTATTGTTGAATGTAAAAAAAAAGCACTTCATGTGTATATATATATATATATATATATTTTTTTTTTGTCATTTGTGTCCTAACGAATAATATTTACATGTCTGATGTCAATACAGTTCAAAATAAAAGAATTGAGAGCGAGTTCTGCATGAGATTGTGTGCATAAATACATAAATGCCATTTTCTGCAATTTCTTTTCTCAGAGAGACATTTTGGGGGAAAACAGGGTGTAAATAAATGGCTATAAGTAGAGTACAGAACATGCTAAAAGCTCACTTTTTTTTCCCTGGTGAACCCAGAGACGTACATCTTCATTTTGAGGTATTGCAAATCACTCTGGTGCTAATAGATAATTTACTGTGGGTCTTGAAAGATGACCAACAATTATGAAAATCTTTGGCCTGTGCTAAATATTGGCAGTCCTAAACTGGCGGTGAATCAGTTAATGGAGAACGCGGACTGTCCGAAAGAGGTTTTGCGGCGTGCAATTTTGCAGTTTCCACTAGCCGTGCCCCTGGTAACCCTGATGCCGCTTTGTCGACTGATAAATTGGCTCAGAGGCTCAGGTGCTAAATTATGTAGACATTTAAAAACCAGTTTAAGATTGGAAAATTTGACAAAGTTATCAAAGCTTAACAGGTTATATTGTTTCAGTAAGCGGCAGTGATGCCATCGCATGGGTTTTTTTGCCATTATTTTTAGAGTCTGCTTATAAAGGGATGCAACTGGTTGAATTATGGTTTGGGAGGCTTGGCTCCACACAGTAATACAGTACGACATATGAGAAAAGACCATGGCATGCATAAACAACTGTGCTGCTTTTAGTGGTATATGATGCCTGATTATTTTAAAGCAACTTAGGTTGCGTTTAACCGACTTTGTCATCTTTTTCACATGTTTGTTAAACTTAAGATTGGAATCTAGCACAATACCTAGATACTTAAATTCGTTCACCGTCTCAATTTCTTCTCCCTGCACTGTCACTCTGAGTTGTTCCTGTTGTTTTTTAATGGAAAAGCACATGGTGACAGTCTTTCTCTGGTTCAGGGTGAGCCTGTTTTGGTGGAGCCACTCACACACTCCCTCCATATATGAGGTGAGTGTCTCAGCAGCCCCACTTGGTGTCTTAGCTGGTGTGTAAATCACTGTGTCGTCAGCATAAAGCTGACAACCAGCCCCTTTGCAGCTCCCTGGCAGGTCATTAATGAAGAGGCTGAAAAGTACAGGGCCCAGGATTGAGCCCTGGGGAATACCTGTTTTATTTTGTCGGAGAGCTGACCTTTTCGAGTCAATCTCTACACACTGCTCTCTCGAATCTAGATAAGATGTCATCCATCTGAGAGCTTGTCTGGAGAAATTAAAATTGGACAGTTTGGACAGAAGGATGTCGTGGCTGACGGTGTCGAACGCTTTCTTTAGGTCTAGGAACACCGCCCCCACGACAATACCCCTATCCATGTGAGACTTCAGCGTCTCTGTAAAAAAGCAGTTGGCTGTTTCTGTGGAATGTTTCTGTCTGAATCCAAATTGTTCAGAATACAGGAGGTCATTGGCTTCCAGATGCTCAACCAGTTGTTCTGTCACCACCTTTTCCAAAACTTTTGACAATACAGGGAGAATTGAAATTGGACGGTAATTGGAGACCTGATCACAGTCCCCTGATTTAAATATAGGAGAAACAACAGCTTTTTTCCATTGGTCAGGGAATTTGCCCGATGTGATGGAGAGATTAACTAAACGGGTTAGTGGTTTTACAATAAATGAACTGTATTTTTTGATAAAGACAGTATCTAGATTGAAGAGGTCCTTGGCCTTTGAGTTAGACAGTTTCTGTATTATTTTACTAATCTTAGATTCATCCACCTCTCTGAGAAAGAAGGAATTGGATGAATCTTCCACTTTATCATCGTTTGGCATTATGGGGTCAAAATTTTGTGCAAGTTCTTCCACTGACTCAATAAAAAAATTGTTGAACTCAGTTGCAATGAGCAGAGCGTCTGTAATAGGCTGCACACCGATGTTCAGTTCCTTTATCTTATTGTGTTTATTATTACCTTTATTTGTCAATTTATTCAAGTGTTTCCATAGAGAGGCAGAATTACCCTTGGCCTTCTCTATGAGTTGAGAGTAGTATGACGTCTTTGCTTTTCTAAGTTCTGAAGTCACCTTGTTCCTAAGACTTTTAAAAACATGGTGGTCCGTGGACAGTCCGCTCAACATAAAGTGAATATAACGAGAGATGTTCGCGAGTGTTGACTGATCTCTTTACCTACAATACAGACAGTCATGGAGTTCTGGACTAAATCATATGTAACAGTATAACATATAGTATTTGAGACATCATCTCATCAAAATGGGGTCTGTGGCTCTGATGTGGACTAAATGAGGCTCCTTGAGAATGACTGATGTAGGAGCTGGTGGGCTCATCATGAGTTTCTCTGGATAAGACAGAATGACTGATCTAGGAGCTGCTGGCCTCATCATGAGTTTCTCTGGATAAGACAGAATGACTGATCTAGGAGCTGGTGGGCTCATCATGAGTTTCTCTGGATAAGACAGAATGACTGATCTAGGAGCTGGTGGGCTCATCAGGAGTTTCTCTGGATAAGACAGAATGACTGATCTAGGAGCTGGTGGGCCCATCATGAGTTTCTCTGGATAAGACAGAATGACTGATCTAGGAGCTGGTGGCCTCATCAGGCGTTTCTCTGGATAAGACAGAATGACTGATCTAGGAGCTGGTGGCCTCATCAGGAGTTTCTCTGGATAAGACAGAATGACTGATCTAGGAGCTGGTGGCCTCATCAGGAGTTTCTCTGGATAAGACAGAATGACTGATCTAGGAGCTGGTGGGCTCATCAGGAGTTTCTCTGGATAAGACAGAATGACTGATCTAGGAGCTGGTGGGCCCATCATGAGTTTCTCTGGATAAGACAGAATGACTGATCTAGGAGCTGGTGGCCTCATCAGGCGTTTCTCTGGATAAGACAGAATGACTGATCTAGGAGCTGGTGGCCTCATAAGGAGTTTCTCTGGATAAGACAGAATGACTGATCTAGGAGCTGGTGGCCTCATCAGGAGTTTCTCTGGATAAGACAGAATGACTGATCTAGGAGCTGCTGGCCTCATCATGAGTTTCTCTGGATAAGACGGACACAAAAACCACTCAATATCAAATGTAATGCAGCCATAAAACACACATGACTCAAAATGAATCGACTGTAATATAATCTCTGTGTTGCTTCCATTCTGTTCACATGATGACTTGACTGTGAGATGTAGTGTTTGAGTAAAGACGAGCCTAAATGTTTCACAGTTCAACACTTGAGCTAAAGAGAGAAGTGACAGTTTTGGCTCATCTGTCAAGGCAGTGTGACACCTCGCCTGTGTTTGTCATGTGATCTCTTTTCACACTTTTCATTTCACACATTCATAAACGCTGCACAGCAAAACACTTGATCACACCTATCTTTTTGTTCCCCGCCCCTTTTCCCACTTCAGTTCAGTTTATCACACAAGCTTATCTCAAAGGGCTTTAAAGTTTACATACAGTGTTTCATTCTATCTGCTTTCTCTATAGAATGGACGATTAAAGCTCTTTAGTGGCTTACACTTTTTTATTAAACACGTTGTATTCGTCATTCAGCGCTCTGACAACATTCTGCATTCTCCGCTCCTGGTGTTACACTATCTCACGTCCGTGTGGGAACATATCACAACACAGGATACAATACTACTGTTACATACAGTAGCATCATCACAGTCACATACTACATCATATATACACACAACACAGTTACCTACTACACATTTTACTACATTACCAGGGTTGGGGAGTAACGGATTACATGTAACGCCGTTACGTAATCTGATTACAAAAAAACGGTAACTGTAATCTGTCACAGTACATTTTAAGATGTGTAATCTAGATTACAGTAACGGGGGTATAGTAACGACGTTACAGGCGGGATTACATTCGCCCTTGCCTCTTCATTAATTTTACAAAATAACAACAAAAAGCGGTGTTGCCCACATCACAGTATAGCACATGACAGTAGAAGCGCGTTACGCTGTCACTTATCTAAATAACGTTAAATCAACGAGGGGTATATATAGGCCCAGGATGACATAGATGTTTCACATAGGGTGGTGTTTTCATTTCGATGTTTTATTTGGTCCAATATTGAAATGTCCTACAATTGCAGGTTGTGTTACCATTACACATTATTTAGATCGACCTTTATTTCGGCTCATTTGGTTGCTATTTAGTAGCGAAATGGAGAAGCCCAATGCATGCTGGGACAGATGAGGACGAGCGAGGCGGAGCAACAGCAGCAGCTGCAGGCAGCAAACATGATGACAGAGGCACCAGCGCCTGTGGTGCCTCCTCCCACGAGTGCATTCACCACGTCATGGAAATATAACAAGCATTTCACTTTTACGTTCGCTCAGTGTTTAGACAGATCAAGCGTCTTCCACATGGATTCTACTGAAAATGATATTTTCAGTAGAATCCATGTGGAAGGCGCTTGTGTGTGGGGCTGTCAGCTGAACGTTACGAGCTGCCAGGCAGTGGAAAATCTGCATGCCAACTCTGCATGGGGCGAGAGGTTTTTACTTTCACTTAGTGTTTCACGTCGTGTTTCAAGATTAAAGCAACAAGCTGCGTCTTCCACTCCACATCATGAAAAATACCCATAACGTAAATTAAAGTGGTCTTAAAAATAACTTGTTGTATTCTCCTTAACTTCATGTTGGTATAAACATTCTTATCTGGTTATCAATGGTAAAACATGCTTCATCTAGTTAAATAAGGGTTTTAGCCAGGACTCTTGACCAGGACTCCCTGGAAGAAGAGATCTTGTATCCCAATGGGACATTCCTGGATTAAAAAAAAAAAAGTAATCCAAAAGTAACTGAAAGTAATCCCTACTTTACTTTTAAATAGTGGTAATCGGATTACGTTACTAAGTACAATTTTTAACAAGTAACAAGTAACTTTAAGGGATTCCTATTTAAAAGTAACCTACCCAACCCTGTACATTACATTATGATAGTACACAAACACAGCATGTCTTTAGACAGCGGGAGAACATGCAAGCTCCACACAGAAAGAACCTGGGGTGGAGATTCAAACACACGACTTTCTTGCTGTGAGGGGACAGTGCTAACCACTGAGCCACTGTGCCGCTGTTTTCTCCGCCGATCTGGGGAGAGTTGTAGACTAGCTACATGCTTCCTCTGATACACGCGCAGTCGCCAGCCGCTAATTCTCACCTGACAGCGAGGGAAAGCTAAGATGGCAGCAGCAGAAACGCCAAATGGAGACGCTCCAAAACATCAGTCCAAAATCAATGGGTGGTGTCACCAGAGATGGGGACTTGGTCTTGTGACCAAAGACTTGAGACTTGACTTGGACTTGTGACCAAAGACTTGAGACTTGACTTGGACTTGTGACCAAAGACTTGACTTGGACTTGTGACCAAAGACTTGAGACTTGACTTGGACTTGTGACCAAAGACTTGACTTGGACTTGTGACCAAAGACTTGAGACTTGACTTGGACTTGTGACCAAAGACTTGAGACTTGACTTGGACTTGTGACCAAAGACTTGAGACTTGACTTGAACTTGTGACCAAAGACTTGACTTGGACTTGTGACCAAAGTCTTGACTTGGACTTGTGACCAAAGACTTGACTTGGACTTGTGACCAAAGACTTGACTTGGACTTGTGACCAAAGACTTGACTTGGACTTGTGACCAAAGATTTGAGACTTGACTTGGACTTGTGACCAAAGACTTGAGACTTGACTTGGACTTGTGACCAAAGACTTGAGACTTGACTTGAACTTGTGACCAAAGACTTGACTTGGACTTGTGACCAAAGTCTTGACTTGGACTTGTGACCAAAGACTTGACTTGGACTTGTGACCAAAGACTTGACTTGGACTTGTGACCAAAGACTTGACTTGGACTTGTGACCAAAGACTTGAGACTTGACTTGGACTTGTGACCAAAGACTTGACTTGGACTTGTGACCAAAGACTTGAGACTTGACTTGGACTTGTGACCAAAGACTTGATTTGGACTTGTGACCAAAGACTTGAGACTTGACTTGGACTTGTGACCAAATACTTGAGACTTGACTTGAACTTGTGACCAAAGACTTGACTTGGACTTGTGACCAAAGTCTTGACTTGGACTTGTGACCAAAGACTTGACTTGGACTTGTGACCAAAGACTTGAGACTTGACTTGGACTTGTGACCAAAGACTTGAGACTTGACTTGGACTTGCAAAAAGTGACTTGTGAGCATCTCTGGACATCACACACACTCTGTCCATCTTACTGTCAATGGTTTTCACACATCATCAATGTGCCATTTTCCAAAAACACTACACAGCAAAACAGTGAACTTAAATAAGTGATGGTGTGAAAACATGCCCTGTAGCGGTCCCCACCACCAGCTGAGAATACAACACAGCAGCTCTGAGAGAGAGACTCAACACAGGCTTCTACCCATACGTTATGTTCAAAACACTAAAAACTATGCAGTTAAGATACAAAATAATGCCATTTAGAACCTGCATGTCCATCATAGGTTTAGGGTTTAGGTTTAGGTTTAGGGTTTCTCAGCCATATAATCCTCTACAAATTCTTGGCCAGAAACGTGAGCATGTCTTTTGCTGGCTTCAGTTGAGACCTTTGAGGTGTAACAATATCCCCTGCTGTGCACTTTCTCAGATGGACTGCTTGTAGCGCAAATGCTCAAGTACTTCTGCGCTACATTTGCCAACAATGGAAAGCGAGACTCGTTGGTTCCCCACCACGCCAACAGTTCGGATTCTCCGTCAATCACTTCCTCCTGCTTGTAGATTTCCAGCTCTGCTGCGACTTTCTCCTCTGTGGTTTTGAGGGTGACGTTATTTGCGTTGTTCCTGGTGGTCGGCGACCTACTGTGTAAGAGCGGGGCCCGAAGCTCTCTCTCTATGGGCTCGGCTATGCACCAGATCAGATATGGCATGGCGGCATGGTTTGGGTCTCTCACAGTCAAGCTCAAATCTAGAATTTAAAAAATGGTGAACACAGCCATGAAAGTGATCGGCAAGAAAGAATCACTGACGCTCCAGTCCATCGTCGAGAAAAAGGTCATCAGCCTGGCTCATAGAGCTCTGACCGACCCTTCTCACATTTTATTTTCAGAATATGAGTTGTTACCTTCTGGCAGAAGATTCAGAGCCAGCAGATACAGGAGCAACCGCTATAAGCTCTCCTTCCTCCCTACCTCAATTGCACTTCTGAACAAACAGCCTGCTCTTCCTCCAGGTTGTAACAACCCATAGTATGTAGGTGGAGGCACTTTAAGTAGGAACGGTAATCTTAGCCCCATGTTTTACCTTCTTATCTTATTTCTTTTATTTTTCATTTAATCTTATTTTAATGTTTTATTCTTTTACTCTTTTATTCTTTTATCCAATATCTCGCTGTTGGTTTTATTGTTGATTTTATATTCTTTTTTTTACCTACGGGTATGTATGATTTAAACAAATTGTGCAATAGGGCTTGTGCAATTTTATGTCTCAGTTGGCATCTCCAACTACAAATGTGAAGCCTTGACTCCAGGATGAATGTCGAACATCAGAATTCATGCTTTTATGCAAAAATGTCTGGAAGTTGGAAAAATTACACTTTTTTATCATTAACACGTTGACTGCCACTGACGTATTAATACGTAAAAAAAAATCCAGCGGTTCACTGCCATTGACGTATTAACACATTCACTGCCAGCCTTTTTTTTTTTACTGTAGGTAGCTTTTGCCAGAGGGTTTTTTTGAGGATTCTGGCTCATTTTACAAGAGCCAAGGATAATTTTCTGCTTGGAGTTTGTCAACACAAAGTTCACAAAAGTACTAATAGAATGTGTGCTTTCTCTGTCTAAAAGAGTTAGTTTGTAGAGTTAGTAGTTATGTAGATATTAGCCGTTGAGTACAGCATGGTTTCAGCGTCTGAGACAAAAAGCTGAGATAATCGCAGTTTTGTGAAATTCAATATCAAACAGTCACTTTAACCATTTATTTTTGGCATCAGTGAGACATCAGACATAAACAATATAGTTCTGAACAGTAATTTCCTCCATAGCAGCACCCGCACCCCCTCTCCTTACAACTCCTCCCTCCGTGGGCGTGTCTCCGTGTTTGTCAGTCACAAGCCAGTCTCTCCTGCCTGTCTGAGCAGTGAGCAGCAGCCTCTCTCTGGCGGTCCCTCATCGGCGAGCGTGGATGTGGCTTAATCCGTTCTTGGATTTTCGGTTGAGAGCTTTGACGAAGCCTTGTGTGACTCTAGGCTTATGCTGCGCGCTTCAAAGTGTGCTTTCCACCCAGTCCACCTGTGGAAGCCCCCACCGCCGTGCGCCCGTGTGAAAGGTTTTCGCCTACAGTATGAGAATGAGGCTCGTTCGCTTCTGGGTCCTCGGTTGAGCTCAGCTGGAATGCGTGCGTTTCTGGCCAAACAACACTCAATAGTCTGAGCACCGTCGCCACTCAGTGGGTCGGCGGAATGGATTGCACACGCCCGGCGGCTCTAACAGTATAATAGAAGATGCAAAAGGGCCAGATCAATGATCCACCGTCAAAAAAAAAAAAACGATTTTTTTGACGTATCCATACGTCGCTGGCAGTTAACGGTTGGATTCTGCTTGACGTATGCATACGTCGCTGGCAGTTAACGTGTTAATACGTCAAAAAAAAAATCGATTTTTTTTTTTTGACGGTGCTACGTGGATCAATGCCCCCCGCGTCTCCTATGGAGATATTGGAAGTATTGAATGTGTATAATCTATTTTACCGACCAGCTAGGTGGCGACGGTCCTCTCCCGACAGAGAGAAAGTCAACCAAAAGCAGCCGCCTCCCGCGGCTGCTTCCTCCATTCTCAAGGAAATGGCTTGGCGATTTTACAGTCAGAAACGAACAAGCCTCATTCTCATACTGTAGGCGGGGACGCTTTCGCGCTGCTGCGGTGGGGGGTTCCAGAAATGGACTGGGTGGGCAGCATAAAGCCTAGAGTCGCACGGGGCTTCATCGGGGCTCTCAAACCCAAGAGACGAGTGAGACCTATCCACACTCGCTGCCAGGGAGGGAGGCTGCTCAAACTCGCTGCCAGGGAGGGAGGCTGCTCAAACTCGCAGCAGCAGCAGCAGCAGCAGAGCACTCGCTTGTGACAAACGCAGGCTGAAAGCCACTAGACACGCCCACGGAGGGAGGAGTTGAAGGAGAGGGCGTTCGGAACTATATTGTTTCGATGTCTGATCTCTCACTGATGCCAAAAATAAATGGTTAAAGTGACTGTTCTGCCTGTTTGATTGAATTTCACAAAACTGCGATTATCTCAGCTTTCACTCTCAGACGCTAAAACCATGCTGTACTCAACGGCTAATATCTACATAACTACTAACTCTACAAACTAACTCTTTTAGACAGAGAAAGCACACATTCTATTAGTACTTTTGTGAACTTTGTGTTGACAAACTCCAAGCAGAAAAGAATCCTCGGCTCTTGTAAAATGAGCCAGAATCCTCAAAAAAACGGCTTGGCAAAAGCTACCTACAGCAAAAAAAAAACGGCTGGCAGTCAATGTGTTAAAAACAATGGGAAAACAATAGAAATGAGTTTAAGGCCATGCAAGTTTAACCAACCGCCATTTATTTATTTATTTATTTATTTATTTATTTATTTATTTATTTATTTATTTATTTATTACAATACTAAGGTCCATGATGAGAGCATTTATTTTTTTATTACAATTCCAGGGTCCATGATGAGAGCATGGTTTTTGGCAATGCTATGTTCAAAAAAATAGCTAGAGGCCCAAAAATAGCACTTTGACTGGAAGTCAATAGGACAGATTCTGTCCTCTAATAGTGAGTCATTTATTTTTACTGGCTGACAGGAAGTGTCCTCTAACCTGAATAGTGTCACTGTTTTCCATACCCCAGAATCTATATATGGTGCCCAGTTTCAGACCTTTCAGACTAACCGTGCACACTTTTGCATAATACAAATCTAGAAAATGATGGAATCCGTCCCAATATAGTGCACAACTTTATTATCTGTATTATAACGGTGTCTGAACTCTTCTTATTCCTCTCTCTCCAGGCAGTGACGTCAGCCGAAGATCATCTCTTTCAGAAGATCATTTAAAAGCAGGCATGTCCAAAGTCCCAAGTCCGGCCCCGGGGGCCAGATGCGGCTCTTTGACTGATCTTAAGTGGCCCTCAGCTTGTCTCTCAAAACATACTATAATGTATATGGCCCTCCACACATTGGCAAGTTAAGTTAAGTTAAGTTATCCTTTATTTATCCCCTTGGGGAAATTCATCCTCTGCATTTGACCCATCCTCTACTAGGAACCTTCCTAGAACTAAGAGCAGTGGGCAGCCACTGTGCAGCGCCCGGGGACCAACTCCAGTTCTTTTGCCAGTACCTTGGTCAGGAGCACTGACAGGAGTATTAACCCTAACATACATGTCTTTCTTGATGGTATTAGTTAATCAAGCAAGTTCAATTAGCATTTTCTCTGTTCACGTAATGATGACAACACTCTCATACAGTTTGTAGACAAGCACCAAGTAGGAACAACACAGGCAGAACTAATGTGTTCAGATGGTAAACAAAATCCTTACAGTACAATTGTATTGTATATGATTTTTATTTTTATAACTCATATTATGCGAGAAGCAGCTGGCCGGCCCCCCCGGTGATTTCACATGATCAAATCTGGCCCCCATTCAAAAAAGTTTGGACACCCCTGTTTTAAAGTTTTGAAGAATTGATGGTTTCTCTTCTCCATTATAACTCCCTTAACTCAAGGGGATTTTGCATTAATGAATGAATGAATGGCTCAATTGTGGCCTATAGGTTCATAGAGGTTACTAGGCCACTGTGCTGTACATTGAGTCACAGAGTCTTTTGCTCCATGATGTTGTAATTCCTCCTAGTTGCTGATAGAGGGCGATAAAAGACAATACTGAACGGCCTTTCTTTATTTATCCAGAGAGGATGTGAGTCCCCTCCTGCTTCACTTCTTACAGACACACAGACACACAGACAGACACACAGACACACCAGCCGTTCAGACAGACAGACACACCAGCCGTTCAGACACACAGACAGACAGACAGACAGACAGGCAGACAGACACACCAGCCGTTCAGACAGACAGACACACAGACACACCAGCCGTTCAGACAGATAGACACACAGACAGACAGACAGACAGACAGACAGACAGACAGACACACAGACAGACACACCAGCCGTTCAGACAGACAGACAGACAGACAGACAGACACACCAGCCGTTCAGACAGACAGACAGACAGACAGACAGACAGACAGACAGACAGATAGACAGACAGACAGACAGACACACAGACAGACAGACACACCAGCCGTTCAGACAGACAGACAGACAGACAGACAGACAGACACACCAGCCGTTCAGACAGACAGACACACACACAGACAGGCAGACACACCAGCCGTTCAGACAGGCAGACAGACAGACAGACAGACACACCAGCCGTTCAGACAGGCAGACAGACAGACAGACAGACAGACAGACAGACAGACAGACAGACAGACACACCAGCCGTTCAGACAGGCAGACAGACAGACAGACAGACAGACACACCAGCCGTTCAGACAGACAGACACACAGAGAAGGCAGACATGCAGGCAGACAGAATCAGAATCAGAATTATTTTTATTTGCCAAGGTATGTTTTCACATACTAGGAATTTGTCTTGGTGTGGTTGGTGCTCATGTAACATTGATAAGAACAAATATACAAGACATAACAAATAAGATAATTAATCATAAATAAAGATAAAGAGATTATACAATATAAAAGTATTCAGATACACACACACACACACACACACACACACACACACACACACACACACACACACACCTCCAGAAAAAGCACATCACCACACACACACACACACACACACACACACACACACACACACACACGCACGCAAGCATGCAAACACACTTCCCCTTCCCTCTCTCTATTTCAAGGACAATATGTATATATCTGTATATATTTCATTACAAAATATTGTTGACATGGTTGGTTGTTGTAAGTAACATAATGTTTTCCGTTTTGTATGTTACAAACTGTATTTTTACCTGTATTTTTACCATGTACAATGTGCTTTGGCAATACTGTAATTCACTATGGTCATGCCAATAAAGCCTCTTTGAATTGAGAGAGAGAGAGAGAGAGAGAGAGAGAGAGAGAGAGAGAGAGAGAGAGAGAGAGAGAGAGAGAGAGAGAGAGAGAGAGAGAGAGAGAGAGAGAGAGAGAGAGAGAGAGAGAGAGAGATGTATAGATACAATTTACTTTTACCTTATTTGTTTTATTGATTCATGGACTATTTGAATTTGATGACCTTGCTTTGGCAATGTGTACTTTTTTATTTCATACCAATAAAGCAGCTTGACTTAATAAAAACAGAGAGGTTCACTTCACCACTCAGGCTGAGGGGGAAATGGATGAATGAGTAAAGCAGTTCTGAAAAGCGGCACTAGATGGCAGCATTGATCTGTACATACACAGCTCCGCCCCTCCCCTCCCTGTTCTGGGGTTAACTTCAGGAATTCCTTCCTCTCCTCTTCCATCGAGTCGTCTCCAAAATGTCAACTGTTCAGAAACACAGAGAGGCAGTGTTGTGTTTAGCTGGACCGCCGTGTGTTCTGGACTCAACCCGATTTTGACAGGGTTTAATCTGCCAAACAGTAGTTGAGATTCCTCAAACAAATTAAATCCTTCAAGTGAGGTAAAAGCATGGAAAATCCTCCCATCTGGAGTTACGATGTTTTCACCTAACAGCTATCTATTTTCAAGCATGTAATTAAATGAGAAATGTGCCATTAAAAAGGAAAGAAAAACATAACGTTCTACTCTGAAAAAGATAGCATTTCTCAAATAAAACTGCTCACACCAAACCAATTTGTCAAGTAAACACTAACTTTGTTATCGAACAGTCATATTTGTGATGATGATAATCTGTCGTATTTTGGAAATATTCTATTGCACATCAAGTGACTGATATTGACCCCAAACAGAAGCGTTTATTATCTGTCAGCTCCAGGGTTCGTGCTTCATGTCTAAAACTGAATTGCAGAAACGAGAGTATAATGTTTTAGTAATACTCTGGTAATATTTCCCGTGAGCCTCTGGATGAGGAGTGGGTTCCCTCTCTGCTGACTGGACAGATCCTGAGGCAGAACCAAGACCAGACCAAGACCAAGACCATTTTCAAGGCCATGACTGATGGTTTAACCTTCCAGGAGTGTCACACTCAAATGACCTGGGGGGCCACTGAGTGTCCAGTCTTCTTCCAGTCTTCTTCTCCCTCTCATGTGATATTGCTTAAATACCTCTAAAGTCATCTGGTTACCAGGTGTCCATTTGGAGTCTCCAAATGGCTTTTTGGAAATCCGCCTAGCCTAGGTATCTCCCTACAAAAACCACTGCCAAATACTCATGTTTTGGTATTTTTTCATCTCCTTTGAGTTGGGATGTGGTAAGGCCTGTGGCTATGTCTCCATTGGGGTTCTAGCCATAAATACAACAACCTGCAAGTAACTGTTTACACTCTTTATTGTAGGCGAGAATCAACCACTGTGTTTGAGCTGGAGTTACTCAGGGTCAGTAACACATAGTCATTCTGACACTTGGAACAGAAACTTCCAAGTCTTACCTTTCAGAAATGGTCAGGCAGTTGTCTGCAACCCATTCGGTTGAGCAACAGTAAGCATTTTAGTTTGGGTATGTCGTTTTCACCATTTTCTTCAGAAATAGGTGGCTTTTTAAGAGGTTTTTAAAAACAACTAATGTGATGAAATGGGATTTTGCTTCTCCTATGTTCTGTCCTCTCCTCTCTTCTCTCTCGTCTCCTCTCTTCTCTTGAGCTGTTGAATGCTGCTTGCTGTAAGAGAAGCTCAGTAGACTCTGGTGCTGGGAAATGATGAAACAGCACCACCTGCTGGTCTCAGAGACACAGTAGAGAGCTGAGATCCGAGTACTTCATCTGTAGCATTTGTGACATCCAAGAACCAATAATGGATTGAGATCAAATCACACAACCAGTTGTTAAACTACTTTTTGCAGTAACTAGTAATCTAACTACTTGGTCAAATTTAGTAACTCATTTA
>NC_139643.1:1156443-1173943 GCF_964638095.1 Poromitra crassiceps | reverse complement strand
TCACCTGCCTGCCTAAGGGAAGCCTGCCTAAGGGAAGGGGGGGACCCCCCCCCCCCCCCCCCCCCGGCCTCAACAACGCAGACTCATGGATTCCTCAGATCATCCTCATGGAACTCCCAATCTTGTTACCCTTTTTGTCACCTAGCTAATTAACTAGTATTCTCTAAACCTACGAACACTTAAAGACTGCATTTTCTATTTTTTTTTGGACTCTACTTTTTAGATTTTCAACTCCCTTCCCTGATCTTAGGATAATTTAAAAATTACATTTTTATATCCCTTCTGTTGGACTCTTTTTTACATTTTCAATTTTCTGTTCTCTTGTACATTTTATTTCCATAATAAACCGTTCACAGAGTTTCATTATCGGAAACTCTGTGCATGGTTTAGCCCGGCATCTCTCGGCCTGTCTCGGAGGGGAGTCCCCAGATGGGGGTCCGCTGCTGTGGCCTGGTGGGTGGGCCCGTCCCCCGCGTGGCCTGCTCTCACGCTCTCAGTCACTATGCTGGTGGCTGGGGGCTGGGGGGGCGGGTCGCGTGGGGGCTGGGTCCGCCTGGGCCGCAGCAATTGGCCCCTAGCACAACGACCTCACAAGGTTCCTCCTCAGCCAAGTCACTGGGGCAATCCATGCGGCGATCCATATGGTGGAAAGGTTTTCTTGCGTTCACTGGGGGTGAGGGGGTGCCGCTGTGTCCCGGCCTGGCCTTCCCTCCCACGCCATATGTGGGCGGGGGCCGGGTCGGGGGGCATCGGTGCTCTTCATCACTGGTCGAGGGCTGCCGGTTGGTTTAGAACAGCTTAGGTAGGCGATAGATTAGCTACAGCCTAAGGCTGACCTGTTAGTGTTCAGGCTAAAATCAGACTAGAGCAGGGTAGGATAGGCCATATTAGGCTGTAGATTAGCTAGATACTATGTCCCAGTTAGCTCTGGTTAATGCTTAGAGTAGTCAGTTGTCTGATCTTCTCCCCCCCCCCTCTCTTTCCCCCTTTCCCCGCTTATTCCCTTCTTCCCCCCTCTTGTTCTCCTCTCTTTCCATGCTCTTTCCTCCCCCACATCCCACCGCCCCCCCCCTCCCTTCTCCTGCTCTCTCCTCATTCTCCCCCCCCTCTGCTCCTTCTCCTCTTCTCCCCTATTTTCCTGAATCCCTGCCACTTCCTGCTCTCCCTTCTCTCACATTCCCCCTGCTCTCCTTCCCCTGCACCCTCCCACCTCTCCTTCTCTGCCTCTCTGTCCTCCCCCCTCTCTCACATTCCCCCTGCTCTCCTTCCCCTGCACCCTCCCACCTCTCCTTCTCTGTCCTCTCCTCCTCCACATTTCCCATTTTCCCCCCACCCTCGCCCTAATCCGGGCCCGTATCCTACTCCCTCCCTCCACCCTAGACCCTACCTCTACCCTCTGTCCTCCCCCCTCTCTCAGATTCCCCCTGCTCTTCTTCCCCTGCTCTCCTTCCCCTGCACCTCTACTCTCTGTCCTCCCCCCTCTCTCACATTCCCCCTGCTCTCCTTCCCCTGCACCCTCCCACCTCTCCTTCTCTGTTCTCTCCTCCTCCACATTTCCCATTTTCTCCCCACCCTCGCCCTAATCCGGGCCCGTATCCTACTCCCTCCCTCCACCCTAGACCCTACCTCTACTCTACCTCCCCTGTACCCTTCCACCTCTCCTTCTCTGTTCTCTCCTCCTCTCTGTCCTCTCCCCTCTCTCACATTCCCACTGCTCTCCTTCCCCTGCGCCCTCCCACCTCTCCTTCTCTGTTCTCTCCTCCTCTCTGCCCTCTCCTCCCTCTCACATTCCCCCTGCTCTCCCTCCCCTGCACCCTCTCCTTCTCTGTTCTCTCCTCCTCCACATTTCCCATTTCTCCCCACCCTCGCCCTAATCCGGGCCCGTATCCTACTCCCTCCCCTCCCCCAACCCTAGACCCTACCCCTACCCTGGCTCCCTCCCCTGCACCCTCATCTCTCCTCCCCTGTTCTCTCCTCCTCCACATTTCCTATTTTCTCCCCACCTCCCCCCTCTCCTCCCTCCCTCCCTCCACCCTAGACCCTACCTCTACTCTACCTCCCCTGCACCCTTCCACCTCTCCTTCTCTGTTCTCTCCTCCTCTCTGTCCTCTCCCCTCTCTCACATTCCCACTGCTCTCCTTCCCCTGCTCTCCACATTTCCTATTTTCTCCCCACCTCCCCCCTCTCCTCCCTCTCCCTCCCTCCTCCACTCTCCTGCTTTCTTCAAATGTTCAAATGTTATCTTTATTCTGTATATTCTTGTTACTGTGTGTTAGCTAGAATCAGCTAGACATACTTTCTGTGAAGCCCTCTGAGACATGCTTGTGAATTAGGGCTATATAAATAAACTTGACTTGACTTGACTTGACTTATTCTTCAGATGCTTCACAAAGAAGACAAATCTTTGTCACTGTTCTTTCAATTATGCTGGTCTTGGTTTGGAGACGAACAGAACGTACCAGTCCTTGCTTATCAGGAAACGTCTGAAGTATCCTTCCAAGTATCCAGGATCCACGAGGTGCTGTTGGATCAACAATGATGACAACATCTCCAGGTAAGAAACATCTTCTTTCTTCATTCCATCTTTGTCTTTCTTGTAGCAACGGTAAGTATTCTTGCGCCCATCTCTTCCAGAAGAGATCAGCTAAATACTGAGTCTGTCTCCATCTCCTTTTTATGTACAGATCCCCTTTTTCGAAAAGTCCAGGTGCCAAAACTGGCTTTCCTTTCATCAAAAGGATGTGATTTGGCGTTAATGGCTCAAGGTCATTAGGATCTTCAGATAACCTTGTAATCGGACGATCATTTAGTATGGTCTCCACTTCACATAACACTGTATGAAATCCTTCATCGTCCATACATTGTTGGCGAAGAACAGTGTTTAGGATCTTCCTGACCATACGTATGATGCGTTCCCACACGCCACCATGATGGGATGCAGCAGGAGGGTTGAACTTCCATTTGATTCCTTCCTGTGCCATCGTTTTTTGTATTTTGTTGTGATTCAATGAAGCTAAAGCTTCTCTGAGTTCTCTTTCAGCTCCTACGAAGTTGGTTCCATTGTCTGATCGCATTGTAGAGACTTGTCCTCTTCGGCAGATGAATCTTCTCAATGCATTGATGCATGAGTCTTTATCAAGCGAGTAAGCAACTTCTAAATGGATTGCTCTACTTGCCATGCATGTGAAAAGTACTCCGTAGCGCTTTATCGTGTTACGACCTCTCTTCACATCAATTGGTCCAAAATAATCCACACCAACATTCGTGAATGGTGGGAGATCAGGAACAATTATTTCTGTGGGTAGATCCGACATTCTTTGCTCACCCACCTTTCCTCTGCAACGTCTGCAGATGTAACATTTTGCTATTACCTTTCTTGCTGCTGAATTAGCACTTGTGATCCAATATCTTTTCCTTAGATTGGAGAGTATGTGATTTCGACCACCATGGCCCAGCTGCTCATGAATATGACGGAGTATAAGAGTGGAGACGTGTTGGTCCTTGGCTAAAATGAGCGGGTGTTTTGCATCTTCAGGCATGGAAGATTTATTTAGCCGTCCTCCAACTCTCAAAAGACCATCTTCATAAGTTGGGTCCAGTTTATAGATGGTGCTCTCCCTTCTCACTTTCGATTTTGCAGATGAAAGTGCAACAATCTCAGTGTGGAATCTTTCCCATTGGCTGAATCGAACAATGGAGGTCTCTGCTTCATGAAGGTCATCTACAGACAACCTCTGTTCTCCAAAAGTGGCTTTGAACTTCTGCATCTTCACATTGACCGGCCATTGATCAGTCAATTGACGTCCATCACCACTGGTATTTTCAGCCATTAGCTCTTTCCTTTTCCTACTTAAAGCCAACAAAATCATTTTCAATTTGAGAATCCATCCTACAGCAACTTTCAACCTTTTCCAGCTGGAAAAGTAATTGATCAATTTATGCGTGGCACTTGAAACTTCTTCAGTGACAATTGCATTCACCATGAGGTTCCTTTTCACTTCTGGGTCATCACCAGCAATGTCTGAATCCAGAATGTGTGCTGGCCACTCGTTTTCTGGTTTCCATAGAAACCTGGGACTTTCAATCCATCTTTGTTGAACCAAGTGTTCAATTTTCAGTCATCTTGAAGCGTCGTCCGCTGGGTTTTGTGCTGTAGGAACATATCTCCATTGTGAAACGTTTGTGGCTTCTCTAATGTTTGATATTCTGTTCGCAACAAATGTTTGGAACCTTTTGTCCTCGTTTTTTATGTATTTAAGTACTGCTGTACTATCGGTCCAGAATTGTTATGTCTCCAACAGAAGCTGTAGCTCTGTTCGTAGCATGTTGTCCACTTTAACAGCGAGAACAGCAGCGGTCAATTCCAAGCGAGGAATAGTCACTTGCTTTAGAGGAGAAACCCTGGATTTGCCAAGTGTGAAAGCAACATGTACTCTGTTCTGGTTATTTTGCAACCTGAGGTACGTAACAGTGCCATATGCATTCTCACTGGCATCAGAGAAATGATGTAGTTGAGCAGAAGTTATTTGTCCAAAGTCTTTAGGCTTGAAACATCTATTCACCACGAAACTTCCCACTCCTTCAAGATCTTTCAACCACTTGTTCCATTTCTGTTGAAAGGATTGGGGTATTGGGTCATCCCAACCGTACTTTAACCGACACAGATCTTGCAAAATCATCTTAGCTGGCATTGTGAAAGGTGCTAAGAAACCCAAAGGATCATAGACTGAACAGATCATAGATAACAGTCCACGCCTTGTGTGTGGTTGATCTCGGATGTTGAATTTGAACTTGAAGGTGTCCGTTTCAATGCACCATTGTAGACCAAGAGCCCGTTCAACTGGCAGCTTGTCTCTATCCAGATCCAACTCTTTGAAGTTCTTGGATCGATGTTCTTCTGGAATCACCAAGAGCACTTCGCGACTGTTGCTGATCCATTTTGTAAGATTGAAACCTCCTGTCTTACAGATAGCTGTGAGGTTCTTGACCATGAGACTAGCATCTTCTTCAGAAGGCAAACTCTTCAACAGATCATCCACATAAAATTTTTTTGTGACCGTGTCAGTTACTTCTGCTGGGAAACTGTTTTTATTATCGTCAGCAGTTTTCCTTAAGGCATAACATGCACCATTCTTGCACTGTGTTGCACTGTTTCCATGTAGAGGTCCATTAATCACCCAGCCGAGTAGAGTTCTTACGGCATATGGTCCCTCTCCTCGACTGTTGATAACTTCCCACGGTTCCATTAACTTTGAGGCGTTTGTGCCAATCAACAAATCGACATCAGCGTTAATACGGGGAATATGTACATCGTTCAGGTAAGACCAATTACACAACTCTTCTTCAGTGATGATGTTACTTGTAGACACTGGCATTTCCTTTTGTGTAAACATACTAGGAAGTTCCTAAAAGTGCTTGTCAGCAAATTCAGAAATTTCCAAGCCTTTGACGATGCAACTTAGAACAGTTGTATTGTGACCCATTGTACGTAAATTAATCTTTGTTCTTTTTCCTTTAATGTTGAGTCTTTCCATTAGACTTTCTGAACAGAAAGTGTCCGTACTCCCTGGATCGAGAAACGCGTAAGTTTGAATGACTTTGTTTCCCTTTGTACACTTAATATTGACAGGTAGGATTGAAAGGATGCCGTTACTGCCCCCGGCCCCTGTATGACCACATGTAGAGACAGCTGTGCCACTCACCGAGAGTTCCTTTGGTTGATCTTCACCTTTGTTTGTTTGCTTTTTCTCAATGTGTAGAATGCTGGGATGCCTTTGGTTACAAACTCTGCAAGATAAGCGTTTATTACATTCCTTGCTCATGTGCCCTATGCGTAAGCAACCAAAGCAAACTCCTTTCTCTTTTAGAAAGTCCAGTTTCTCCCGATGCATTTTCCTTTTCAATTGTTGGCAATTCTCCAATACATGTCCATGTGTACAATACAAACAGGAAACGGCGTTTGATGTTGTAGGCGAGATATTTTGTGTTTGAGTCTGAACGCTTTTCTTGGTTACATTCACAGTTGGTTCATTAGACATAAAGACTGCAGTTGCAAAGCTGTTTCTTTTGAACTGTAGCTTTTGTGGCAACTTTACTTTGTTGCTTCCTTTAGTTACACCAATTTGAGTGTCTTGGATGTCACCAAAAATCGGATCAGAAATTATTTTGACTTGGTACTCAATGAACTTGACAATATCCTTAAAGCCAGATCTGCGACCTTGGTTTTCAGTGATTTCACATGCTGCCGCTCTCCATTTCTCTCTGAGCTTGTAAGGAAGTTTCTGAGTTATTGTTTTCATGTTGGCTGGCATATTGAGTTCATCCAAATATTGCAATTCCTCCATAGCATTGCAACACTCCTGTAAACACAACGCATATGCCTGCAGTCCTTTGACATCTTCTGCCTTAACAGAAGGCCATCCAATAATTTTGTCCACATAGGCAGCTGTGACCATTAGTTCATTTCCAAAATGTTTTCTGAGAAGGTCTTTTGCCACAGCATAACCTGCTTCTGGATCCAGATGTTGGCAGCTGCGCACAACAGTTTTAGGCTGCCCCCTGGTGAATTGTTCCAGGTAATACAAACAATCTCCTTTGTTGTTTGTTTTAGCTTCCACGCAATGTTCAAAAGCTCTTATGAATGTTCTGAAATGTAGCGGATCTCCGTCAAAAACAGGTATTTCTCTGTGTGGTAAAAATTGAGAGTGCTGTGTCTTTACAAGAAGTTCTGTTACTTCATTTTGTTTTTGTAACAGACTGAAGATATCTCCTGGTACTTGATTGCTTTGAGAATGTACTGCATGCTGAGCACTGCCTTGAGACTGTTGTGTTTCTTGACCTCCAGTATTTCCTTGTGGCTGTGTTGTATGTTGAACACCAGTATTTACATTTGATTGATGTGATCGTGTTTGTCCAGTTGTTTGCCACTTATTTGAGTTTGTCTGAATTGCAGATGTATTTTCCTTGTCCAGTTCCATTGTTTTCTCCATATTTGATTGTTGAGTGTTGTATGACAATGCATATTTCTGCTGAGTTGAGTCCTTTTCCGGTGGGATGTATTTTTTAGCATCTGGGTTGAGAGCTGTTTTTATTTTCATATAGGAGCTCATTCCATCCGAACGTGGTTTTGACACAATGCTGCCATGACGTGAGGTATTCAGCACTGCCAACTTTGCTGCAGTTGCAGCTATTTCAGTTTCAATTTCAAGTTGCTCCTTTTTCCTTCTTAATTGTTCCGCTTGCTCCTCCAAGTCATGCTTTTCCTGTAGTGCAGCAGCCCGTGCCATGAGTGCAGCCTGCTCTGCCTCTGCTTGAAGCCGAGCAGATGATGTACTACTGCTGCTGCTTCCTCTTGAAACAACACTTTTTCGTCCTGTTTGTGAAATACTGTCCTGTGGCTCTACCACAACCCCATCATCAGTACCATTGTCAACATCAGCATCAAGGTAACCTTCATTGTCAACCAACCATTTGTTTACACCAGCATTAAAATCATTTATACCCAGCATTTTTACCTGATACCACATTTCATGTTTTTCCACCTCTTCTTTCGGTAATAACCCCAACAACATTTCATGATTTTGTTTTGCTTCAGCACAGAGAGTATTATATTTTTCAAATGTACCTTTTACCTCTCTTATGTAGCTTTTATCATCCATCAAATCAACAATTGTATCTTTGATTTTCCATGCTCTCTTTAATTTACCACTTCTTTCTTTTTGCAAGAAGCTGATTTTTTCCTGAAGCGCTTTTTCTGTCATTTTAACAACGCGCTTTTGCGCTTTTGCGCTTTTGCTCCACCTTTGAATCCACCTGCGCAGCCTGCGCTCGCGGTTCTAATTCTGTCTCAGTCAAGAGTTCAGAATCGGGAATGTTCTTCTCATGATCCGTCATAGTCAAAGTCAATATGCAAATTCAGCAACGCAAATTTGCACAGTCATGCGAAAACGATGCGCTCCGTTCCTTCAACCAATGCATTGGATTTTACGCGCAAAGTTTTGTGTGCACACATTTGGAATGGCCATTCATTCGTTGGTAGCTACATCACATACCTTCGCGTTGGCCGGCATACAGGTGTCTGACGTCCCGTTTCCTCCTTGGTCTCGCACCGCAGCTCCAGCCCGGTAAGAAACGGTAGGGAGATGAATGAAGCTCGGGAACGCAGGTAAACACCAGCAGCAATCCAATCGATGTCCTCAAACGTCAGCAAGAAATCCAGCGATGTCCTCAAATGACAACAAGAAATCCCACGCTCTCCTCAAACGCTTCCCCAATGAAGCAAGTTTTTGACTTAATGTAGAGCCCCCTTTGCCTATCCAAAAAAAAGGTCACTACGGTTGCTATAAAGTAGGCTATGTTAGACGCGTGCAAAAATGAGGAAATGTCCAATGTTTCAAAACAAAGTGATTTATTTACTCACAGTCCGTATGTTCCAATAACAAACAAAACGTATAGCAATTCCTTTGTGATAAGTCTAAGTCCAATCATAGACAAACATAAAATGCAGGTTAATTCATTCGATCATAGACGCACGGTCAAAAACTTGTTTGCTTCTCCCAAAATAGCAACAGCTGTACCAGGTAATGGGTTGATTATATCACCTTGGCTGCTTTGCCCAAATTGACAGCGGCACTGCTCCCCCAAGTGGTGGGAGGAAAACCAAAATAAAAGAACAGCAAAAAATGGCTCTTACAGCCATAGTCTTTGGGTACAACGTGACGGCAGGTTGTACCACATTTTGTGAAGTTTTGAGGGCAAAAGAAAGCAGGGTTGAACCCATAGAGGGCACTTATGCTGCTGAAAATGATACAAATGGTACAATGGTAACAGTTTGGTCTCAAATGTGGAGATTCTGACCAGAATTCTTCACCCCCCCCAAAGTCATATATACTGGTTAAAAGCTGAAGAAAAGTGTTTTGGGGGTAAGTTACACTTTAAACAGTCCCCACTGCAGTAGGCGAAGCTCATTTCAACCTATTGAAAACAAACCCATTTACCATACATTGTGACACTAATGTGACCTTATTCAATGCAGCTATAAACGGTAAGTCTGCTGTTTTAATTTCGATAATGCTTGAGTGACATAATGTTTCAGTTTGTGGGCATTGTTGCTGTTGGCAATTAAACAATCTAACATTCTCTTTCTCGATACAATATGTCTGGATTTTGATAGGCCACGGTAGCATGTGTGAGAGGGGGAGAGAGAGACAGAGAGAAAGCTGCGGTGGTTGTCTTTATAGGCAACACAGTCTATCAACATTTTGGACCAACGAGTTCATCAGCGCGGCAGCATGCACAGAGAGGGAGAGAGAGTGTTGGACAAGTTACTTTCAAAATGTAATATACTACATATTACTAGTTACTTTCATTTGAAAGTAATAAGTTACTTTACAATATTACTGTCTGTGTAGAGCAACTCGTTACTTATTACACTACTTTTGCATTACTTTCACCAAAACAACAGCAGCAGCAGAATTTTTATTTATTTATTTATTTCAGGGACAATGCAACATTAATGAACATTTTCATGTAAATGTGCCGGATTATAGCCTTAGCTAATTTCCATCCGCAGTCCCTCGACAGGTGAGGTACAGAAAAGTTTAAAAGAAGAAATAAGAAAATTAGTGCATACGTAGGGCATTCATAGACATACAGCAATGTAAATGACACATACATACACATAGGGTAAACACAAACAACACAACACAAATGAAACAAAAACAGGGAACATTAGGGATATTAACCAAGGTGGACACAGGACTTTCAAGGACATACAAAAACAACACATAAAACAAAAAGGTTTAACTGTGATCGCAGGTTTGATTTGATCTGAGCCATGACTTTAACAGCCCCTTAAAGGTGTGAAAGCTGCTACTCTCTCTGACTGACAGTGGTAGGCTATTCCATAGTTTGCTGCCCCCATAGGACAAAACATTTTGTCCGATAGAGGACCGTCTCAGAGGTAGTTCACAGTCGCCTCTCGACGAGCTTCGCGTGATGTTCTGGGTAGCTCTCCGTTTGATAAAGCATTCTAAAGGAGGTGGTGCTAGCCCATGAAGAACCTTATAAATCATACAAGCAATTTTAAATGTTCTATAATTGTCGAAGCTGAGGAGCTTAAACTTTAGAAGTATATTACAATGGTGGTAAGATATAGGTTTCTTATCCAAAATTTTCAGGGCCTTTTTATATAGAGACTCGATGGACTTCAAGGTGGTTGCTCCTGAGAAGGACCAGCTCGTGAGGCAGTAGTCTATATGTGAAAAAATCATTGAGTGAAGAAAGGTTAGGGCCGCACTGTCAGTCAGAGATGCTCTAATCTGCCTAAAATTGCAGAGATTGAATTTTAGAGTGTTCGATACCCTTTTAATATGACTCTTGAAGGAGAGTGTGGAGTCCAAAGTGAGCCCAAGATACTTAAATTCATCCACAGTTTCTATCTCCACCCCTCCCACAAGGATGTTAAGATGTGGGTTTAAGATGGGTTTTTTCGAGAAAACCACAGCCACTGTTTTTTTGGTGTTTAATGCAAGATAAGATTTTTCGAGCCAGACCTGAATTTGAGTCATGGCTACAGAGAGGGTGTTAGAGGCTTCTTCCATAGTTTTGGATGGAGTGAAGATTACTGCGTCATCTGCGTACATTAAGGTGTTCATACTAGGGCATACATCTGGTAAATCATTAATATAATGAGCGAATGACATCGCTGCCACGGAACCATTCCGAAAAATAATTTCAACCACCTTGAAGTCAGCGTAAACAATCCAAAATTCAAAATGTTATTATTTTCCTTTGTTATTGTCATCTGTAGTGGTTATTTGCATAAAAACACACACAGTTTGTTTAGGAAATGATTGTATCTTTTTTAAATATGAGCTTTGATTTAAAAAAAAGTAACTAAATTTGTAACTTGAGTTACTTGACAAAGTAACTGGTATAATATTACTGAAATCCTATAAGTGATAAGTTATATTACTGAGTTACTGCTAAAAGTAATATATTACATGTAATATATTACTTTTGTAATGAGTTACCCCCAACACTGGTCATCATATCGTGATATTGATGTCGGGCCTCGCAACGGGCTCGGGCCATTTAATTTCATAACTCATGGTCGGGCACGGGCCTGCATGTCACGGGCCGGGGAGGGCTCGGGCTGACATTTCAGGCCCGCGCAGCTCTCTAACACACACACACACACACACACACACACACACACACACACACACACACACACACACACAGAGAGAGACATACACACACATGGGCACATACACACACACACACACACACACACACACACACTGAGAGAGAGAGAGAGAGAGAGAGAGAGAAAGACACAGACAGACAGACAGAGAGAGAGAGGGACTGGGGGAATGATCCTCCCATGCGATACGTCCTGCCGGTCAGGTGAATGAAAGTGAAACTTCTGTCAACTGCACATGTATCAGAGGAAGCATGTGCTAATCTACAACTCTTCTCTAGATCCTAACCTACCTGCAGCACCAGCAGGCTTAGATCCTGGAAGCTACAAGGAGAAACTCTGAAGAAAACCTTCAGAGGAAAAACTGTTAGAAACCTGAGGTCACAGACAGACAACTGAGCCTGAGACAGACAGCTGCCGGGACAAACAGTGGACTGACAGAGACATGGACAAACAGTGGACTGACAGAGACATGGACAAACAGTGGACTGACAGAGACATGGACAAACAGTGGACTGACAGAGACATGGACAAACAGTGGACCGACAGAGACATGGACAAACAGTGGAACGACAGAGACATGGACAAACAGTGGACCGACAGAGACATGGACAAACAGTGGACCGACAGAGACATGGACAAACAGTGGAGTGACAGAGACATGGACAAACAGTGGACCGACAGAGACATGGACAAACAGTGGACTGACAGAGACATGGACAAACAGTGGACTGACAGAGACATGGACAAACAGTGGACTGACAGAGACATGGACAAACAGTGGACTGACAGAGACATGGACAAACAGTGGACTGACAGAGACATGGACAAACAGTGGACTGACAGAGACATGGACAAACAGTGGACTGACAGAGACATGGACAATGAGACAATGACATGAGAAAATACATAATTTCATCTTGATACTATTATGATCTTTTCCCTCAGGACTCCAGGCTGAAGAAAAACACCACTCAACAGGTAAATAGAGAAAAGACAGAGAAACAGCTGTCTGATTTGAGTTGATTTTTACTTTCAAATCCAAGTAATTGTGAACTGTTTTTAACTAACGACTGTCTTGTCTCTGTTCAGCTGATGGTGTCAGGTTGGTGGGAGGAGCCAGCAGCTGTGCTGGTGAACTGGAGATGAAACAATATGGAAAATGGAGACCAGTGGCGGAGGACCTGTTCTCTTACTGGAACCTGAAGTCAGCAGCTGTAGTGTGCAGAGAGCTGGACTGTGGCTCTGCTGTTTCCACAGAAAGGAGAAAGGATTCCTCAGTAAGATATGTATGGAGGATCAGACCTTCCTGTCTTCAGCCTGGATCTACACTGTGGGAGTGTTTAGCCACATCGTCTGTCTCTTCCTCTCTCAGCTGGCAGATCAACTGCTCAGGTAAATCCATCAATGACATCAACTATGACAGTAATGTTCACAGTCTCTTGCTTCCTCTGTCACAGTGACAGTCAGTGGTTTACATTGGACTGAACTGTACAGTTATGCAGGACAATGGCCTCCTACAGGAAGAGAAGTGTGTGAACATGCATGTAAATAGAGTGCCACAGGGATGATGTATTTTTGTAGTCTTACCACAGACGTCCCTTTTGAAGTGTTTTATGAAAACTGCGTAAAAAATGCATTTGTGCTTCAAAAGTCATAAAAGTGGTCCTCGTTTGTGAAGATCATCTTGCTGAACACAAATGTTGCTGTTTCATAAACTTTAGTTAACCACATACTTCTTTCAGGCATTGAACCTAAATTCCCAATACAAAAATCCCATTGTCTTTTACACGTTAGTGTTACTTCTGGACTCCTTCCTGCAGCAGGCTACTCTGTGTCTGTTCTGTTTGTATATTCTACAGTACGTCTATGTACAGAGATCAGCACGCTGCAGATAGTCAGTGCAGGAATAATAATCATAATTGTCTGGATTTACGGCGGGTTCACACACACGCCTAGAAGCAACGCCTAAGCAACGCATAAAATTTAGGCGTCCTTGTTAACAGAAGAGAGCGTTCACACATACCGCTGCCACGCTGTGCTGAAGCCACGCTCGCGCTGCGCCTACGCTTTTTCAGCGTCTAGGCGCGCTGAACTGTCAAGCTGGCTGTTGTTTCTGACGGACTTGGGCCATATTTTCTACCGAGTTTGCCCAAAAGGGAGGGTGGAGCGCGAATTAACAAGTGCATAGTAGGAGAGCTGTCCTTCATGTCTTCCTCTATTAACGTCTTTTCTGTCAGATGTATATATACCCCCACTGTCTCAATGCATGTATCACTCATGGTGTTGATGACTCATAGTCACATGATTACCCGAGGGAAAATAACAATTACAGCCGGCCAGGAAATAGACAGACATCGTCACTTGCACATTACAATAAAAAAGAGGTTTATATTACTCACCCATGCTATAAATCAGATCTGAAAAGTGTAAAAAACCACTGCTCATGTGATCAGCGTAGCGCAGAGCGGGGCTTCAGTGTGGCATCCTGTGTGAACGCAAATAGGCGCCTAGCGTGCATGAAGCAATGCCTATATGCCTAGGCGTAGCTTAAAGCGTAGCTCTAGGCGTGTGTGTGAACCCGCCGTTATATAGCGCCTTTCTAGATATCAAAGTGTTTCACATATCAGGGGAGGAGCAGTCAACTCATCCACCACCGATGTGTAGCACCCACCTGGGTGATGCACGACATGACAGATGATTGACAGGCTCTGTGTCTCTCTCTCTTTCTGCCTCCTTTCTCTCTCTCTCTCTCTCTCTCTCTCTCTCTCTCTGTCTGTCTCTCTCTCTCTCTCTCTCTCTCTCCAGCTGTGAGGCTGGTGAATGGTACTAGTCTGTGCTCAGGCAGACTGGAGGTGAAGTCTAACCAGTCGTGGTCCTCAGTGTGTGAAGCTGACTTTGACCAGCAGGATGCAGAGGTGGTCTGTAGGGAGCTTGACTGTGGGGCTCCTTCAGTCCTCCAGGGGGCGCTCTATGGAGACAGGGAGACTCCAATGGGGACCAAAGAGTTCCAGTGTGAAGGCAATGAGTCTGTTCTCCTGGACTGTGGAAGCTCAGGCTCAGCTGGAAACACCTGCTCACCTGGCAAAGCTGTTGGACTCACCTGCTCAGGTAGTAGAGGAGCTGTGTGTGTGTGTGTGTGTGTGTGTGTGTGTGTGTGTGTGTGTGTGTGTGTGTGTGTGTGTGTTTTTTCTCAGTAAGAACAATGTTTATGGTTGAATGAGCTTATTGTGAGACATGTATGAAGTGTGTTGGTGGTTTGAGTGAGTTTTGGAGTTGAGATGATGAAGATGCATGTTGGTAATGCAGACTGTATGAAGAGTTTAGAAAAAGCAGCTTCAGTTTTGACCAATAAAAACACTCTAATTGAGTTATTTTCTTCCAACTCTGTTTTTTGAGCAAATAATTATTATGTTTATTTAATTTCATATTCTTGTTTTATTTGTGTACCACCATGCTGACCACATGCATGCACTGTTTTTATATGTGAATGTTTTTTCAACCTAGATAAAAGAGCCAAAGTATCGTTTTTTTTTTTTTTTTTTATGAACTGAAAACTGATCTGATCTGTGACTCAATAGCGTGATACAATCTGAACTGTGAGTTTTGTGATCTGTTTCAGCCCTAATTCAAAGTGACTTTACTTCTTTTACTAATGACTCTCTTGTCTCTGTTCAGAGCCTGTCAGGTTGGTGGGAGGAGCCAGCAGCTGTAGTGGTGAACTGGAGATGAAACAACATGGAGTCTGGAGACCAGTGTATGAGTGGTTGTCTGTCAGGAACCTGAAGTCAGCAGCTGTAGTGTGCAGACAGCTGGACTGTGGCTCTGCTGTTTCCACAGAAATGAGAAAGGCTTCCTCAGAAAGAGATGTATGGATGTTCAGTTCTTCCTGTTTTCAGTCTGGATCTACACTCTGGAGGGAGTGTTTACTACCAGGTTCTGACTCTTCATCTGACAGCCTGCAGATCAACTGCTCAGGTAACACCATCAATAACACGTGTGTGTGTGTGTGTGTGTGTGTGTGTGTGTGTGTGTGTGTGTGTGTGTGTGTGTGTGTGTGTGTGTGTGTGTGTGTGTGTGTGTGTGTGGACTCTGGGTTGCTGCACTCAGCTCCCATAACTCTTCACCACACAGTGATCTATAATGTTTTTGTAACTTGTTAAAATTGCTCTCTCTCTCTCTCTCTCTCTCTCTCTCACACACACACACGCACGCATGCACGCACGCACGCACGCACGCACACACACACACACACACACTCTCTCTCTCTCTCTCTCTCTCTCTCTCTCTCTCCCTCTCTCTCACACACACACTCTCTCCCTCTCTCAAGGTTCCTACACACCGCCGACGAGTCTAAGCGATAAACTCGCAGGCACTCGCATGTACTCGCAACTCGCCCTGCAGCTTGGTTGGCTGCCTTGCTGTATTCCCGTCTTCAATTGGTCTATTTCGGTTTTGGCCCCTCCTCTCATCTTGTTCGCCTGCGATGCCCACTCGCCAGGCCTCCCAGCATGCTTTGCAAGCTGGTGAGTGACAAGATGGCGCGGGGGAAGGCGGGGCATTTCGAAGTCGACCAATTGAAGACGGAAATGCAGCAAGGCAGCTAGGGCTGCAACTAACGATTATTTTGATAATCGATTAATCGGTCAATTATTTGTTCGATTAATCGATTAATCGGATTAAAAAATGCACTGATATTGTTTCCATCCGTTTATTGAAAAACAACTTTTTTTTTGTTAAACAAAAACTCACCGGGCTTTGCTACATCAAATAGCTTTGACAGGGCATGAACGAATACAAAATACATACAAATGTATGGTGTAAGTGCCTGGAATGTGTCTTCATATTTTTGCTCCATCAGTTTTGTGAAGAATGTTCTTGAAGGAAGAGTGTAGCCAGGGTGGAGGGTGTTAATCATGGCAATGAAGCCTGCATCTCCAACCATTGACATGGGCCTCATGTCGGTGACCAGCATGTTCAGGACACTGTCTGTCATGATGGCTGCTTGCCTTGGTGTACATGCCGCATTCCCCAGAACGAAGCCCCTCATGGTGAGTTGTTTTTTTTTAAATGAGAAAGACAGTATGAGTGTCTAACAGCACTATTAACATAAAACTCAATAAAACTCACTCATTGATGATTTAGTTGATAATTGCTTATGTAAAGAAGGCCTTTATATAACAGAAGCCTCAAATGCAATTTGTCCTAGCTCACTCCTTACATTAAGATGCGCGCGCACACACACACACACACACACACACACACACACACACCAATGAACAAGGGACAACAACCGCTCTTTTAGCCTTAGTTTACATACCAAATCTGCTCTACCACTAACGTTAGCAAGCTAACGTAACGTTAACGAGCCGGTCGGCTATAACGTTGTCGACCTGGATGCGGGCGCAATGCGCATCGACTGTTAACGTTAGATAAACAAAACAAACTATCTGCTGCTGAGACGAACATTTCCACTTCAAACAACAATACACATAGGTCTAATAATGTAACATTAGTTTACATGCATATCGAGTTTGTAGTAGTATAACGTTAACTTACCCCGCTGCTGAGCTCCCTTCACCGCCACCATCCAATGATCCAGCATGTTTGCGTTTAAGGTGTTCACGCAGGGCCGTTGTGCTGCCATGCCATGCAAAATCGGCTTTGCACATTTTGCACATAACAGACTTTTTATTTCCAGTTAATATGAAGTGCTCCCAAACTTGCGAAGTTTTGGGTCGAGCTGCTTTTTCGTTCTCGGCCATGTTTCAACTTGTCTGTTGTTTACTGCGCGTGCGCAAGGCGAGTGACGTAGTCGGCTCCGCCAGTGGCGTGCCGTCCATTAGGCGAACTAGGCAAATGCTAGGGGCGCTTGAGCTTTTTTTTTTTTTTTTTTTTTTTATAAATACTTTTTCATGATAATAGGCCTACTATTATTTTACAATAGTAGACAAAAAATAAGCACAACAACATCTTAAGTCTTTAAATAATAGTGAAATCATTTTTCTAATTCTGGCTTTCTGGCTGCCTAGGCTGCAGCACTTTCACCATGGTCCCTAATCCATACCACCCCACCCCCTGCGCGGCCGCGCCCCCTTTTACCTGCTCGGAGCTTTTTCCCAGAGTGGGGGGGGGGGGGGGGGGGGGGAGCAAGGGAGCTGGAAGGTGGGTGCTGAGGGTGCTGCAGCACCCCCTGGTGGCAAGAAATGGGATTTTCGAAATTGTTGGATTTGGCTGTCTTGTGTTTATACCACCAACAAAATGCATTAAAAAACAGTTTGTGCTTCCCAGCTCTGA
>NC_139643.1:1033943-1148943 GCF_964638095.1 Poromitra crassiceps | reverse complement strand
GCTTTAGATCAGGGGTGTCAGACTCATATTAGGTAGAGGGCCGGATTTGTTCAACTGAGACCTCATGGGGGCCGGATTTTTTTTTTTACTAAAATCAATTCGACTCATTTACCCATTTACTTCACAAAAGAAATACTGCTCTTTCCATTTCTCTTGAAACTGCCTGCATTCCGTGTCAACCTTTCTCTTTTTCGACAGCATCTTGTTCAGGGGCGGACTGGGATCATAATTCAGGCTGGGCATTAGATACCAAGCAGGCCAGGCCCATACGGGCCGACGCGCATGCCGGCGTCCGAAAAATTTGGGCCGTTTAAAGCTCAATTTGGGCCGTTTGAAGCCAGATTTGGGCCGTTTGAAGCCCAATTTGGGTCATTTAAAGCCAGATTTGGGCCGTTTGAAGCCGGATTTGGGCCGTTTGAAGCCCAATTTGCGCCAAGTCCAATTTTACAATGAGATGCACCCACTTTAACCCTGAATAAAGTAATAAAACCACTAGTAAACCAGTAGGCGGCGCCTGGCCTGCTGTTCAGTGAGTGGCCTGACTCCGGGCACAATTTTTTTTTTTTTTTTGCAGGCCAGGCCAGGCCACGGGGCATTTGCCCGACGTGCCCGATTATGCAGTCCGCGCCTGATCTTGTTGATTCTTTTGTTTTTTGGTAGGTAGTAATAATAATTAAAAAAAAAAAAAAAATCCAAAACATCTCGCGGGCCGGATGAAACCTGCCCGCGGGCCGGATCCGGCCTGCGGGCCGTATCTCTGACATCCCTGCTTTAGATGTTAGCTTAGCGTCACCTAATATCACAGTCAGTCCCTCTCCTGACAAAAATGCTCCAGGTAGCGCTTTTTCCATGCAAAAATGCAAACGTTATGTGTGAACAGCCCCATACACAGCAAATTACCCCTGCTCAGTCTGCATTCTTATTTAATTACCATAGTAATCACACAAATGAAGTAAAGGTGACTTTACTTAATTTACTAATGACTCTCTTGTCTCTGTTCAGATGTCAGGTTGGTGGGAGGAGCCAGCAGCTGTGCTGGTGAACTGGAGATGAAACAACATGGAGTCTGGAGACCAGTGGCTGACCTGTTGTCTGACTGGAACCTGAAGTCAGCAGCTGTAGTGTGCAGACAGCTGGACTGTGGCTCTGCTGTTTCCACAGAAAGCAGAAAGGCTTCCTCAGTAAGAGATGTATGGAGGATCAGTTCTGACTGTCTTCAGTCTGGATCTACACTGAGGGAGTGTTTAGAGACAGAGTCTGACTATTCATCTGTCAGCCTGCATATCAGCTGCTCAGGTAACACCATCAATAACACATGTGTGTCTGTGTGTGTGTGTGTGTGTGTGTGTGTGTGTGTGTGCGTGTGCGTGCGTGCGTGCGTGCGCACGCGCGTGTGTGTGTGTGGACTCTGGGTTGCTGCACTCAGCTCCCATTACTCTTCACCACACAGTGATCTATAATGTTTTTGTAACTTGTTAAAATTGCTCTCTCTCTCTCTCTCTCTCTCTCTCTCTCTCTCTCTCATACACGCAAGCACACACACACACACACACACACACTCTCTCTCTCTCCCTCTCTCACACTCTCCCTCATTCATTCACTCTCGCTCTCACTCACTCCCTCTCACACACTCTCTCCCTCTCTCTCATTCACTCCCTCTCTCACACTCTCATTCATTCACTCTCACTCTCTCCCTCTCTCTCTCTCTCTCTCTCTCTCTCACTCACTCCCTATCTCTCTCTCTCTCTCTCTCTTTCTTTCAATTCAATTCAAAGAGGCTTTATTAGCATGGCCATAGTGAGTTACAGTATAAAGCACATAGTACATGGTCGTACAGACAGGGAGAAAAAACAAAAACAGTTTGTAACATACAGAACAGAAACATTATGTTACATTATAGTTCCAACAACAACCGTGTCAACAATATTTTGTATTATACCATGGTCTGGGTGAATACTCGATTCTGATTGGCTGCAACGTGTCCATTATTTTGTGATATTGTACAGTGATAATGTACACCTAGCTAAATGGTCTGTTCACCGTTCATATCAATGCGCCATAGTTTCAAAAGTGGTATCAAGAGAGCTCTATACCCCCGTTAAGGGTTAATATGACAATTTTGGAACTTGAGAAAAAAATTGAGTCGGTCAAAGTAAGTATTTAAATCACCCCTGTGTGCTCAGTTTATCAAAAATAACTCTTATTTACAATTTTGATTTTCGTTTCGGAGATTTTTCAACCTCGCGTCACCAGGCTCTTCGCGGCGAGAAAGAGGAGATTTCCCTCAGCTCGTGCACGAGCGGGGGCGAGAGAGAGAGAGAGAGAGAGAGAGAACTCTCTCTGCATTTCACCACATACAGCAGCACACGCAGGGCGCTGCTCTCTCACTGTCACTTCCTGAAACTCTTCGAGATTGGTCTCTTTGCAAGGAACTATGGAAAGCTAATATTAGCTACAGCAGGCTAGGCGGTTGAAAAAGATGGCTGCCTTTTTATTTTTGGTCAAGGCCTCTGAAGGGGCGTGGAGGACCTCTAGAGGCGGGACCATGGCCAACAACAGTTGTAGTTCATAGCTGCACGACTTCCGCAAGGCGGGGATTGTCGCTCTGACGCGTTTTGCGTCAGAGCGACATGGAAATAATGTGATAGATGCTTGATAGGCATGGCAGTGAATAACCAATTTCAAAAATTTCAACGGATTCGAAAACCTTAGGGGCGTGAGATTTAATATATATTCATATTCCCCACGGAAAACCCATCCTTTAAATGTTAATATACTTGGCCAATACGTATCTATCATACAAAATAAAGCAAGCTGCCAAACGGTAATGTCTTCATTTAATGTAGAACGCAAAACATCGTTAAACCCGCATTCCTGTGATAAAGTTAACGTTTGAGTCGGCTTTAAAATAGTCTCTTAAAACAGACGAGTTGGCTTCCGCAATTTTCAAATGCTTCCGCCATACCGTCTGTACTTCGTGGGGGAGAATCATGCACCAACCGGAATGGGAAGTAGAAAGGCGGGTTTTCCGCTCATTAGTCCAATCAGAATCGCAGAAAGGCGGGTCTTCCGCTCATTAGTCCAATCAGAATCCAATATGCCGCATTTTTCGTGGACACACGTGTCGTGATTGGTCGGATTCCGTCGAACTTCTTTCCTGTCTGAAGTTTTTTTTCCCAACTTCCTTGTGCATGTTCTGGGGGTGTAAGGTACGGACTGTATATAGCTGCATTCGCCAGATGTAGATGAGACAGTCTGTTTTAAGAGACTAGCTTTAAAACGGAGGGTGGTGGAGGTGGGAGGGACTATTTTATTTCGTGGAAGACTGATTTACAGTATGAATAACAGACATTTAGCCATTTAGATTGCTTTATTTATTACACATGGAAATATAAATGACTGGTCTTATAGTTTTCTTGGCAAGTGACCATGGTATAAGCGGGTTAATGCACTTCGAGGTGTCCATTATCACTTTTTAAGGGACTTCGCGGAGGCAACCATCCTCGGCTTCGCCTCGGACGGTTCACGCCCCCACGTCGTCCCTTAAAAAGTGATAATGGACACCTCGTCATGCATTAACCCTTACTTGAAATATATACAGATATTTACATATTGATTGTGCTTGAAATAGAGAGAGGGAAGGGGAGGTGTGTGCGTACGTGCGTGTGTGTGTGTGTGTGTGTGTCTCTGTGTGTGTGTGTGTGGGGGGGGGGGGCTGATGTGTTTTTTCTGGAGAGGTGTGTGTGTGTGTGTGTGTGTGTGTGTGTGTGTGTGTGTGTGTGTGTGTGTGCGCGTGTGTGGTATTGTGATGTGCTTTTTCTGGAGAGGTGTGCGTGTGTGTGTGTGTGTGTGTGTGTGTGGGGGGGGGGGGTGATGTGCTTCTTCTGGAGAGGTGTGTGTGTGTGTGTGTGTATGTGTGTGTGTCTCTCTCTCTCTCCGTCTCTCTCTCTTTTTCTCTCTCCCTCTCTCTCTCTCTCCCTCACTCTCTCTCTCTCTCTCTCTCCCTCTCTCGGCTTCTGGCCTTTTTCCTCACTTTTTCCCTTTCTCGTTTGTTTCCCCCTTTTTTCTCTTCGGTGCTGGGGTCTTTAGTGTTTTAAGTGGTCTAAGCGGTCTCGTTCGGGGGTTTTTCTCAACCCTGGTCTGGGGGACCCGGTGTGTGGCGCTTTGCCCGCCGGGCAGCATGGCCTCTCAGTCGGGTGGGGCGGAGGAAGAGGTCTCGCTGCGTCACGGGATACGGTGTGTGCCTGACAGCGGGATCACGGTGGAGGACGTTTTGCAAGCCGTCAGTCAACAGGTAGGGAGCGAACAGCTCGGATACGCTTCCCGAATGAACAAGGCAGTGGTGGTGTTTTTGAAGAAAGAAAGTTTGGTAAACAAAGTGATGATTAGTGGCATTTGGGTGAAGGGTGTGCTGGTACCGGTAGCTCCGCTGTCAGCGCCAGCTACACGTGTAGTAGTGTCAAACGTGCCTCCGTTTATCAAAAATGATGTGTTAGTGAAAGAGCTGTCTCGTTTTGGGAAGTTTGCTAGTGGGTTCAGGATGATTTCACTCGGGTGTAAGGAGCCAGGTTTGAAACATGTCCTGTCCTTTCGCAGACAGGTTTTATGTACTTGAAAAGCACCGACCAGGTTTTGAATGTGAATTTCAGTGATAAGCACGGGGAGGGCTCGTATAGTGTTTATGCGAGTATTGATACTTTGCGTTGTTTTGAGTGCGGGGACATTGGGCATAAGAGGTTTGCATGCCCACATAAACAGGCAGAGAGGGAGGCCACTAGGCCAAGAGAGCAGCCTACAGTGGAGGCTAGCGAGGGGAGTGCTGTGTTGGTAACGTTACAGAGTGGGGCTGGAGAGGAGCTACCCAGCGGGTCAGGTGTGGGGGGGGATGGGGGAGAGGGGGGCCAGGAGAGCCAGGTGGATGCTCCTATAGAGAAGGAGGGCACAGATTTGGTGGTGTTTGTGGGTCCTAGAGAGAGGGATGGGGGGACTGCTGTGGTGGCAGGGCCGGAGTTAAGGGGGGAAGGCCGGGGCCCAGTCCCCGGGCCCTCTGGGGCCGTGATGGAGGTTACTGGGATAATTGGAGGGGGGAAGGAGGTGGCTGGTGGTAAGGAGGGCGGCCCAGGGCTAAATGTAAGGAGCAGCTCTGGGGGTGGTAAAAAGAACCAGAAAGGAGATAAGCAGCCAGAAACTCAGAAGGGTGCGAGCCAGGTGAGTGTGGTGAGTGTGGGTGGACAGGAGGGGGAGGAGCATATAGAGATGGAGAAGGGTGGGGAGGAGGAGGAGGAGGGGGAGGTGAGTGAACAGGAATCATCTGACACTGGGGGTGAGGACGATGTTGGGGGGGGGGGGGTAGGAGTTTGTATACAGTTGGGGAAATTGAGAATTTCCTGAGCCGTTCAAAGTACAAAAAAAATGTTAAATTGTCAGCATATTTCCCAGATGCTGGAAAGTTTCTGAAGTCAGCTGGTCACGTGAGCAAGACATGTACTTTGGCAGTCCTGACACCTAAGAAGAGGGCCAGGCTTAACAAATGGGTTACTGCAGTGAATAATGGTTCCGATCTTTTACAGATGTAAATGGACAGAGTTTACAGCACACCTTTTGGGTTCCTTCCTGGCTGGTTTCTTCTCTGTTGTCTCTTTCTCTTTTCCTTTATGGAGGTGCTGCGGGTTGGCTCACTTAACATCAACGGTGCCAGAGGCGGGGTTAAGAGGGGCCTGCTTGCTGATTACATTAAACATAAACATTTACATGTCATCTTCTTACAGGAGACACACAGCGATGTGAATAATGAAAGGGATTGGGAGCTTTGGTGGCGAGGGGGTTTGGTGTTGAGCCATGGAACATTTTTTAGTGCTGGAGTGGCTGTGCTTTTTGCTCCAGGCTTGGGGGTTAATATTCTTTCCAAGAAGGAGGTCCATAATGGTAGGCTACTGCTGGTGAGGGCGAGTATTAATAACAAGGAGTTTGTTTTTATCAACATGTATGCTCCCAACTTGGACAGGGAGAGAATAGCCATTTTCCAGTGGTGGAAGAAGTACTGAAAGTTTGTACTCAAGTAGAAGTACTGTTACCTTACTGAAATATTACTCAATTACAAGTAAAAGTACTGGTGTTAAAAATATACTTAAGTAAAAGTAAAAAGTACTCTTCTAAAAAACTACTCAGAGTATTAGTTACTTTTTTAACCATCGATTTTTAATAGCAGGCTGTCACAGGCATTCACTTGAAATGGGAGATCCATGTAGAAACTACATTCTACACTTTCAACAAAGCATATTTATCTAATAAATGATATGAATGAAATATCAATCGCTTCTTAGTATCAACAGGGAGCAAAACCCTAAATAACTGAAAACTGGTGGGTGGGAGGGGTCTGTCAGTCACACCTGCTGAAGGTTTGCTTATCCCAAAGATGTTATTCATTTTTAATAATACTGGTAAGCATTTGACTCTTAAAGAGGACAGGAAACATTTGATCATATGAATCTAGTTAATTTGCATGTCACCTCAGAAAAGACAGGAGACTGCTTTCAAGTCTGAAATTTACCTAGATTTGCTAGAAGGATGAACATTTCACCTTTTTGCCAACTATTGCGCTCCTTGATGACATCACTAGGGTGGCTGTACAGTACAGTAGTAAGGATTTGGAAAGATTGTGGAAACAACCACAATCCAAGTCAGAAACACAACAACATATGTTGTGAGCCTGTCCAATGTCAAAGAGGCTGTAATGATCCCACACAGGAAACCGAAGGGCAATACAAAAGTCACTATATTATCTAAAACCTATAAGCTAACAAATAAACAAAGACAGGACCCAAACACAGACATAAAACATATACTGTATATGGTAAAAAAAAAAAAATAGGCTACTCAATCACGGCTTCGTCGGCGGCGCTGGACAAAGTCAGTGATGACTCAGGAAAGTTTGTGGACAGCATACGGCAGTGTACCGCTGCTGAGGATCGGCTGGAGAGCGGCGGCCAGTTGACACTCCTACAGCCCCAGCCCTGACTAACTAGTACAGGAGGCAGCTGACCTCCCCTCTTACAGCCACACTGGGATAACTTCCCCCTCTCTAGCTGTCTTCAGCGTCGGCAGCCCTAACCAGCTGCGAACGTCTCCCTCGTCCCAGAGAGTCACCAGCCGTATCAATGAGAGAAACGCTCCAGCAGCAACACCGCAGCCATAGACTGACTGCCTTTTCAGTTCTCAATCAGCGTCTCCCCTCTGCTCACTCTCAGGTGAGAGTCATTGTCTCCTGATTAAATTCCCGTCTCTGGCGTGGTCATGTCACCTATCCAAGCTGGAAAACAACATCTAACCTGTGGGCGTGTCCCCCCCTCCCATTTCATGGTTTTCATTGGCCTGTTTGCGATCACTTGATAGTTTATTGGCTGTGTAAAATGCAGATCAAAGGTTTGGATGTTTGGATTTAATTAATTCAAATTGTACTCAGTACTCAGTATGATTTAAAAAGTAACGAAGTAGATTACATGGTGCAATCCATACTTAAGTAAGAGTAAAATTACAGACTTGAAAAAATTACTTTTAAAAGTACAAGTACCAAAAAAAAGTACTTAATTACAGTAACGTGAGTAGTTGTAATTCGTTCCTTCCACCCCTGCCATTTTCTCTCAGCTAGGGCAGGAGCTTGCAGGCCTTAATCCTGAGGCAGTGCTAGTTTTAGGAGGGGATTGGAATTGCACACTGGATTTCACCATAGACAGGAGTGGGGTGGAGCCCCATTTCCCTTCTGCTAACAAGCTGAGAGAGATAGTGCAATCCAGTGATTTGGTTGACACTTGGAGGATCAAGCATCCTGGGAGGAAGCAGTTCACATGGGTTAAAGCTGGGAGAGACAGAGTCAGTGCAGCTCGACTTGACCGACTTTATATTCTACGCCACCAAAGTAATGGGCTATGTAAAGCAGAGATCTGCCCCGTTAGTTTTTCAGATCACCATCTAATTACTGCGCATCTGGCTATTGCGGCCGGGTCACGCAGGTCTGCCTATTGGAAGTTTAATGTAAAGCTATTGAAAGACACAGCTTTTTGTTCTAGCTTCCAGGAGTTTTGGAACAGGTGGAGGCAGGAGAAAGGGGGGTTTGAGTCGCTGAGTCAGTGGTGGGATGCTGGTAAGGCTCATGTAAGGAACTTTTGCCAGCAGTATACTGCTATGTCCTCGGCAGAGTCCAGGAGGGCGCTCGTAAGACTAGAGCACAGTATCAGAGAGGTGGAGGTTGAGTTAGTGGGCAGTAATGCTGGCGAGCTACAGGAGAACTTGTCGGAGCTGCGCAGAGATTTGGGTGTCTTCCTCCTTGACAGGGCCAAAGGTGCGCTCGTGAGAGCTAGGGTCACCATGTTGCGTGAGATGGACGCCCCTAGCTCCTTTTTCTTTGGGCTGGAGAAAAAGATAAGCGAGGAGAAGCAAATGCGCTGTCTGCGCCTGCCTAATGGTCATGTGACATGTGTGGTTGGGGAAATGCGAGATGAGGCTGTGCGTTTCTATTCTGAGTTGTATGGTGCTGATATATGTGACTCTGTATGTACTGATGTGTTGTTGGAGGACCTCCCTCAATTCTCACCTTCAGAAAGGACTGATTTAGATGCTCCCCTTAGCTTTTCTGAACTGACTAAGGCAGTTGCCCAAATGGCTCCGGGCCGCGCCCCGGGTGCTGATGGCTTGCCTGTGGATTTCTACAAGGCCTTCTTAGTCTAGATGGACAAAGGGGTCCACGCGCATAGGGTGGATTTTTTTTCGCAACCTGTTTTTTCTTAATCCTTGAAGTGTCTATTTTAAGATTCTGCCAGGTCCCAGGCTGAAATAATCCCCCATGGGGTTCATTTTTAACTCTTTATGCACCTATATCACAAATCTAAAACCGTAAAACCAAACATAGAAAACATCATGACTTTTAAAGTAAACAACATACAGACACAAATGAGCACACTTTTTCATACAAGTTTGACCCAAGGAATTCAGTAAAGTTGTTATTTTTAAGATTAAAACACATCTTGACTCAATTTCTGGGGGGAAACGGCAAAAAAATGACAAAAAAATCAAGATCGCATCCATATTTTCCTATTTTTTTTGATTTTTGGGGGGGATTTTTTTTCGCCACCTGTTTTTTCCTAATCCTTGAAGTGTCTATTTTAAGATTCTGCCAGGTCCCAGGTTGAAATAATCCCCCATGGGGTTCATTTTTAACCCTTTATGCACCTATATCACAAATCCAAACCCGTAAAAGAAAATATAGAAAACATCATAACTTTTAAAGTAAACAACATACAGACACAAATGAGCACACTTTTCCATACAAGTTTGTCCCAAGGAATTCAGTAAAGTGGTTATTTTTAAGATTAAAACACATCTTGACTCCATTTCTGGGGGAAAACAGCAAAAAATGACAAAAAAATGAAGATCACATCCATATTTTCCTTTTTTGTTTAATTAATAATCATAAATAAAATAACTAGAACTTGATGAGACATTTGCAAGGAGACGAAGACATCTCTCATGCACTTGCCTTCTCCAAGGCACCACTCCGTGGTTGTGTTGAGCTCTACCTGGTCTACAGTTCAAGCATTACCTTAGCTGAAGCAGTTTCATGTGCTTACAAGCTCGGAACAGCAGACCAACTCCATGATGCAGCCCATACCCTCCATGCTCTCATCATAAAGGCATTCAAAGAGTCAAATGAACTGCCATGGCCCCCAACTGCACAGGAGCTGAATGCTGTGAAGATGGATGAGCTGCTACCAGCTGATCTTGTAAAATTTCTGAGAGTGGTGCTGACAGGGACGCCTGAGCTTGATGGAGAAAAGTGTGAGAAGACTCAGAGGCTGGTCTATTCGATCACACAGGATGTCTGTCGAGCTGCAACCAACAGCAAGTGGAAACTCCCAAAGCACCTCCTCCTCTGTGCCACAGTGCGACACCTCTATCGAAGCAAACAGGTGAGTAATCGGCTAACCTATTGCTTACCCCGTCCCATATATATGGTCGTTGCTTAGGGCCTGTTTTTTATACTGGTATTTGATCATGTTTATATCATTAATAAAGACATTTGCTCTCTTTGCAGCTCACGGCCATCCTTGCACGCCTCGGACACTCAGAGACATATGACTTTGGTATCGAGCTTGAGACAGCAATGGCCATGGCTTTTGATGAGATGTCCACCTTTCTGACCCCTCACATCATTACTGGTGAAGGAAATGTTGTTTTTCACAGTGAGTGGGACAATCTGAACCAAATCACAACCAATGCTCATGGCTCAAATGTTGTTAACAGCACTGGGGGGATAATGATTCAAGAGGTGAAGGAGGGCCATCAGTGCACCAATGAGAGGACCCTTCCTCTCTATGAGAGGTCATCCAAGATCCGGAGACACTGCCAGAGCTAACATTCAAGAGAGCTGGTCCCACATTCCCCAAGGATGCCAAGTTCACCCCTCCTGCTGAAAACCACAGGTCATATGATGCCTAAATGATGGAATACTACATCTATCTCCTCTGCAGACGTTTAAGCAGTGAGAGCAAGCAGCAGGTGCCTTCATTTGGTGGCTTTATTTCCAGCACAGGGAACATGCCTCTGAGAAAATCAATGCAGTGGTGTATGAGCTGCTCAAGAGGTCTGAGGCAGCAACAGAGGAGGTTGGGCAGCCATACACCATCAACACGTTTGACCTGGGGCTGGTCATGAAGGCCTGTCCGATAGTCTGGAAATATGAGAAGGAATTCAAGAAGCACATCATCATCCCTGGCAAGTTCCACACGGCCATGAATTACATAGGCAAGCTCACTGGCCACAAATGTCGAGGTGCTGGCTACTCAGAAATCCTCATAGAAGCTGGCCTTGCAACCAGTGGTTGCCTGAAAAGTATTCTGAGTGGCAAATCATATGCCAAGGCTCTCTTCAATTTGAAGGTGGTCATGGAGGCACTCGAACGGTTGCTGATCAATGTTTTCCTGGATGAGGAGAATCTAGAGATCCCACACGAGACCCTCACCAATCTGATCCACTGCTGCAGTCGCGAGAACCTTGATGCTGCTCTGAAGGACTTGTCACTACTCAAGGTGATTCATCTATACATGGAGTACCAACAGAAGGTTCACAAGGGCCACCTGGTCAACTCAACTGATTCAGTCATTGTCTTAACATACTAATTTAACATTGCATTAATACTTCAATAATTCCTTAACTCATTGAATGCCATGGACGTCCTTCGACGTCCAATTAAATAGTGACGTAGAATGCCACGGACGTCCTTCGACGTCCAATGCGTTTTTTGACGGTGGGACGTCGATCAAAGCCTTCCGCAGCTCCTGTACAACTATAGTAGCTATTGGAGGTGTATAACCTATTTTACGGACTCATTAGGTGGCGACAGTGCTTGCTCGGTGCAGTCCAGATTAGAGACAGGTCCGAGAAACAGCCTAAAAGCCGTGGATCAAAGACAAACCGATGCATGCTCCCAGAGCCATTTGCTCTGTCGCGGGAGCTGACATTGGCTCCGAACAGGAGTCAATCCGCGCTCACAACTGAGCCCCTCTGTCCCTGTCTGTCTGTCTGTCTGTCTGTATAGTTTCTCCACCCGATTAGCAGCCAGGAAAGCAGCCCCTGATGCCAAACCATTCAGCAATCCGGGTTGGCTCTTCCCTGCTGTGGCGCTGAGAGCCGACAGCAGCACACAAACGCAGCACTCCGAAAATATAATGGTTGCGTGAGGCTGTGTGCAGTGTGGGGAGGAGTTTACGGGGGGAGGGGGGGAGGGGGGTGGTGCACGCAGGGCATCACACAACAACTACGTCACTACATCAGAAAATATTATCTTCAGACTCAGTGAATGTGCTTGAAATGCTGCATTTCACAAAAGGCGGATTATCTCAGCTAATAATTTGAAAAGCCTGAAAACGCTGAAAACAACCTATCTTCTCCGGCTCATAACTAAAGAACGGAAAATGGTATCAATAAACTTTTTTTTGCTGATGATACAATAGAGCCAGCTCGTTCTTGTGCGTGTTCGGTGTTTACATAGTAATATCACACAATATTCTGTGGGCCTCGAGAAATCACTGAAAACGCTCTGAAAACTCTGGCACTGGGAGCATCCGTTCTCCAAAAGTGGCTGGCACTCAATGAGTTAATATACCATTGCAGGTCTTTATGTACAAGGAGCAGAGCAACCTTGCCTTCCAGCTGCTGGTTAAATCCCAGATGCTTGATAAGCCCATCAACATTGAGGAACTCATGCGGTACCCCCTCTCACCTGTCCCTCATGCGCTTGGCTCTCCCGATGGCTTTTTTGCCAAGACAAACAAGGCCACCATCATTCCCTATCTCCTCCAGGACAGAGATGAGGAGGTGACCTACCCGAAGGAGGCACTCTTCATACAGGATGGCAACGCCCTCTTCCACATGAACAATCTCCCCCCAACCTGTGGAGAGATGTGCATGCAGCTCTTGGACTGTATGATTCCGAAGAAGCACTTTGTCTTCTCCACAGACTACTACCAGCCAGACTCCATCAAAGCCCAGGGGAGGCTCAGACGAGGCTTCACCGAGAAATATATCATCGATGGTCCACACACCCGCAAGCCCTGTGACTTCAAGGCCTTCCTAGGGGAATGAGCTAAACAAGAAGCAGCTGTGTGCCCTGCTTCTCAAGGTCTGGGGGAGCAGTGAGGCAGCGTCCCGGCTTGAGAAGTGCATGAAAGCAGTGGTGTGTGTTGACGGAAGATCCTATGAGCTAACTACAACAAATGGCAAAGTAAGATGAGAGAGGTTAAGGCTAATGGCTATCAGTGCTTGACTTAAGCAGCCACCCCATTACCGACGCTATGAAAAATATTCTGTAGACTATAAGATTGATTATGCTCTGGAACATTTAAAGTAATTCATGAGAAGTAAGTTATATCTGTTACATTATGTTAAACAGCAGTATTACTTTACTTCTTACAGGTCCGGGCTTCTGAGGTCTATGCCCTGCGGTCAAACCAGGAGGAGACAGACAGCCGTGTCGTCCTGTACCTCCACCAGGCTGTCGAGTGGGGGTACAAGTCTGGTGTGGTGAGGACCCCTGATACCGATATCCTGATGATCCTCCTCTACCATGCGAGTAGGATTAACCTCACCATCTACCTTGACCACGGCACTGGTATCCATCGCAGATTAATACATGTGTCTGAGCTGGCTGAGTCGCTGGGCCCTGAGTACTGCAGCACCCTGCTGGGGTACTACGTCTTTTCAGGGGAAGACTGTACCAGCGCTTTCAAAGGCAAAGGAAAGCTGAATCCCATTAAGAAGCTACAGAAAAATCCTAAATTTCATAAGGCGTTTAGTCAGCTAGGCGAAGACTGGCTTGTGACAGATGAGCTGCAAAAGAATATGGAGTCCTTCACTTGCGTGATGTATGGCAATGCACGGATGACGTCAGTTGATGCTGTACGGGCCAAGATGCTGAGGAAAATGGTGGGTCCTGATGAAGTCCTCGACAGAAAGTCTAAAGTCGACCTGGAACGCCTGCCTCCTCCCAAGGTCTGTCTGATTCCCCATGTACAGCGGGTCAACTTCAGAGTTGCCTGCTACAAAAGAGCAGACCAACCCATCTTTGAGAGGCCAAACCCCTATGATCAGGGCATAGGCTGGGAGAAGACAGAGGATGAGGGGGTGTTAGAGCCTGTCTGGACAGTTGGACCCATCCTCCCCCCTTCTCTTGTTGAGGTACTGGCTCAGAAAGCAGAGTCAGAAGCACGAAAAGCTCTTTCAAAGGAGACAGATGATGCAAACATTATCTCTGTGGATGAGGAGGATGGGGACTATGAGTGGGACCATGAGGAGGAAGAGATTGATGTTGATGATCTCTTTAATGATGGTGATGCTTTCTAAAATATGTTGTTATTTGTATATTACTGTCTAAGATTGGTTTGATGGTGTACAGGTCTCCTTTTTTGTTAAGGTCATGTGGCTTGTGACAGTGATTTGAATTGTTTTTGCCTATTATTAATAAAGAAAAGACGAAAGTATGGGTGTGATCTTCATTTTTTTGTCATTTTTTTGCTGTTTTCCCCCAGAAATGGAGTCAAGATGTGTTTTAATCTTAAAAATAACCACTTTACTGAATTCCTTGGGACAAACTTGTATGGAAAAGTGTGCTCATTTGTGTCTGTATGTTGTTTACTTTAAAAGTTATGATGTTTTCTATATTTTCTTTTACGGGTTTGGATTCGTGATATAGGTGCATAAAGGGTTAAAAATGAACCCCATGGGGGATTATTTCAACCTGGGACCTGGCAGAATCTTAAAATAGACACTTCAAGGATTAGGAAAAAACAGGTGGCGAAAAAAAATCCCCCCAAAAAATCCAAAAAAAGAGGAAAATATGGATGCGATCTTGATTTTTTTGTCATTTTTTTGCCGTTTCCCCCCAGAAATTGAGTCAAGATGTATTTTAATCTTAAAAATAACAACTTTACTGAATTCCTTGGGTCAAACTTGTATGAAAAAGTGTGCTCATTTGTGTCTGTATGTTGTTTACTTTAAAAGTTATGATGTTTTCTATGTTTGGTTTTACGGTTTTAGATTTGTGATATAGGTGCATAAAGAGTTAAAAATGAACCCCATGGGGGATTATTTCAGCCTGGGACCTGGCAGAATCTTAAAATAGACACTTCAAGGATTAAGAAAAAACAGGTTGCGAAAAAAAATCCACCCTATGCGCGTGGACCCCTTTGTCCATCTAGACTATCTGGGACATTATCGGCCAGGACTTTTACAGCGCGGTGTGTGAATGCGTTCGGGCTGGGGAGCTGCCGCTGAGCTGCCGACGTGCAGTTCTGGCTCTCCTGCCCAAGAAGGGGGACTTGTGCACGCTAAAAAACTGGAGGCCCGTGGCACTGCTCACCGCGGACTATAAGGTGGTTGCCAAATGCCTCGCGAACAGACTGAACTTGTGCATTGCGTCTGTGGTACACCAGGACCAATCGTACGGTGTCCCTGGGCGCTCGATGTCGGACAATCTGTGCTTAATAAGAGATATGCTGGATTTATCTCATCATTGCAACCTGGACTTTGGGCTTATCTCCCTAGACCAGGAGAAAGCCTTTGACAGAGTTGACCATGGGTATCTGTTTAAAGTGCTGCAGAATTTTGGTTTTGGGCCACATTTTTGTGCAATGGTAAAAATGTTGTATAATAATGTTTCATGTCTTGTCAAGGTGGGTGGGGGCCTCAGCAGGCCGGTGCAGGTAGGTAGGGGTATTCGCCAGGGCTGCCCACTTTCAGGCCAGCTCTATACTTTGGCCATAGAGCCTCTGCTCTGTCTGTTAAGGAGAAGGCTGCAGGGAGTCTGTGCACCTCAGCTAGGGTTTAGCCTACCGGTCTGTCTCTCAGCCTATGCTGACGACCTGACCGTGCTGGTCAGGGATGGGCGGGACACTAGCGCAGTGGAGGACTGTCTCCGTATTTATCAGAGGGCTTCTTCTGCCAGGGTTAACTGGGGTAAGAGTGAGGCTCTGCAGTGTGGGCGGTGGGAGGGGGGGTGCCTCCACCACTAACTGGGGGCCTGCAGTGGAGTCACACAGGTGTGAAACTGTTGGGGGTGTACCTGGGCTCGGAGGGGTATGTAGCACAGAACTGGGAGGGGAGGCTACAGGCTATCGATGCCAGGCTTTCTAAGTGGAAGTGGTTATTGCCTTTTATGTCCTACAGGGGTAGGGTGCTGGTTATCAATAACTTGGTAGCGTCCTGCCTGTGGCATAAGCTGGCTGTGCTCAATCCCCCTGGAGGCCTACTGGCCGAAATCCAGAGGAAGCTTGTGGATTTTTTCTGGTCGGGCCATCACTGGTTGAGGGCCGCTATTCTCTACCTGCCTGTTCAGGAGGGGGGACAAGGGCTGATACATCTGGAGAGCAGAGTGGCAGCTTTTCGGCTCCAGGCGGCACAAAGACTGCTGTACCATGCTGGTGTCTGTTGGGGAGAACCGGCGCGTGCGCTGCTGCGGAAGGCTGATGGTCTAGGTCTGGACCGCCAGTTATTCCTGATGGAGCATGACGGTCTGGACACAGCGGGGCTCTCAGGATTCTACACTTCTGTTTTGAGAGCCTGGAGACTGCTGAGGCCTACACGAGGGGGAGGTGTAGTGCCGGGGCCATGGCTGTGGGAGGAGCCCATCTTCCGCAACCCGTTGCTGCCACTGGGGTCTACATGCTCTGCCACGCTGAGACACCGCTTCACGGCCGGGGGAATAACCAAGCTGGGCCACCTGTGGTCTCCGGGGGGAGGGGGGTGGAAATCCCCCCATGAGCTGGCACAGCAGGCAGGGGTGACCTCCCTGAGACTGGTAGAGGGCTTCTTGAGGGAGGTCCTGAGGAACTTGCTGGATAATGTGCGGGACTGCTTCAATGTGCCACAGGGGGACGGGACTCCAGCGTTTCCGGAACTGGAGATAGCTGCTGAGGATGGGGGTTGGCAGGATGCGGCAGGGAGGCTGCTGTGCTTCTCCACTCCGAGCCTGGGGAGGTTCAGACAGGCAGGCAGCAAGGCTCTGTATGCAGTCTGTGTTAAGGTGAAGAACCTGGGGGCCTTACAGGATGTCAGGGAGCATCAGTGGGAGGAGGTGATAGAGGACCAGAGCCCTGTAAAGTTTAGGTGGAGAGTGCTCTACAAGCTTCCTCCCAAGCTTCCCTCTCTCCCTAAAATGTCTGGCGATTTACAGTGGAGGGTGCTTCATGGCGCCCTGGCGACCAATAGGTTTCTAGCCCGGTTTACTCCAGGGGTCGGCAGTGAATGTCCTTTCTGTAATGCCAATGAAACTGTAGTACATGTTTTTCATGTGTTTACTGTTTTGAATGGTTTGTGTGTGAAGCTGGGTGAGGTTTTCAGTGTCGAAGTTTTCATTTTGGGGCCTGTGTATGCACTCAGAAGGAAACAGGTGTGCATTTTGATGAACTTTCTGTTTGGGCAGGCTAAGTTAGCCATTTGGCTAACACGTAGGAACAAGGTGAGAGGTGCTGGGCCCACTGATCCTGTGGCTATGGTCAGGGGGATGATCACAGCTCGCCTTAGGATTGAGTACATGTACTATGAAATGAATAATGATGTGGAGGCTTTCATCAGTGTTTGGGGGCTGAGGGGGGCAGTCTGCACTGTGGGGGAGGAGGGGCTGGTCATTTGTATTTGAGTGAGAGTAGCCGGTGTGGTTTTGTTAACCTGGCTTTCTGTGCATCTGTAGGGTTTTGTTGGCATGGTTTTTTAATCCCTGCTCTCTGTGTGTGTGTGTGTGTGTGTGTGTGTGTGTGTGTGTGTGTGTGTGTGTGTGTGTGTGTGTGTGTGTGTGTGTGTGTGCGTATGCGTGTGCGTGTGCGTGTGTGTGTGCGCGTGTGTGTGCCTGTGGGTGGCGAGGTTTTTGAGTTTGTTTAGGTTTTGGCTTTGTTAGGTCGCTCTGTTTTTTTAAAGATAAGTTGACTGTTCATTAAAGGAACATCAAAAGTCTCTCCCTCTCTCTCTCCCTCCCTCTAATTCAATTCAAAGAGGTGTTATTGGATGTATCACATGAGCATAGTGTCATAGTTTTGTAATATCATTCTTTATTATGTTACTTTTTGCATTCAGTTATTCATTTCTCATTCATTCAGTCTTATTGTTCATACTCTGTCCTAACTCTGCTGTCATTCCAGACCCAGCCACTCCCACCTGCCTGTCTTCCCTCAGTAGTTTCACCTGTGTGCCAATCATCCCCACTCACCTGCTCCTCATTCCCTAATCAGCTCCCTAGTATATCTTCATGTCCATTCCACCAGCTCTCTGCCAGATTGTAATTGCCATCCACCCAGAAACAGCTCAGCTCCATAGCATTCGGATTTTGACCTTGATCTGTATTTTCTGCCTCAGTTACCCTTTTGGAATTTTGCCTGTTTTGTTTGTTGGATTTTGTTTTGAGTAAAGACCTTTTACTTTGGAAACTTGTCTCTTGAGTCGTGCATTTGGGTCCAGGTTTTGTATCTGATCGTGACAGAACAATTTGGCCCTATGGACCCAGCCGACTTAAAGAGAGAGCTAGAGGCACAAACTAGTGCTCTACGCCAATTTGAGAACCAACTCGGCACCATTTCCGGGGCGCTCCAGGAGTCATCTGCACGCCATGACAAGAACCTGGAGGCACTTCATGATGGGATACGGCAGCTCACATTGCCCAGCCAAGGACTGGCTTGGGTACCGGTCCCAGCACCAAGACCTACCAGTCCTCCAGTGCAGGCCGTGTCCAGGTCAGAACCTCGTGTTTCCCCCCTGGAGCACTTCTCTGGTGAGTCCAGCAGCTGTCTGCATTTTTTGATTCAATGCTCTTGGGCCTTCGAACTTCAGCCTTCCGCCTTTCCCACTGAACGCTCCAAAGTGGCCTACATCATCTCCCTGCTCACCGACCGAGCTAAGCTGTGGGGAACAGCTGAGTGGGAGAGGCAGTCCTCAGCCTGCTCCTCTGCTGAGACATTTTCAGCAGAGTTAAGGAAAGTATTTGATCACACTACTTCGGCCCGGGAGGCAGCGAGGGGTCTGCTTAACCTGAGACAGGGAGAGCGACGGGTGGCTGACTACTCCATTGAGTTCTGGACAATTGCCACAGAAAGTAAGTGGAACTCTCCCTCTTTGTATGATGCCTTTTACCATGGATTATCTGATAAAATCAAGGATGAACTGGCCGCTCGAGAACTACCTAGCAAGCTTGACTCTCTCATTGATCTGACCATACGCATCAATAACCGTATGAGAGAGAGAAATAGGGAGATATTGCAGTCTGCAGTTTCCCGTGCACCGGTCCGCTTGTCTTCTGTTCCCACAGAGCCAGTGAAGCAGCTACTCGCCCTGCATTCAGCTGGGAAGGGCCCACCTCACTCCAGAGGAACGCCTTCAGCGTCGGCAGGAGAATCGCTGCATGTACTGCGGCCAACATGGTCACTTCGTCGTTTCCTGTCCGGTAAAAGAAAGGGCTCATCAGTAATCCGGAGGGCACTGGTGGGCCAAGCTCGACTTCCGGAATTGCCCTCTCGACCCATAACCCATGCTCAGTTCCTCTTGGATGGACACACACACACCGTGTCGATATTTATCGACTCTGGGGCGGACGCCAACTTCATGGACTACCAGTTGGCTCGGCAGCTCAACATCCCGCAGACCCCCCTGGAATCCCCTCTTCCGGCCAGCGCCCTCGATGGCCACCTCCTTGCCACAGTGACCCACCGCACTGCTCCAGTGCACCTCAGCCTGTCAGGTAACCATCATGAGACACTATCATTTCATTTGATCCATGCCCCTCAACTGCCAGTGATTTTTGGTTATCCGTGGCTCCTTAGACACAATCCCCACATTGACTGGGCCACAGGAGTAATTTTAGGCTGGAGTGAGCACTGTCATGCTGTCTGTTTAAGAAATGCCCTGTATCCTGAACATAACCCTCATTCTCCTTCTGAGTGTCCTGACCTGTCTAAGGTGCCTCCAACCTATCTAGAGTTGAAGGAGGTGTTCAGCCGGTCCCGTGCCACAGCTCTGTCTCCTCACAGACCCTACGACTGTGCCGTAGATCTGCTCCCTAGCACCTCCCCTCCCAAGGGTCGGTTATTCTCCCTGTCAGCTCCAGAGATGCAGGCCATGGACAAGTACATCAGTGAGTCTCTGGCAGCTGGCATCATTCGCCCGTCTTCATCACCTGCAGGAGCAGGATTCTTTTTCGTAAAGAAAAAAGATAAGTCTCTGCGTCCCTGCATCGACTATCGAGGACTCAACAACATCACGGTGAAGAACAGGTACCCCCTCCCACTCATGAAATCCGCTTTTGAACAGCTCCAAGGTGCCACAGTTTTCACCAAGCTTGACCTTAGAAATGCATACCATTTGGTCCGCATTCGGGAGGGGGACGAATGGAAGACTGCATTTAACACTCCCAGTGGTCATTATGAATACTTAGTCATGCCCTTCGGACTAACGAATGCTCCCGCAGTTTTCCAAACCATGATGAATGACCTGTTCAGGGACATGCTACACAAATTTGTCTATGTTTACCTCGATGACATCCTAGTCTTTTCCAGATCTCCTGAGGAGCATGAGGGTCATGTGAGGAGGGTCCTGCACAGACTCCTGGAGAATCGCCTTTTTGTAAAGGCAGAGAAGAGTGAATTTCATGTCCCAGAGATGTCATTTCTGGGGATGGAGCTCAAGGGAGGAAGCATTGAGATGGACCTGGCCAAGGTTCGGGCGGTTGCAGAGTGGCCTCAGCCCACATCCCGTACAGGGCTTAACCGTTTCCTAGGGTTTGCCAACTTCTATAGACGATTTATCCGGAACTATAGCTCCGTGGCAGGGCCCCTCACAGCTCTTACCTCACCTAACATCCCCTACTCTTGGTCTCCCGCTGCTGAAGCAGCGTTTCAGGAGCTCAAGAGACGTTTCACCAGTGGCCCCATTCTCACGCACCCTGACCCCTCCAAGCAGTTTGTGGTGGAGGTAGACGCCTCAGGGATAGGGGTGGGGGCTGTCCTGTCCCAACGCTCAGCCGGGGATCAGAAGGTGCACCCTTGCGCCTTCTTCTCCCTGAAGTTGTCGTCGGCGGAGAGGAATTACTCCGTAGGAGATCGGGAGCTGCTGGCAGTCGTGTTGGCCTTGAAGGAGTGGAGACACTGGCTCGAGGGGGCGGAACTCCCCTTTGTGGTTTGGACAGATCACAAGAACTTAGAGTATCTACGCACTGCCAAGAGGGTGAGTTCCCGCCAGGCTCGTTGGGCTCTGTTCTTTGATCGTTTTAACTTTACTCTCTCCTACCGCCCAGGCTCCAAGAACATCACACCTGATGCCCTCTCCCGCCAGTTCCAGAAGGAGGAGGATTCTACGGAGATGGAACGGATCCTTCCTCCTTCCTGTCTGATTGGAGCTCTGGTCTGGGACATCGAGGGTAAGGTTAAACAGTCACATTCTGATTCGCCTGCACCCAGTAACTGTCCAGATGGCCGCCTGTTCGTCCCAGATCATCTCCGCTCTCAGGTCCTCCAGTGGGGACACTCCTGTCACCCGGGAGTGCGACGCACCCTGGCCCTCCTTCGTCAGCGGTTCTGGTGGTCCTCCATGGAGGAGGACACAGGGGAGTTTGTGGCCGCTTGTCCCGTTTGCTCCCAACACAAGACGTCCCGCCAAAGTCCGGCAGGCCTCCTCCAACCCCTGTCCGTACCTCATCGTCCCTGGTCCCATATTTCGCTGGACTTTGTCACTGGCCTGCCCCCCTCCGAAGGTAACACAGTTATTCTGTCTGTTGTTGACCGCTTTTCCAAATCTGCACATTTCATTCCTCTGCCTAAGCTTCCCTCTGCCAAAGGGACAGCTGAACTGTTATTGACTCATGTGTTCCGCCTGCACGGCCTCCCCAGTGACATCGTCTATGACCGGGGGCCACAGTTCACCTCTGCTTTCTATAAGGAGTTTTGCAGATTGTTGGGGGCTTCGATGAGTCTGTCCTCAGGGTTCCATCCACAGTCCAACGGCCAAACTGAGCAGAAGAACCAGGACATGGAAACGGCTCTGCGGTGCGTCGCCACACATGCTCCTTCTTCCTGGGCCAAGCAGTTGGTGTGGGTTGAATATGCCCACAACACTCTTCCCACCTCTGCCACTGGCCTGTCCCCCTTCCAGTGCGCCTGTGGCTATCAACCTCCACTCTTTCCAGAACAGGAGAAATAGGCCAGTGTCCCCTCCGTCCAGGCGTTCATCAGACGCTGAGCTCAAGGGAGGAAGCATTGAGATGGACCTGGCCAAGGTTCGGGCGGTTGCAGAGTGGCCTCAGCCCACATCCCGTACAGGGCTTAACCGTTTCCTAGGGTTTGCCAACTTCTATAGACGATTTATCCGGAACTATAGCTCCGTGGCAGGGCCCCTCACAGCTCTTACCTCACCTAACATCCCCTACTCTTGGTCTCCCGCTGCTGAAGCAGCGTTTCAGGAGCTCAAGAGACGTTTCACCAGTGGCCCCATTCTCACGCACCCTGACCCCTCCAAGCAGTTTGTGGTGGAGGTAGACGCCTCAGGGATAGGGGTGGGGGCTGTCCTGTCCCAACGCTCAGCCGGGGATCAGAAGGTGCACCCTTGTGCCTTCTTCTCCCTGAAGTTGTCGTCGGCGGAGAGGAATTACTCCGTAGGAGATCGGGGACCTGCTGGCAGTCGTGTTGGCCTTGAAGGAGTGGAGACACTGGCTCGAGGGGGCGGAACTCCCCTTTGTGGTTTGGACAGATCACAAGAACTTAGAGTATCTACGCACTGCCAAGAGGGTGAGTTCCCGCCAGGCTCGTTGGGCTCTGTTCTTTGATCGTTTTAACTTTACTCTCTCCTACCGCCCAGGCTCCAAGAACATCACACCTGATGCCCTCTCCCGCCAGTTCCAGAAGGAGGAGGATTCTACGGAGATGGAACGGATCCTTCCTCCTTCCTGTCTGATTGGAGCTCTGGTCTGGGACATCGAGGGTAAGGTTAAACAGTCACATTCTGATTCGCCTGCACCCAGTAACTGTCCAGATGGCCGCCTGTTCGTCCCAGATCATCTCCGCTCTCAGGTCCTCCAGTGGGGACACTCCTGTCACCCGGGAGTGCGACGCACCCTGGCCCTCCTTCGTCAGCGGTTCTGGTGGTCCTCCATGGAGGAGGACACAGGGGAGTTTGTGGCCGCTTGTCCCGTTTGCTCCCAACACAAGACGTCCCGCCAAAGTCCGGCAGGCCTCCTCCAACCCCTGTCCGTACCTCATCGTCCCTGGTCCCATATTTCGCTGGACTTTGTCACTGGCCTGCCCCCCTCCGAAGGTAACACAGTTATTCTGTCTGTTGTTGACCGCTTTTCCAAATCTGCACATTTGATTCCTCTGCCTAAGCTTCCCTCTGCCAAAGGGACAGCTGAACTGTTATTGACTCATGTGTTCCGCCTGCACGGCCTCCCCAGTGACATCGTCTATGACCGGGGGCCACAGTTCACCTCTGCTTTCTATAAGGAGTTTTGCAGATTGTTGGGGGCTTCGATGCGTCTGTCCTCAGGGTTCCATCCACAGTCCAACGGCCAAACTGAGCAGAAGAACCAGGACATGGAAACGGCTCTGCGGTGCGTCGCCACACATGCTCCTTCTTCCTGGGCCAAGCAGTTGGTGTGGGTTGAATATGCCCACAACACTCTTCCCACCTCTGCCACTGGCCTGTCCCCCTTCCAGTGCGCCTGTGGCTATCAACCTCCACTCTTTCCAGAACAGGAGAAAGAGGCCAGTGTCCCCTCCGTTCAGGCGTTCATCAGACGCTGACGCCGCACCTGGCTCAGGGCCCGCTCCGCTCTCCTCAGGACGTCTGAGAGGTATCAGAGATCGGCCAACAGGAGGTGCTCCACAGCTCCCCAGTACAGACCCGGTCAGCGAGTTTGGCTCTCCACCCGGGACATACCTCTTAAGGTGGAATCTAAAGAGATGGCTCGCAGGTTCATTGGTCCGTTCCCCATCTCCCAGGTCATTAACCCCGCGGCGGTGCGCCTGCGCCTCCCACCTACCATGAAGATTCATCCCACCTTCCACGTTTCCCGCATTAAGCCAGTCAGGGTCAGCTCTCTGCAGCCCGTCCCCAGACCCCCGCCCCCTGCCCGGCTCATTGATGGTGGGCCGGCTTATATGGTTCAGTGCCTGCTCAAGTCGAGACGTCGAGGCAGGGGGCTGCAGTATTTGGTGGACTGGGAGGGCTATGGCCCTGAGGAGCGCTCTTGGGTCCCTGCTCGCAGCATCCTGGACCCAGATCTCATCTCGACGTTCCATCGTTCCCATCCTGACCAGCCCTGTGGGACGTCAGGAGCCGTCCCTTGAGGGGGGGGCTCTGTCATAGTTTTGTAGTATTATTCTTTATTATGTTACTTTTTGCATTCAGTTATTCATTTCTCATTCATTCAGTCTTATTGTTCATACTCTGTCCTAACTCTGCTGTCATTCCAGACCCAGCCACTCCCACCTGCCTGTCTTCCCTCAGTAGTTTCACCTGTGTGCCAATCATCCCCACTCACCTGCTCCTCATTCCCTAATCAGCTCCCTAGTATATCTTCATGTCCACCAGCTCTCCACCAGATTGTAATTGCCATCCACCCAGACACAGCTCAGCTCCATAGCATTCGGATTTTGACCTTGATCTGTATTTTCTGCCTCAGTTACCCTTTTGGAATTTTGCCTGTTTTGTTTGTTGGATTTTGTTTTGAGTAAAGACCTTTTACTTTGGAAACTTGTCTCTTGAGTCGTGCATTTGGGTCCAGGTTTTGTATCTGATCGTGACACATAGTGAGTATAAAGCACATTGCACAGGGTTGTACAACGTAGCCTCCCATTATTTAACATAAAACAATGTTACTGTAACATGAGAGTACAAAAATACAACCATGTCAGCAACACTTTGTTGTGTGTGTGTGTGTGTGTGTGTGTGTGTGTGTTGCTCTGGAATACTTTGGTGACCTCCCCCCCCCCTCTCTCTCTCTCTCTCTCTCTGCCTCTCTCTCTCTCTCTCTCCAGAGTCTGTGAGGCTGGTGAATGGTACTAGTCTGTGCTCAGGCAGACTGGAGGTGAAGTCTAACCAGTCATGGTCCTCAGTGTGTGAAGCTGACTTTGACCAGCAGGATGCAGAGGTGGTTTGTAGGGAGCTTGACTGTGGGGCTCCTTCAGTCCTCCAGGGGGCGCTCTATGGAGACAGGGAGACTCCAATGTGGACCAAAGAGTTCCAGTGTGAAGGCAATGAGTCTGTTCTCCTGGACTGTGGAAGCTCAGGTTCAGCTAGAAACACCTGCTCACCTGGCAAAGCTGTTGGACTCACCTGCTCAGGTAGGAGAGGAGCTGTGTGTGTGTGTGTGTGTGTGTGTGTGTGTGTGTGTGTGTGTGTGTGTGTGTGTGTGTGTGTGTGTGTGTGCTCAGTAAGAACAATGTTTATGGTTGAATGAGCTTATTGTGAGACATGTATAAAGTGTGTTGGTGGTTTGAATGAGTTTTGGAGGTGAGATGATGAAGATGCATGTTGGTAATGCAGACTGTATGAAGAGTTTTGAAAAAGTGGCTTCAGTTTTGACCAATAAAAACACTCTAATTGAGTTTTTTTCTTCCAACTCTGTTTTTTGAGTAAATAATTATTATGTTTATTTAATTTCATATTCTTGTTTTATTTGTATACCACCATGCTGACCACATGCATGCACTGTTTTTATATTTGAATGTTTTTTCAATGTACGGTAGATAAAAGAGCCAAAGTATCAAATTTTTAATTATTATTTTTACTGAACTGAAAACTGATCTGATCTGTGACTCAATAGCGTGATACAATCTGAACTGTGAGTTTTGTGATCTGTTTCAGCCCTAATTCAAAGTGACTTTACTTATTTTACTAATGACTCTCTTGTCTCTGTTCAGATGTCAGGTTGGTGGGAGGAGCCAGCAGCTGTGCTGGTGAACTGCAGATGGAACAACATGGAGTCTGGAGACCAGTGTATGACAGGTGGTCTGCCTGGACCCTGAAGTTAGCAGCTGTAGTGTGCAGACAGCTGGGCTGTGGCTCTGCTGTTTCCACAGAAAGCAGAAAGGCTTCCTCAGTAAGATCTGTATGGATGTTCAGTTCTTCCTGTCTTCAGTCTGGATCTACACTGAGGGAGTGTTTATATACATGGTCTGACTCTTCATCTGACAGCCTGCAGATCAACTGCTCAGGTAAAACCATCAAGTGTGTGTGTGTGTGTGTGTGTGTGTGTGGACTCTGTGTTGCTGCACTCAGCTCCCATAACAAGTCAATGTGTTGTGTTGTGGTTGAGAGAGATTGAAAGCAGCACAGTCAGCAGGCTATCAGGGCAGAGAACTGAAACGGCTATTCAGTAAAAACAAGTTTGCTGATTCATTCATGTCTCAAAGACACACACACACACACACACACACACACACACCGGGCCCGGCGCCACGAGGGGGCCTAAGGGGGCTTAGCCCCCTCAGTTCAATTTTCTGCCCCCTCACTTAATTTTTTTTTTTAAGAATAGTTAATCTATACAGGCCAGTTATGCAATGTTTGTACCTGACATGTTTTGGCTGCTGTTTGTGCAGTCTTCATCAAATTTGATCAGTTTAAGTTGATGTAGGCTACCCCCTGTAAACATAGCTCTGTTGTTTCAGAATTGGCTAGGGGTGCACCGATCGATCGGAACGCAATCTGTATCGGCCGATTTGGACCTCAAATATGTGATCTGCTGTTTCCGATAGTCCTTTAATGTTGCCGATCGCATAGCCGATCCGCAGAGTCAATTGGTGCAAAAAAAACACATGCGCGCACCCCTTCTCAGCAAGTAGCTACACATGCGCACAGCTGCACACCCCAGTTCTCAGCAAGTAAAACACGTGGAGCTCAGCCCTTTCTCTCAGCTGAGTTTACTCGCCTCAAAACATGTCTGCGGTGTGGAAATTCTACACAGTGTGTGAGACTGATGCCTCACTTGCTGTATGCGATGTGTGCAAGGAAAAAATACCTCGTGGAGGAAGCCAGGTGAAAAGTTTCAACACGACAAATTTAATACGCCACCTGAAGACCCGTCACGCAGCGCAGCATGGCGAGTTTGTTAAACAGACCGCAGAGAATGATAAAAAGAAAGCAGAAAAAACACCACAGCGGCTGCTGACACAACCCACTTTAGAGAGCACCAACGCATATAGCCGTGATAGTGGGAAGGCCAAGGCCATCACAAGAAAAGTTATGGAATTCATAGGGCTGGATGACCAGCCATTTAGCGTGGTTGAAGACATCGGATTCAGACGGCTGCTCGCCCATATTGAGCCACGCTACACCCTCCCAAGTCGCAGGTATTTTACCGATGTTGCCCTCCCCGAGCTCTACCAGGCAGTGTACAAACACATTGATGACATTCTGAAGGAAAACGTTTCCTCATTCAGCTTTACAAGTGACATATGGAGCTCCGATGTCAGCCCCATGTCAATGCTGAGTTTGACAGCCCAGTGGATTGATGCAGACTTCCAACTGCGTAATGTGATGCTCCATTCACAAGAGTTCTCTGGCTCTCACACTGCTGCAGCGCTGGTAACGGCATTTGAGAACATGTTCCAGACATGGAATATCCCGAAAGAAAAGGTGCATGTCATACTCCGAGATAATGCCCGAAACATGGTTAAAGCCATGCAAGATGCAGGCTGGAAAAGTTTGGGATGCATGGCCCACACGCTGCAGCTTGCTGTAAATGAAGGAGTGCTGTCACAGCGCAGCATAGGTGACATCCTAGCTATAGGGAGACGCATCGTGGGCCACTTTAAACACTCTCCCCTGGCATATTCCAGACTTCAAAATGTGCAGAAAGATCTCCAACAGACTCCCAAAAGGTTGCAGCAAGACGTCGCCACCAGGTGGAACAGCAGCTATTACATGCTGCAAAGCCTGCTCGAACAAAAACGGGCGTTGAGTGCTTATGCAGCCGACTTTGAGCTACCTGCCTCCTTCACTGCAAACCAGTGGGGACTGATGGAAAACATAATATCCATACTGGAACCGTTTGAAGAACTCACACAGAAAATAAGCAAAGTCTCCGCAACTGCCGCTGATGCCATCCCTTCTGTGATGGCTTTGAAACGTGTCCTGGGCAAAGACGTCCCCTCGGATCATGGCGTGAAGACTTCAAAAGCCACACTGCTGGAAGCTGTCACCCGCAGATTTGCCGACATAGAAAAAGATCCTCTCTACAGTTTGGCAACTATAATGGACCCAAGGTGAGAAAAACATTTGTAGAATAATCAGCAAAGATATGTATAGAATAAATCAGCCAAATATAATAAATAAACGTCTAAATGAACGCCATAGGCTACTAAATTAATGTATTGGATTAGTAGATTAGGCTACTATTCCGTTTAGGCCTATTTAAGATTAGGCTACATAAATAGTCTTCTTTGCCTATTCTATGGAGGTCTAAATCACCACATAGGCTACTAAATTAATTTGATGTTTTCTTTGCTTCAAATAAAAGATAGGCTATCAGTTTAGGCCTATTTAAGATTAGGCTATAGTATAAAATAGTCTCCTCTGCCTATTCTATGCTGGTTTAAAATAACAACATAGGCTGCTAAATTAATGTGATGTTTTCTTTGCTTCAAATAAAAGATAGGCTATCAGTTTAGGCCTATTTAAGATTAGGCTATAGTATAAAATAGTCTCCTTTGCCTATTCTATGCTGGTTTAAAATAACAACATAGGCTGCTAAATTAATGTGATGTTTTCTTTGCTTCAAATAAAAGATACAAGGACAGATTATATTCCAGCCAAGTGAAGGCAGAAGTCAAGGGACAGCTGTTGGATCTGCTGGCGGAACCAGACCCCGACCCCGACCAAGCACCCACAGCTTCAGCCGAGTCAGACACAGATGAGCCAGCCGAGAAGGTGCCACGAGCCGGTTCCATCTCGTCGATGCTTGGTGAGATCATGGAAGAAGCAGGCCCAGAGCCTCAAGCCCATCGTGATGATAACGCGGCGGCGGCGCAGGCACAGCTCGTTCTGTACCTCTCTGAGCCAACCATCTCCATGACAGCACAGCCCCTGGCATATTGGAAGACCAACCAGGATCGCTTTCCTGCCCTCGCCAAAGTCGCAAGAGCGTACCTGTCGGCACCCTGCACAAGCGTGGAGAGTGAGCGCTTGTTCAGCGCTGCATCAAACATCGTGAATGAGCACAGAAACAGACTCTTGTCTATAAATGCAGAGATGCTGCTCTTTGTGAAAAAAAACCTCCCGACCATGCTGAACAAGCAAGTAGGCATGATGTAGAGTAGACTATAGGCTATATTGCAAGTGCCATGTTTTTCTGTTTAGAAGTCATTGTTTAGCCTATATCCTGAACAGCAGGGCGGATATTATTGTTAGGCTATTTGAAATAATTCTGCAAGCTCAAAATCTGAGGCATATATTGCCTTATATTTTATTTTATTTGGAAGGGTTTGAGTTTGGCTTTATTTGAATACACCATATAGATTGGTTAACCTATTTAATTTGTATTTCTTTAAACAGTAGTTACTTTGCATAATTGCTATGCAACATCTCTGCAAGCCAATGTTCCAAGGCATATTGTCTTTTATTTGAATTTTGAACTTATTTATAATTTTCTTTTTACATTTCTTTGCATTGCAATAATGCAACTAGAGCTAATGTTCCCAGGCTGTATAAGGTTATTTTAATAACGTTTAGCCCATGAGTAAACAGCCAATTGCTTTTTTCCAGCCTGTTAATAAATGTGTTAATTCACTATTCCGTGTGTGTGTATTTAATCGGTGATCGGTGATCGGTGATCGGATCAGTGATCGGTTGGGCAGATATTTCTCATAGGCGATCGGCAATCGGTGATCGGTGGCAAAAAACGTGATCGGTGCACCCCTAGAATTGGCAGGAAAGCGCTATTTGCTGTGCTTTGGTTGTCACATGCCAAAGAATTGAATAACCTCCTTGACACTTTTGACCTGTTACAACATGTCTCTGGGCCCACTCACAATCGAGGCCATACCCTAGACTTATTTATCACCAAGGGCTTTGAGTCATCGTTTCTTTCAGCTAGTGATGTTGCTCTGTCCGACCATCTCTGTATCTTTCTTGAACTCAAGGTCACCCCTATCGCTCTTACTCGGTCAAAAACCATCAAAAAGCGTCACATCAACGAGAGCACTAGCACACGGTTCATGGAGGCTTTCTCGCTGGCCCCTTCCCTCTCCTCAGCCTCTGTCAATGATCTCCTAGATAACTTCAATTCTAAAACCCTAAAGGCTATTGATGCTGTAGCTCCCATTAGATCTAAACTAATCTCCGGTAAGAAAAAAGCACCATGGAGAAACGCTCCCTCTGTAAATAACAAAAAAAGAGATTGTAGGAAAGCAGAGCGCAAATGGCGGAAAACTAAACTTCACATCGATTATGACATCTATAAAAATAGTCTTCACTCCTACAACCAGGAACTAAAAAATTCCAGAAAATTCTTCTTCTCCGACATTATCAGCAAAAACACCAATGACGCTTGCACTCTTTTTGCCACTGTTGACAGGCTGACAAACCCCCCCCACAAATTGCCCCTGATCTTCTATCCAATGTCAAATGCAATGAATTTGCGACCTTCTTTAGGGATAAAATTATAAATATCAGACTAACTATTTCCACATCAAGAACAAATGTGGCTCCGCCGCACCCACAGAATAGGTGCTTAATTAACATGACTCAGTTCAATGTCATTGACCACAAGAAACTAGAAGAAACGATACGAGGCCTTAAATCCTCATCGTGTTGCCTAGACACCCTGCCAACAAGCTTTCTAAAAAATGTCTACAGTTGCCTGTCGACCGACATACTGAAGATAATTAATACCTCTCTTCTTACAGGCATTTTTCCAAAATCTCTAAAAACTGCAGTTGTTAAGCCCTTGCTAAAGAAGCGTAGCCTCGACCCCTCTATAATCAGCAATTACAGACCAATATCAAATCTTCCCTTTATTAGCAAAATACTCGAAAAAACTGTCTACCAACAACTCAATACCTTTCTATCCTCCAATGATCTCCTAGATCCCTTCCAATCAGGCTTCCGACCCCATCATAGCACCGAAACTGCGCTTATCAGAGTTATAAATGACATCCGAATGAACACTGATTCAGGTAAAATCTCAATCTTAATGTTACTAGACCTCAGCGCTGCCTTTGATACGGTTGACCACGAAATTCTATTGGACAGACTGGAAAACTGGGTCGGGCTTTCCGGCACGGTCCTAGAGTGGTTCAGATCTTATCTGCAAGACAGGAACTACTTTGTCTCCATTGGCAACTACACATCTGACCAAACCAAAATGACATGTGGGGTACCCCAAGGATCAATTTTAGGTCCTGTCCTGTTTAACCTTTATATGCTCTCTCTGGGCCTAATTATGCAAAAAAACAAAATAGCTTATCATAGCTATGCAGATGACACCCAACTCTACACAGCCCTCTCATCGGATGACTATGCCCCCATAGAGACACTGTGTCAGTGCCTTGCGCAAATTAATGATTGGATGTGCCAGAATTTTCTCCAACTTAATAAAGACAAAACAGAGATAATTGTCTTCGGCAAAAAAGAAGATAGGCTCAAAGTTACTGCTCACCTCGAATCCCTATCTTTGAAGCCTAAGGACCAGGTAAAAAATCTTGGCATTATTATTGACTCTGATCTAAATTTCAACTCCCACATCAAGCTTATAAGAAAATCTGCCTTCTATCATCTAAAAAATATAGCAAGGATTAGAGGCTACGGGCTCTATTCTCCCACAGGCCATCGGCGCTATTACGGGCCTTAACCGCAAAAAAACGTGCCTTGCGCCTGTTTCGGCAAGATAGCAATAGGCTTTAGGCTGCCAAATGCGCTTTAGGCCGAATGGGCGTGGCGCAGTCCCAAAGTGGGCGTGTCGGCGCTAAATACCAGCCTAGTCATATCTTGGGAGCTGGCCTACATTTAGCGCTTTGCGCTTTTCAAAAGCAGGCCTATTCTTTGCCTTCACTGCTTCTTCTCTGTCACCCTTCTCTCTCTCTCTCTCTGAGTTCCCAGCATGCATTGTGTTTCTTCATTTCGCTACTAAATAGCCACCAAATGAGCCAAAATAGATATAAAAGGTAGTTCTAAATTAATGTGTAATGGTAACACAGCCTGCCATTGTCAACATTTCAATATTGGACCAAATAAAACCTCGAAATGAAAACACCACCCTATGTGAAACATATATGTCCTCCTGGGCATATATATACCCCTTGTCGAGTTAACGTGATTTAGAGAAGTAACAGCGGAACGCGCTTCGGAACGCGCTTCTAATGGCATCTGCTATACTGTGATGTCCGTCCAATAACTTGGCCCTATTTCACATTTAGTTTTACAATAAAAACACATTTATGCAATGACTTGACATAATGTAGGGTATATTTATGTGCATCATCCTTCCTGCAGCAGGCGAGAGAAAATGATATCTTTCTGGACAAACTTTCACCAATCTAATAGGCTATATTTTTCTAGCTGATGCATAGAACATTATTTTCACTTTGATCTTGCTATAGTGTAGCGTATTTACATGCTTGCAGTATTGAAACTGCAGTTAGATTGGTTTGAGAAGCATAATAATATGGAATAATAGCCTATAATGCAGACAGACAGGCTGGATGAAGGGAGGGGGGGGGGGGGGGGCAGAGCGTTTGGCTTTCGTCTGGTTTTGCGGGATCACTGGAATTGGAGCTAAAAAGGCAAGCGTGCGATTCGTTTATTGCACTTATCCAATGAGCATGACGGTGCATAATTTTACGCCTAAAAGGCGTGGTTGTAATGCTTTGGGCTGCATCTAGCGCCAGCACAACGATATCAAGTGCGCCTTTCCACGCCCACTGCTTTGATCTGCGCCTGCCGCTCGGCCTAGAAACTGCGCCGATGCAACGATAGGGGCCTACATGTCCAAACAAGATCTTGAAAAACTAATTCATGCTTTCATTTCTAGCAGGCTAGACTACTGCAACAGTCTTTTCAATGGTCTTCCCAAAAAAGCTATTAAACAACTACAGCTCATTCAGAATGCGGCTGCTAGAGTTCTAACAAGAACCAAGAAAGTTGAACACATTACACCAGTTCTCAAATCCCTGCATTGGCTGCCAGTAAATCTTAGAATAGACTTTAAAATTCTGCTAATAGTTTACAAATCTCTCAACGGGTCAGGCCCACACTACATCTCTGAAATGCTTCTACACTATGAACCATCCAGATCCCTGAGATCTTGAGGCACTGGTCTACTAATTGTCCCGAGGACCAAATCAAAACATGGTGAAGCCGCGTTCTCCCACTATGCCTCTCATAACTGGAACAAACTCCCTGAACACATTAGATCTGCCCCTACTCTGCCTATTTTTAAATCCAAGCTAAAGACCTTTATGTTTACTCTTGCTTTTAACTCATTAAGTGCCATAGACGACCTAACTCGTCTTACATAATCCAGCGCTTAAGTGCCAAGGACGGACTAACTCGTCTTACATAAACATTTTTTTTTTTTGACGGTGGGACATCAATCAACCCCTTTTACATCTTCGAGATAACTATTTGGAGCAAGAGCATGTGTGTAATCTATTTTACCGACCACTAAGTGGCGACAGAGACCGAGAGAAGTCACAGCCACGGGACCCAAAAGCCACAAAAGCAGCCGCCTCCCGCGGAAATGGCTTGGCGATTTTACAGTCAGAAGCCCGGACACACACACACAGAACGGACAGAGATCCCTTCCCCCCAGAGCCGCGCAGCAACGCGCGAACACACACACACACACACACACACACACACACACACACACACACACACACACCGCGGGAGCAAGCCATTCAAAGAAATGGCGACGCGATTTTACAGTAATCCATTTCAGACTCGTCTTGCCCGACAGGCAGACAGGCAGGCAGGCAGCAGCAACGCGCTTCTGACACGCCCGCTGTTAGAGCCAGGAGGAAGGAGGAGAAGACACACGGAGGGAGGAGTTTGAATGAGAGGGGTGTTTCCTGTTGTTATGGAGGAAATTACTGTTCAAAACTATTGTTTAGAATGTCTGACGGTCTTACTGATGCCAAAAATGAATGGTTAAAGTGACTGTTTCACAAAAAGCCATTTATCTCTGAATAAATTTCCAGACGCTGAAACCATGCTGTACTCAACGGCTAATATCTACATAACTACTAACTCTGCAAACTAACTCTTTTAGACAGAGAAAGCACACATTCTATTAGTTATTTTTAGATGAATGGTGTTCATGAATTCTTAACAGAAAAGAATCCTCGGCTCTTCTAAAATGAGCCAGAATCGTCAAAAACACCCCTGGCACAACTTACCTACAGGAATGAAAACATGGCTGGCATTCAATGTGTTAACTGCTACTAAACTACTGCCTCTCTCGGCCTGTAATTAAAAAAAAAAAGATTCCTGTACAACAAATGGACTGTACATGTAATAATAATACTGAAGAGTGCCTTGTAACTTATTTAAAACAGAAATAATGTTTCATGTTTGTTAATTTGAGTATATATTTTAACTAAAACTGTCGGCTGTGTTTTTTATGTGTGTTTTTTTATATGTGCATTGCTTTGCTGCTTGTTTTTTCGATTATTTTTTTGTAAAGCACCTTGAATTGCCTTGTGTATGAAAGGTGCTATATAAATAAAATTTGACTTGACTTGACTTGACAAGGTGTCAGAGATGTAGCTATTTATTAAATTTGAACCTCACTGCATGTAGTGATCATGACGTGATTAAAACAGACACACACACACACACACACACACACACACACAAACAGAAATCAGCTGCACCCAAGCACACAGCATGCCATGAGCAGAAAGATGGAGACAACGCATCTGATCACTTTATTTCTTTAATTGAATGAACCTGGCACTAACTGGCTATTATTTTGTTTATTTTTTTGTCGATTTTGCAGCAATTGTTTATTCTATGACTTTTCATATAGACATATATGTTCAGAGTGCTCCAGACAGGTCCCGCATTTCACGTTATGCAAAGCTCAGCTCTATTAATGCCTTAATCTGCTGCTGTGAAATAAATGTTTTATTTGATTTTGAATAGTAGTCTTTCTTGTGTTGTTATTGCACTTTTCAGAGGTTATTATGGTTAAAAAGTCCAGAAATAGGCATAGCGGGTATTTAATCTATGTTTTATGATATAAAAATCTCTCTCTCTCTCCCTCTCTCTCTCTCTCTCTCTCTCTCACACTCCTCTCTCGCACTCCTCTCTCTCTCTCCCTCTCCCTCTCTCACTCCCTCTCTCTCCTCTCTCCCTCTCACTCCCTCTCACTCCATCTCTCTATCACTCCCTCTCTCTCTCCTCTCTCCCTCTTACTCCCTCTGTTCCTCTCTCTCTCCCTCTCCCTCTCTATCTCTCTCTCTCCCTCTCTCTCTCTCCCTCTCTCTGTTTCTCACACTCCCTCCCTCCCTCTCACTCACTCATCTCTCCCTCTCTCTTTCTCTCTCTCTCCATCCCTCTCCCTCTCTCTCCCTCTCTCTCTCTCTCTCTCTCTCTCTCTCTCTCCCTCTTCCTCTTCCTCTCTCCCGCTTCCTCTTCCTCTTCCTCTTCCTCTCCCTCTCCCTCTCTCTCTCTCTCTCTCTCTCTCTCTCCCTCTCCTCTCTTCAACATGGTAACTTGACTTCTTTGTTGACTTGTCTTGGGGTCGTTTTGACTCTTTCTGTCTTGATGTTCAGTTTCCAGTGTAGCAAGAGCAAACAGAGAAGGGGCTATATAGTAAATGTCTTGCTGGGGCAGCAAAGATGGCTGTGTGTCTTAGCAGGAAGAGGAAATAGATGCAGACGTCTAAGTAGGCCTTGTAGTCTTGTTGAAGGCTCTGGTTAGGGTGAGAGTAACCATAGACTTTAAGAACTACAAAAGGATGCAGGACATGGGAGTGTTTCAGAGCAGCTGGTGTCTGGGGGAAGCTGTGTGCAGGCTGGAGGCAGGAGAGCTGCTTTTTAACACACAGCTGATGAGGAGGGCTTGACAATGTGTATGACTGATCTGTTTTCTTTTGATTGCTGTTGCTTTGTTGACTATTTGTTGGAGTTGCTTTGATTTAGATTTCTTGTTTTGTGAAACTTGGTTGTCCTCTGCCATGAAGTGACGATTTGAAGATGTACAGAGGTAGAGGTTTCAATAAAGGCTTGTTAAAACTCTCTCTCTCTTTCTCTCTCTCTCTCTCTCCCTCCCCCCTCCTCTCCCTCTCTCTCTCTCCTCTCTCTCTCTCCCCTCCTCCCTCTCTCTCTCCCTCCCCCCTCCTCTCTCCCTCTCTCTCTCTCTCTCTCCAGAGTCTGTGAGGCTGGTGAATGGTACTAGTCTGTGCTCAGGCAGACTGGAGGTGAAGTCTAACCAGTCATGGTCCTCAGTGTGTGAAGCTGACTTTGACCAGCAGGATGCAGAGGTGGTCTGTAGGGAGCTTGACTGTGGGGCTCATTCAGTCCTCCAGGGGGCGCTCTATGGAGAAGTGGAGCCTCCAATGTGGACCAAAGAGTTCCAGTGTGAAGGCAATGAGTCTGTTCTCCTGGACTGTGGAAGCTCAGGCTCAGCTAGAAACACCTGCTCACCTGGCAAAGCTGTTGGACTCACCTGCTCAGGTAGAAGAGGAGCTGCACTTTGTATTTGGCTTAATTTCTGTTTTAATCAAAGTGACTTTACTTCTTTTACTAATGACTCTTGTTTCTGTTCAGAGCCTGATGATGTCAGGTTGGTGGGAGGAGCCAGCCGGTGTGCTGGTGGACTGGAGATTAAAACATCTAATGGAGACTGGAAAACAGTGTGTCGTGAGCACTCTCAGTGGAACCTGACGTCAGCAGCTGTAGTGTGCAGACAGCTGGCATGTGGCTCTGCTGTTTCAACACAATGGAGAAACTATACCTCATCAAGATCTTTCACGGCAATGAAAAATTACTGGGCGATTCATTCTGACTGTGATGGGTCTGAGTCTGCACTGAGGGAGTGTGCAGGAAAGTCACAATCATATAGAAGCTCTTCCAGCCTGGAGCTGATCTGCTCAGGTAACTGAACAGTGACATCACATCCTCAGCTGCTTCCACAGTGCCAGGCTGCTCTCTGACTCCTCTGTGTTACAATGTAGCAGTTATCTGTGTTACAATGTAGCAGTTGTCGTATTTTAAGTACAGTGGGAGGAGGAGAGATGAACCACAGAAAACAATGGATAACATGATGAAGTCTATTTGAAGAGTCTTTTTATTTGCAGAACAAGTTGTGGTATTTTGGCATGGCTGAATCCATGGAGAGATGGTCTTGAGTCTGTTCTCTGACCTCTAACCCTGTGTCCACTGTATTTAAAAACTTCCTAGGTTGAGCCACCTCCTACTGTCATCCTGTCATACCCCACTCTCTCATCCAATCAGCTCCCTTTCCTACATGTGTATGTGCTGTCTGAGGAACAGCTGCAGTGTGTCACCTGTCAATCAAACCCCCACCTGGCTGTTTCTCTCATCTTTGAAAGGGCTTCCTGCTTTCCTGCTTTTCTTAACCCAACCAAATGGTGTTATCCCTTTTTACGACGGCCTGAAGGGTTATTTCCCTGTCTTCCCCCTCAAATCACCCCAGAATGCGTGCATGTGACTGTGTTTGACTGCGTTCATCCTGTTTCTCGTACAAGTCATTCCTCCTATCTTCTGTTTGTGTGTAACAGTGTGATAGTCCCACCCAGAGATGCTAATCTAATCCTTTTGTTAAAACTCCTGTGTGTGTCTTCAGCTGTCCATTTATTGCTCCTCTCCAATGCTTCAAAGAGGAGCTTGCCTGAACCTGCCTGCCCTTTTGTTTCACTAGCCTCAACTTAGTTAATTCCCCTTTAGTTAACACTGTTTAGTTAACACTACACTTCATAACTGCACTCCTCTCAATGATAAAATATAAAATAATATAAAATATTAAAGGGTAGATGGGCCATATACGACACAGTTCTCTGTATTACATAATTATGAATGTAGCAGTTATCTGTATTACAATGTAGCAGTTCTCTGTATTACAATGTAGCAGTTCTCTGTATTACATATAAATGTTAGCCTATCTCTGTCTTGTACGGTGGCTGCTAACAGACAAACCGTCATCTTTCAACCATCAACATTCATCACTTTGGTTCAGCCAATCATCTCCCTCTCTGTTTACAGACCTGCTGGTTCAGCCAATCATCTCCCTCTCTGTTTACAGATCTGCTGGTTCAGCCAAACATCTCCCTCTCTTCCTCCATGGACGGGGTCTCCGAGGCCCAGCAGGTGTTCAGGGGCTCCAGCTTCACCATCAGCTGCTCCATCCAGCCACAGTACCCAGGAGGCTTCTTCCACCTCACCTCCAGCAACACAGCACAGGACTACATCCTGCCAGCTGTCAATCACTCTGCCTCCCACACAGCAGACAACCACACCCAGCCAGCTGTCAATCACTCTGCCCGCAACACAGCAGACAACCACACCCAGCCGGCTGTCAATCACTCTGCCCTCAACACAGCAGACAACCACACCCAGCCAGCTGTCAATCACTCTGCCTTCAACCACACCCAGTCAGCTGTCAATCACTCTGCCCTCAACCACATCCAGCCAGCTGTCAATCACTCTGCCCTCAACCACACCCAGCCACCTAGCAATCTCACTGCCCACTTCCTGTTTCCTGCTGCAAGCCACGCCCACCAAGGGATCTACAGCTGTGTTTATCACATCTATGTTTACTCTCATAACTTCTCCTCTGAGAGCCAGCCCCTGTCTCTCACTGTCTCAGGTAACTTGACAGAGAATATTCCAGTTTTTGCCCTTATTCCAAAAAAGACAATATTCCACAAATAGTCCTGTTTGCATGCAGCAGTGCATACTCCCATTACTGTAACATAAAATGTTCCCATGACGTAATGTACGTCCTACAGCTATGCTGATCCATGCATTCACTCACTCACTCATCTTAATCTGCCCCCCAATGGTTGTTGGGGTGCATGAACATACCTACACACTATAGGGGTGTAAAGGACTCGTGAAACTAGCGTTTGCATGGATAAACTTTTGGGGATTTTTGCATTATTACAATCATCAGCAGTTTGGACTCGACCAACTTACCTCTGGTCTCTGATATGGTAAATGAAAACAAGTCGTGGTCATCAGAGACAGCCTTATTTTTTAACACCAGTAGTTTTACTTAATATTTCAGTAACTTGAGTACAGACGTTCAGTTTAAATTGTAACAACTTTCACGTAACAAAAAATTCCTTTTCTGAAATGAAACTAAATAAATCAATTAGAAAGCAAATTAACATATAGGTTTAAGGAAGGTCTTTTTTCTTACCTCATGCTGGTACGCTGTCCTTCCATTCAAACTTGGAACAGCTTTGGTAACAGATTAGTGATGGTGACACAATATACAATGAGTATCAGCCACTGCCATCGGTGTATTTAATCTTATCGGCCGATGAGACAGTTGTAGTCAACAATGCAAAAATCGTCCATTTCCGATATTTAACCGATACATTTGTGCATCACTAAGGGCAACACGAGATTTATGTTTAATGGGAGCTGTTCTCATGATGTCAGCGGATCTGATGAGATGTTTCTGTTTCAGCCTCTCCAGCAGATCTGATCATCAGACATGTTGTCCCGCTGCTGACTGTGCTGTTGCTGCTCACTGGCCTCTGTTTCTACTGCAAGGTACTGAACATCTTTACTCAGTAGACGATTGGTTAAATGAAACAGACTGTACATTTTAGCTAGAAGAGAGGTGTGATCCAGTAACAGCTGCTGTCATGTTTTTCCAGGCCAGAAGGAGGCACCAGCCAGGAAGAGAGAACATTGAGCTGGTTTATTATAACCTTCGTGGTTCAGATGCTGAAGGAAGAGAGGAGAACATCGAGCCAGATTATTATAACCTTGATGATTCCAGTGCTGAACGGAGTGAGGACATTGAGATGGGTTATGATGACGTGGGTGGTTCCAGTATTGTAGGAAGTGAGGAGAACATTGAGCTGGACTATGATGACGTGGGTGGTCCCAGTGCTGAAGGAAGAGAGGAGAACATTGAGCTGGGTTATGATGACGTGGGTGGTCCCAGTGCTGAAGGAAGAGAGGAGGACATTGAGCTGGATTATGATGACCTGGATGGTCCCAGTGCTGAAGGAAGAGAGGAGGACATTGAGCTGGATTATGATGACCTGGATGGTCCCAGTGCTGAAGGAAGAGAGGAGGACATTGAGCTGGATTATGATGACCTGGATGGTCCCAGTGCTGAAGGAAGAGAGGAGGACGTTGAGCTGGATTATGATGATGTGGGTGGTCCCAGTGCTGAAGGAAGAGAGGATGACATTGATCTGGATTATGATGACCTGGATGATCCCAGTGCTGAAGGAAGAGAGGAGGACATTGAGCTGGATTATGATGACCTGGGTAGTTCTAGTGCTGAAGGCAGGTTGGGTGAAGAAGCAGCAGCCCAGGGATAGTAGGATCTCCAAGGAGCTGATCTCACTCCAGATGGATGTCTCAGCTCTCACACAGCCAGCTGTCCATCACCTTAGTGAAGGTAGTGACAAGTAGTAGTGACAAGTCAGGACATGTTGCAGTTGTCTATCCATCAATATCATAATGCAGCCAATCAGTTGTCACGTCAGTAGTGCAGGCTCACAGCAAATCAGATGACTCCTTGACATGAATATTCATGACAACTCTCCCTGTCAAAGTTACTGAGAGTCTAACTGGTTTGATTGAATTGTCATTTCAGCTAGACTTTAATCATTTTTTATTCGGTTCATCCGTTTTCCCGTTAGTTCAGGTCCATTTCTTGTCACAGTGATATATACAATATGAGGTTTGGAAGAGGTGGAGAAAGCCTTCAGGGATTGTGAAGAGGAATGTGACACAAGAGTCACACATGTATTCATCAGGGTCCAATTCAGAAACTGAAGAAAACAAACCATTCTGCTTTTGTGCATCCATTGTTAACTGTGGGGTTTGGATGTACTGAACCTCTTTAATATCCAGACATGTCTCAGATTTATCAGATCTATCTAGCAGCTGTAAGTAGCCGTAGAGACGAACAAGCAAGGACTAGCAATCTATTACTGTACAAATGTATGACTGTTTATACAATGCAACCTGCATAAAAGTTTCAGCAATCTCTTAAAAAACAATAACCTCATGATGTTCGGCCAACATGCAGACCGCATATATATATACACATGCTGTCAGCTGACAACACCACGTCTTTAAAACCATCTCTTCAACCATTTAAACTGTTGCTGCTTTTGATCAAATTAATCTTCATCAATATATATAACAAATCATAAATACAGGATTTTTACTATTACTTGTAATAATGGTTATGTTGCACATAATCCACATCCTGTATATATACTGTAATCTCACACAGCATTTTCCTTCATCCTGTATATATACTGTAATCTCACACAGCATTTTACTTCATCCTGTATATATACTGTAATCTCACACAGCATTTTCCTTCATCCTGTATATATACTGTAATCTCACACAGCATTTTTCTTCATCCTGTATATATACTGTAATCTCACACAGCATTTTACTTCATCCTGTATATATACTGTAATCTCACACAGCATTTCCTTCATCCTGTATATATTGTGATGGCCCTCTGCCTTGCAGGGCCTGCTGTATGTATGTGTGTGTGTGTGTGTGTTTCCCCTTGTCAATTACCTGCAGGTCGAGTAGTGGTGGAGCTAATCAGGGCAACTGGGTGCACCTGATCAGTCCTCAGGAGCCTTTAAAGCTGGCTGACAGACCTCAGTCTGTCTCTCTCTCCCTCTCCATGCCAGCACCATGTTTTGTTTAGTTCTTTAGTTCTTAGTTTGCACTTTACAACACTTTGCACTCACTACATTCCACTCATCCAACAGCTGATACACTGATATCACTGACTTCCACACTCCATAGTACATTTTGACTCTTTGTTGCACATTTTGGTTAATTTTGGAGTAATAAAACTCTTATTTATCCTTGCAATGCTGTGTGTCTCCCTTTTTGTCATGGCTCACGAGCCGGGTCATGACAAATTGGGGGTTATGTCCGGTCCGGTTTAAAACTGGTAGATCGTTGAATTTGGCTAATAGAGTTTTGTCAATTTTGTCTCTACGGAGCTTGAAACCTTGATTGGTTATTTTTGTAGTCTGTTGGCTACTGTGGAGATACATGGCATTGATTTGGTTTATCTGAATTAATGGTGCTTTTTTGTAATTTCAGACTTGGTGCAATCTTAAGGTAAGTGTCAAATAGGTGCAATTTTTTTTGTGGGTGCACACGTCCTCTGTAGGTATAGCGGCGATTCCTCTTTAGGATCGTTGGGCATTTTTTTCAACCTGGTAGTGCTGCGAAAAAATGGTTTGAGCTGTGTTCGTATGAATTTTGCTTGGGATCGCATCCCTAGTCCGATGGTGGGGTTGCTAGTTAGTAGTTGCCTTGACCAGCTAGCAGGTTTGATTATGTTCGACCCACGGAGTTTGACATGACATGACAGCGCGTCATTGCATGCCGGGTCATGACAACAGGCAATCTCTAATTGTTCCTTGTCTTGGCTAGCGTGTAACTACCCACCATTACTTCGCATGAAGACTAGGGAGGAGTTAAGATTAGGGGGATAAAATAGTGGGAGTAGAGGGGATTGTGTACTGTTTGGGGTGATTTGAACCTCGGCACCGTTCATTTTGACACTTACTTAGGATAAATTTAAAATAAATAAAAAATGTCTGATCTAGTTGCTGATTTTGTTAAATCTCCATCGGAGGGGTTTTTGGACAAGTGTACCAAAGAGCAACTATTAAAAATTGCGAGTCACTATGAAATTGAGATTTCTGATAGAAGGTTAAAAGACACTGTTAAAAGTATTTTGAAGGTAAATCTGTGCGACATGAATATTTTGGCTGCTACTCCGGAGGAGCTTTCTCCTCGTAAAATTTCTGTTTTGCCTCCGCCTGTTTTTGCAAGTAATTTAACATTTGAACAGCAAAAATAGTTGCTTGAGTTACAGTTAGAACACGAGAAAAGGAAGCAGGAAACTGAGATTGAACACGAGAAAAGGAAGCAGGAGACCGAGATTGAGAAGCAAATAATATTTGAAAAGTTGCGGTGTGAGGCAGAGAAAGAAAAAGTAGCCTTACAGAAATACAAATTGGATTTGATCAGAGATGGTAAAATGAATGCTGACAGGTCTGAGGAGTTGGATAGCTCCGGGCTTGGTTTTGAGTCGGCAGATCATTTTGATATCTTGGGTAATTTGCGATTATTGCCCAAGTTTAATGAACGGGAGCCAGAAACGTTTTTCTCCTTGTTTGAGCGTGTGGCGGAGACAAGGAAGTGGCCACAGTCTGCTCGTGCGCTAATGCTCCAGTGCGTCTTGACCGGTAGAGCGCAGGAGGCGTACTCATCATTGTCTTTTGTAGACAGTCAGAAATATGATGTGGTTAAGTCCACTGTGCTAAGGGCATATGAATTAGTACCCGAAGCTTACCGCCAGCGTTTTCGGACGTGGCGGAAAGGCGATAAACAAACGCACCTCGAATTCGCCCGTGACCTGACTGCTCATTTTACGCGCTGGTGTTCCGCGTTGGAGGTGGTGGATTTTGATCAACTGTGTGACTTGATAGTCTTGGAGCAGTTTAAAAATTGCGTGCCTGGTAATATTGCCACATACATTGGTGATCAGAAAGTTAAAACTGCTGCTGAAGCGGGTGCTTTGGCTGATGAATACGTTTTAACGCACAGGCGTAGCTTTGGCGAGACGCGCATGCGTAATACTGGGTTTGAGGCAGTCAGTGAGAGTGGTGTTTATTCTCCTGGCCATATAAACAAGTTTGATGTGCGCGGCCGTGTCATGCAGAGTTCGGATAATGTAAAGATCTGTAACTATTGTCATAAAAGGGGGCATGTTAAATCTGACTTATGCATTAAAGGATAGAACTGAGCCAAATGGGGGAGGAGTACAGGCAAAAGGTGCTTGTCTTGCTGTTTCTATGCCAGCGTTGCCTGTTATGGATGCAGGTGATGGGGTGCAGGGGAAAAGTGTGTCTGGGGAACTGGATGCTTTCTTACCTTTCGTATCAGAAGGCTGGGTTTCTCTGCTAGAGAGTGAGGTGAAAGTGTCAGTCAAAATCCTACGGGATACAGCTGCGTTTGATTCCTTCATACAGGCCTCAGTGTTACCATTTTCAAAGAAAAGTGAGGCGGGCTGCTCTGTTCCTGTTCTGGGGATGGGCATGAACGTTTTGCACATTCCACTTCACCACATTATGCTGAATTGTGATCTTTTCCAAGGCCAAATCACTGTGGGCGTGCGTCCTGCGCTGCCAATTGATGGCATCACGCTAATTTTGGGGAATGGCGTCGCAGGGGTGCGTGTATGGGCTGATGTTCAGCCGCCATCTCCTGTAGTCTCCTCAGTTCCATTGGTGAGGACGCAGCCTGATGAAAATGAGATGCAGTTTCCCCAGGTTTTCACTGCATGTGCGGTAACACGTTCTATGGCGCGTGCAAAATCTGAGCCTGGTGGTGAGAAATGTAATTCATCAGAACCGTGTACATTTTCCCTGTCTAATGTGCCTCTCTCGGTTACGCAGGAAGAACTGAAGGTGGAGCAGCAGGCGGATCCTTCTCTGCGGGGTTCGTTTGAGCAGGTGTTTTCCGGGGAGGAGGTAAAAAGTAGCTCTCGGGGTTACTTCATGCACAACGGCCTGTTGGTCCGAAAATGGGTGCCTCACGGTGACAGTTTTGTCGGAGACCCCATCATCCAAATTGTTGTGCCAGCCAAATTCCAGCAGTCGGTGATTAAAGTGGCTCATGACGAATCGGGACATTGGGGTGTCAGGAAAACGTATGATCGGGTTTTGCGTCATTTCTTTTGGCCGCGTGTGAAGAAGGCTGTGACTACCTACATCAAGTCATGTCACACGTGTCAACTGACTAGCAAACCGAATCAACGTATCAAACCAGCTCCTTTGTTCCCTATTCCAGCTGTTAGCCAGCTTTTTGATCATCTAATCATAGACTGTGTAGGTCCGCTGCCTCGTTCTCGTTCGGGTGCATCTGTACAAGGAAAAATGAAAAAGTTGTTTGATCGTCGATCTGAGCGCCGAGTGTTTAGTCCTGGGGATCAGGTGCTAGCCCTGCTACCCATGACCACTTCGCCTTTCCAAGCGAAATTTACTGGCCCGCACAAAGTCCTAAAACAGGTGTCTGAACACAATTATATCATAGCCACTCCAGAGCGCAGAAAGGCAACTCAACTCTGCCATGTGAATTTATTAAAGCCTTATTTCTGTCGTTCTCTCGAGTCATCCCAGGTGGAACTCCCATCTCCGGAGCGCGCACGGCCGGCGTGTTTTTTGGGGAGGGTGTCTGTGTTTTCTGTCCCACAGACTGTGGATGCTGAGGTGGAGGATGGTTTACCTGACATGGGCTCTGCTGTGCTGCAAGGTCGGTTAAAAAACTCTGAGTCTTTGCACAACCTAGAGGGGTTGCTGGATCATTTATCAGTATCACATCAAGCGGATTTGATTAAGCTGATCAAATCATTTCCTTGTCTATTTAGTGACGTTCCGACAAAAACTCACTTCATTGAACAGATCCATTTTGATGTCTATGTGGGCTCTGGTGTTGTGCCTGTCGTGGTCTACACCGACCATAACCCCTTAACCTTTCTCAATTCTCTGCAGTGTCCAAATCAGAGACTGATCAGATTGACGCTATTGTTACAGTCGTACTGGCTAGAGATCCGTTACATCAAGGGTTCTGACAATGCTGTGGCGGACGCTTTGTCCAGAGCTCCTTATGAATAAATAGCGTGTTTGTTTTTTGTTTTAACCATGCCTGTTTTCTGTTCATCCCACTTAATTCTTTTTCTCCTCCCATCTTAAATTGCTTCTTACTGGTACCAGGTTGCTGATGGGAGGGTGAGTAGAAGGTGATGGTGGGTGACAGTAATCAGGTTTGTTTAGCACATGTTTGACTTATCATTATGCTACTAACTGAAGTTAAACATTTACGATTATGACTGTTTAGACAAAAAAAATGTTAGTAAAAAATATATATCTAGTTTACACCAAACTTTAAAAACAGTGATGATTGTTTTTGTTTTTCCTGATTTATTTATACTTAAAAAAAGAAGCAACATTTGAATTTTGATTGTATAAAAAAAATTGCACATTTGAATTAAGTTCTGTTCTAATAGAACATTTTGGTTGAATTAATCATAACTTTAGATTGAATTCTTATTTGAGTTATGGATTCTGGTTCCGGCGTTGGGACCCCGCTTCTGGGGGGGGGGGGGGGGGGGGGGGGGTTTTAGTTAGTTTTTTTTTCCTGAAGACAAGAGAAAAGCAGTTGTAGCTGAAAAAAGCGTGCATAAATCTTTCCCATTCCCTTCCCCAGTGTGTGTGTATGTGTTTTTCGGTGACTGCTGGTAGCTGCACCTGTCATTTTTGGCAAGACCACGAGTGCGCCGCCCGCGTCCGTCGAGGCGCGCCGGCCGGCCTCGCCCACGCCACGTTCCTCGGCCATGTTTGCTTTTCCCCAATGTTTTTCCTTCTCCACAATCAACGGGGAATTATCTGTCTTCCGGAAAAAGAGGCAGCCCACTAATTTGAGATTGACTTGATTGAGCCTGGAGGCCAGCGGGATCAAACCCACATCCGTTGAAAACCAGCGATGCTAATTCTAACCATAACATAGCTAACATGTGTTTTGCGCTCCCCACGCTCTGATTGGAGACCTGCTAGAAGCCGAGCTCCGGGGCTGCAGCCTTCTCCGCTGCGCCCGCTGCAAAAGGACCATTCTTTCTTGTGGCATGTTCTGTGGGTATTGGCCCGGCAGGCCCGCCACGTGTATATTTATAGCGGCCCGGGTCATGGCACATGTACACGGACTAGTTGTTCTCTCTTAAGGACGTGAGGCACAGCCATTTCCCACTGCTCACTATGCACAATGTGTGTGTGCGTAGATATTTTTATTATAGCATAATTTATTCTCTGGCAGTTGAATTCTTGATTAAATTGCAGCCACTAACTCTGTGTGTCTTATGTTTTTGCCATTAACTCGTAGCTAAGGATTTTTATTTGATTGGTTTTTGATGAACGCCTACTAATGAGACCGTATGCATTTTCCAAAACCACCATTTTTTGGGCACAGAGGTGAGACACGCGGTTCCCCAGCTTCCCTGTAAATATTTAAATATCCCTGTTACAGCTACCCTGTAAATATCAATGCAAAATATCTCATAGCAAAAGTCAAGGAAATTATTGATACCTTCTCCATTAGAGGGAGCCAGAGAAGAAGGAAAGACAATCTGCCATGGATCAATAGTGACTGCCTAAAATTAATGAAGGCCAGGGATCTACTCCTGAAAAAATCTTTACAAACTGGATTAATAATAGACAGGCAAAATTTCACCTCAATGAGAAACAAGGTTACACAAACAATGCGGAAGCTGAAAGCCAACTTCTTTATGACTCAGATCTCAAATGCTAAAGGAAATGGGAAGAAAGTCTGGCAAAATATAAATAAACTAACTGGTAGAATAAATAAAAAGAACTCAAATGACCTTGAATTAATTATAAATGGTCAACTGGTTGACAACCCTGTCACCGTTGCGACAGAGATGAACTCCTTCTTCGTAGAGTCTATTCAGGAGATAGCCCAGCTTTTCCCCCCCTCTAATCAAGACTCCTATTGTCCAATAAATTACACGCATCCTATTTTTTCCTTTAAAGAAATCACTGAAGCTGAAACAGCCAAAATTATTGGCAACTTGAATAACTCTAAAGCTAGAGACGACTATGGTCTCGACTGTAACTTTTTGAAAATATATGGAGATAACCTGATTTGCCCTATTACGCATTTGATCAATTTGTCTATTAAGCACTCTGTCTTTCCGGCAGCTTGGAAGCTAGCCATAGTAAGCCCCATACACAAATCTGGTCATAAAACGGACCCCAAAAACTATAGACCCATTAGTATACTACCCATATTTTCCAAAGTAATAGAAAAATTTATAACTAATCAATTAATTAATCATTTAAATAATAGTCACAAGCCCCTACATCCTATGCAATTTGGTTTTCGCTCTCATCACTCAACAGAGTCTGCCACCTTACTTTTTTTGGAAAAGACAAAGTGCTTTTTAGACAAATATAAATTTGTGTCCTGTGTATTTCTAGACCTCAGAAGAGCATTCGATACTGTCAATCATGAAGCCCTTTTAGCTAAACTTTCCCACTTTAACTTCTCCACGACAGCCATCTTGTGGATGAAATCCTATCTCTCAGATAGAAAACAGTGTGTAATGGTAAAGGGTGTTAAATCTCCCTATATAGAATGTACTACAGGACTGCCTCAGGGTTCCATTTTTGCACCTATATTATTTTCACTTTATATTAATGATTTACCAGATGTATGCCCTAGTATGAACACCTTAATGTACGCAGATGACGCAGTAATCTTCACTCCATCCAAAACTATGGAAGAAGCCTCTAACACCCTCTCTGTAGCCATGACTCAAATTCAGGTCTGGCTCGAAAAATCTTATCTTGCATTAAACACCAAAAAAACAGTGGCCCATCTTAAACCCACATCTTAACATCCTTGTGGGAGGGGTGGAGATAGAAACTGTGGATGAATTTAAGTATCTTGGGCTCACTTTGGACTCCACACTCTCTTTCAAGAGTCATATTAAAAGGGTATCGAACACTCTAAAATTCAATCTCTGCAATTTTAGGCAGATTAGAGCATCTCTGACTGACAGTGCGGCCCTAACCTTTCTTCACTCAATGATTTTTTCACATATAGACTACTGCCTCACGAGCTGGTCCTTCTCAGGAGCAACCACCTTGAAGTCCATCGAGTCTCTATATAAAAAGGCCCTGAAAATTTTGGATAAGAAACCTATATCTTACCACCATTGCAATATACTTCTAAAGTTTAAGCTCCTCAGCTTCGACAATTATAGAAAATTTAAAATTGCTTGTATGATTTATAAGGTTCTTCATGGGCTAGCACCACCTCCTTTAGAATGCTTTATCAAACGGAGAGCTACCCAGAACATCACGCGAAGCTCGTCGAGAGGCGACTGTGAACTACCTCTGAGACGGTCCTCTATCGGACAAAATGTTTTGTCCTATGGGGGCAGCAAACTATGGAATAGCCTACCACTGTCAGTCAGAGAGAGTAGCAGCTTTCACACCTTTAAGGGGCTGTTAAAGTCATGGCTCAGATCAAATCAAACCTGCGATCACATTTAAACCTTTTTGTTTTATGTGTTGTTTTTGTATGTCCTTGAAAGTCCTGTGTCCACCTTGGTTAATATCCCTAATGTTCCCTGTTTTTGTTTCATTTGTGTTGTGTTGTTTGTGTTTACCCTATGTGTATGTATGTGTCATTTACATTGCTGTATGTGTATGAATGCCCTACGTATGCACTAATTTTCTTATTTCTTCTTTTAAACTTTTCTGTACCTCACCTGTCGAGGGACTGCGGATGGAAATTAGCTAAGGCTATAATCCGGCACATTTACATGAAAATGTTCATTAATGTTGCACTGTCCCTGAAATAAATAAATAAATAAACAGTTAAATGCCATTCTTAAATTTAATAACCACTTGTTTGATGCCCCTTGGAGTGCACATAAAAACATTGAGGTGATTTATGTGAAAATGATCAAGTCAATGTCTTAATTATGATTTATAACAAATATGCAATGAATAAAATGATTACAATATTCATGCATCTATATATAATATGTACAAATGGAGATACGTTTTTGCAAAGGAACAAACTCTTATTTTTATTTTTTTCTTATTTATTTCAGCCTGCATACAGTATATTTCATGTCTTGTTATGCCTCCGCCGGCGAAGCCAGGCCGAAGGCATTATGGATCCGGGTTGTCCGTACGTACGGCCGTCCGTACGGATGTCCGTCCGTACGGATGTTTGTTAACGCCATATCTGAGGAACGCCTTGACGGAATTTCATCAGATTCGCCTTAAACATTCACTTAGGCTCAAGGATGATCTGATTAGATTTTGGTGGTCAAAGGTCAAAGGTCAAGGTCACTGTGACCTCTCGAACGCCATTTTCAAGCTTAACGCGATATCTGAGGAACGCCTGGACGGAATTTCATCAGATTCGCCTTAATCATTCACTTAGGCTCAAGGATGATCTGATTAGATTTTGGTGGTCAAAGGTCAAAGGTCAAGGTCACTGTGACCTCTCGAACGCCATTTTCAAGCTTGTTAACGCGATATCTGAGGAACGCCTGGACGGAATTTCATCAGATTCGCCTTAAACATTCACTTAGGCTCAAGGATGAACTGATTCCATTTTGGTTATCAAAGGTCAAAGGTCAAGGTCACAGTGACCTAACAAATGCCATTTTCTAGCTCGGTAACGCCATATCTCAGTAACACCTTGACTAAATTTCTTCACATTTGGCTCAAATATCCAATTCTGCAAAGAAACGCCTTGATGCAATTTCTTCCAATTTGGCTCCAACATCCACTTGGACTCAAGAATTAACTAATGGCGGAGGCATAAGTCCGCGTTGCGGTCGTTCTAGTTTTATGTTCTAAAATAATGCATATTTTTCATTATCTATTCATGTTAGTTCATGTAAATAATATGTAACATACTTACATTAATTACATTGTAATTCATTGTAGATCTTAGTTTCTGGTGTTTTTGCTTCATGTGGCACTCGGTTGTTTGTGATTTGTTGTTGTCCGCTGAATTATCAGCATTTCTGTTGATTTCCTTTGGCATTTTTATGGTGCCCCATGTTTGACTGTATGTATTTTGTTTTATGGTGCCCCATGTTTGACTGTATGTATTTTGTTTTATGGTGCCCCATGTTTGACTGTATGTATGTTGTTTTATGGTGCCCCATGTTTGACTGTATGTATTTTGTTTTATGGTGCCCTATCAGGGACTACAGATGTAAATTAGCTTGAAGCTATGATCTGGTGCAAGGCATCTCTTTGTTCTTTACTGAGAATGATTAATGTACATGCACACTGTCCCTGACAAATAAACAATAAAATAAATAATGTATGTTAGTTCAACAACTACTATTTTGTAATCCATGCTTTTCATACTTCCAGTCATGTATTTTTAGTTATGTTGTCATGTTGAAACTAGTCATACTGTCTCTTCTATATCATATCCAGTCTGTACTTCACGCCCACTGAAAAATACTAAAACCTCTGTGGTGGTAGGATAGGCCGAATAGCTGTGGAGAGTCCGATCAGAAGGAAAATACTCACTGTAGTCATAGACGCACAATTCCCACAATAAGTTGCCAAACACACGATAAGCTGCGGTACTTTCAGCTATTCAATTATCCGGTCTCGACTGAACTTCAAACAAACTTGAACTCGCAACTCCCCACACTATCTGCAAGCGGGACTACTTTTTCTTATATGCCTCCGCACGTCACATAGGAGGCACGCAACTATTGCAGTCTTAGACCCTTTTTAACAGCCGCCAAGTGAATTCGAACATCTGAAAAGGCCATGGGGTCCCTATGGCCGGGTGATGATCACTCATCTTCAGCGAGCGCAGGGAGACTGATGAGCCTGGCCACAGGCCGGGTGTACGCTCTGTCCTTCACCAACACCTCAGCTGACCGAACACGGCTGTCGGCTCCAGGGAAGACTTGGGTGACCTTTCCCACAGGCCAGCGGGCACGGGGCAACTGGTTGTCAACGATCATGACGATGTCCCCCACCTGCAGGTCTGCTGCTTCAGTCCGCCATTTCTGACGGGCCTGGAGTCCTGGGAGGTAGTGCTTCAGGAAATGCTTCCAGAAGTGATCAGCCAGTATCTGGCTATGTCGCCATCTTCTTCGACCCAAAATCTCAGGGCCCTCATAGACGACCTGAGGTAAGGATCCGTCCCGCCGCCCCATGAGGAGACAGTTGGGAGTGATGGGGTCAGGGTCCGCAACTTCTGACGAGGAGTACCCGAGTGGTTTGGAATTAAGAATCCCCTCGATCTCGATGAGGACTGTGCGTAGCACCTCCTCAGTGACTGTTTGGGCTCCTATGGTGACTTGGAGCGCAGCTTTGAGAGAGCGAATCTCCCTCTCCCAACAACCTCCGAAATGGGGCGATCCCGGAGGGTTGAAGGAGAACCGGATCTGCTGGCTTGCTAGCTGATCTTGAAGGTCGGGGTGGAGGGCTGCGAAGGATTGCTGGAGTTCTCTTTCTCCTCCTTTGAAATTTGTGCCTTGGTCGCACAGGAGCTCGTGAGGCTGTCCCCGCCGGGCTATGAAGCGTCTCAGGGCCATCAGAAACGCGTCAGTGTCTATGCTGCCCTACAAATCATGACCGCAGTAACTACGCCAACACTGAAACTGAGAAAAATGGCTTTAAAGTTTTTTGACTGTCCAGCCAAATTAGATATAGGTTGAAAAGTGGCAATGCGCTTATTAAATATGTATATGTTAAAGTATTTTTTGGGGGCAAAACAATTATCAATTACTTGACCTATGACCCCAGAAATGCAGATACGGCACTCTGTCTGTGTATTACCTTAAACAGATGTGTAGGTAGTACAAGGGAAAAGCGCAGTAACTACAATCTAATGTGCTTCTCCTGTCTTGTTTTTCATGAGACAATTGTAATCGGTTTTGATTTCGATACCACATGATATCTGTATTTAATTGTTTTATTGTTTACATGTTTAAAACATTTAAATGGATAAGTAACAGATAAATTCAGGGAATCCTTAAAGGAGAATTTCGGTATTTTTGAACCTGGATCCATCTCCTGCCATTAATTATGATTTGTCCACTCACCCGGCGATCCCCGCGGCGTATCTGGGCGTCCTAGCGTTGTTTTGAGATCAATAACGTCCAAGTCAGTCGTAAAGTGGAGTTGATTTGGGGCCAAGTGTGAGCCTGTATTTCCTGCATCTAAATAGCTATTTTTCTTCCCTTTTTCGCCAAATATCGCCATAATCTGATCCGTCAACATCCAGCAGAGTGTTATTTCCCCCCAGGCTGTTTCCTGAAGTCGCACAGGGATCAAATTACCTCAAACGTGATCTCTGTCACCAAGTCTCGTGAAGTCCCGCGATACTTTCCTGTCGACTGGCCAAATACAGGTACACGCTTTGCGGTGGTGGTTTTAGCGTAACCTATGTGGGGTTTGGCATAACCTTCGTTATTTTGAATCCCACATAGGTTACGCCAAACCCCACATAGGTTACGCTAAAACCACCACCGCAAAGCGTGTAGATCAACTGCTTCACGCCCACGTAGCACCCAATATCGTCTCCGGATGTCTGCAAACACCCTCTCCGCCCCCGGATGATGCAGCTGGTCATCATAGTCCTGTATGATCAACCTGGTGAGGGGATGCTGAGGGTCAAGGACGATAGGGTGAATGGCGTCTGGGTCGAGGTCGCTGCTGCGACGGAGCTGGCCACCAACTCTGATGAGCCCTGTTGCCTCGTCGAGCTCTGGGGCAACTGAAGTGCGAGCCCGCGTGTGATGTCGTCTGCAGGGTTGTCACGCGTTGGCACGTATCTCCATGTAGCAGATCCTGTCAACTCTTGGATTTCTGCCACTCGAGTGCCCACGAAAACTTTGTAGCAACATGAGTCTGATGATAGCCATGTGCAAACGGTCAGTGAGTCAGACCATAATATGCCGCTACGGATGGGGAGGGTCAACTCAGTGGCTATGACTTTGAAGAGCTGTGCGCCAGTGAGGGCCGCACACAGCTCCAGGCGAGGGATGGATTGCTGCTTCTTAGGGGCAACGCGTGACCTTGCGGCCAGGAAGCAGACCTCCACATTGCCGTCTGGGTCCTCAGTCCTTAGATAAGCCACAGAGCCATATGCCTGCTCTGAGGCATCACAGAACACATGCACGTCTCTCATACTACTGGGGTGGTCCATCTGGTGGCTGGAGTAGCACCGAGGCAGCGTGATCTTGGGCAGGTGTTCTAGCTCTGATTCCCAGGAGCGCCATGAACGGAGCAACTCTTCTGGGAGCTGTGGGTCATCCCATCCTCTTCCCTTGTCCCACAAACGCTGCACAATGACCTTTGCTCTGATTGTGAATGGCACTATGTAGCCAAGGGGATCATATTGGCTGGCCAAGACTCGATATATGTTCCTCATTGTGGCCACAGAACAATCAACCATGCGATGCTTGTAGGCGAGGGTGTCGGACTGGCAGTGCCAGTGTAGACCAAGGGCCGGCTCCTGGACATCTGTTTGACCGTGACTGAGCCATAGCTCACAGCTGTCTGACCTGACTTCAGAGGGGAGGTGGTTGATGACGGATGGATGGTTACTAGCTCACTGTCTCAGCTCAAATCCCCCTTTGTCAAGTAGATGGCGTAATTTGTCTACCAGAGACGTGGCAGCTTCCTTTGAGCTGAGGCTGTGTAGACAGTTGTCTACATAAAACGACCCTTTAATGGCAGCTTGGACATCCTCCTCTGGCTGGCTGTGTTCCAGTACGTGCTTCTGCAGTGCGAAGGTCGCACAACACGGACTGCAGGTCATGCCAAAGGGCAGTACTTGCCACTCGTACACGCTCGGTGGGCTGTCTCGCTTCAGGTCTCTCCACAGGAACCGCAGCAGTGGTCTATCCGCTGGGAGCAGCCGCACCTGGTGGAACATCCCACGGATGTCACTGCTGAAGGCGATAGAATGCTCCCTAAAATGCAACAGCACAGCCAGCAGTGAGGTGCCTAAGGTAGGCCCTGGAAGTAGGAGCTCGTTTAGATTGTGGCCTTGGTATTGAAAGGAGCAGTTATACACCACCCGGTTCTTTCCATTGTGATGGACTATGTGGTGTGGTATATACCAAGCTTCCTCCGTCTTCTCCACCTGATGTGGCTCCAACTTCACAGCATAGCCTGCCGCTTCCAGCTTGTGAATCTCTGCCTGGTAGGCAGCAGCTTGTTCTGGGGATTTTGCCAGACGTTTCTCAATGCCCCTCAGCTGTGGCAGCACAGCTTCCGGTGAGGCATGTAACTGAGGCATGTCCTTGACTCGAAGGAGAGGTGTGGCGTAGCGTTCGATGCCGTCGACGTTCACTCTCACCGTCTGGTCTTCAAGGAGGCGCACAGCTTCCTGGTCTTGACGTGATCTGACAGCCAACTTCTCACTGCGATACGGAAGCATGTCCATCTGCCACAACTTCTCCACGTGCGAGAACAGATCTGTGGGCGATGATGTGGAGGTGAAGAAGCACTGTGGCGCATCACAGCTGTGCTTGACATCTTGAGTGGGGCCCTGAAGCGTCCATCCTAGGCATGTTCTCACAGCAGCCGGACCTCCAGGCGGGCCCAATCAAACGGGCTCTATGGGGGTAATGAGGTGCGTGCAGTCAGAGCCAATGAGCAGCACTGGGTGGACTTGATTCAGCGACTGGAGAGGCAACCCGGCTAGATGTCTGTACTTCTGCTGCAGTGTACTGATGGGATGGGTGTGCTCTGACAGCCCTAGCTGCTCGGCGGAAAATGCACGCTGGATTTTGTACCTCTTCTCTGGCTCAGCAAACGGGGATATGGTAAAGGATAGGGCCACTCCGTGAAGCATCTGCAGCTCCTGTCTGACTGTGCGGAGGGCCAACTCCTCTGGCTTGCCTTTAAGGCCTAACTTATTTGCTGCTGTGTGGAGAAGTATGGTCCGCTCTGAACCGTCGTCTAAAACAGCATATGCCTCCAACGCCCTGTCACCATTCCTTATGATGACCTTGCTGATCTTCAGAAGCACCTTGCAGTCATATGCTGGGCAGTCAACGTACAGGACTTGGCTGGATGTGCTCATGAAACAGCTCTCTGCTGTGGCTGTTGCTGAGGCTTCACCCTCTGCTCTCTCGTTCACCTCGTGCAGCACCAGCAGATGTTTCCTGTTGCATGTCTTGCAGGGGGCCTTGAGGGTGCACTTAGCCGCTTGATGGCCACGGCCACAACGCCAACATCTGTTGTTCCCTTTGATCCATGACACTTTCTGGTCTTTGCTCAGCTGCTTGAAGTTGGCACAGCTGTTCAGAAAGTGGTTGTTGTTGTCGTCTCAGTATGGACAAAAGGCTCTCCCCTTCTCCATTTTACTGTGGCTGTTGGCTGAAGGCTCTGACTTGGGCGGGAATGCAGGGGTACCTGGCTCTGTTGCTTTCTCTGTGCCCAGGAGAATGGTAGTGGTCTTGCTGGGTTTCTTAGAGTCTCTCCGGCTCTCTTTCTCATGAAGGACTCTTCTCTATTGTAGCTGACACACTTCACACTGTCCTCTTGCACTTCGAGCTCATATTCTAGCCACTCAGCAAAGTCAATGAGGGTGGGGATAGCTACTCTCATGGGGTGGATGAATCTCTTGAAGCTGGCAGTGAGGTCATGGGGTAGCTTACTCAGCAGCCTGGATACATGGGAACCACACTGTAGTTCAACACGGCCTCTCTGCCCCAGCTGTTGTAGCATGCCAACCAGTGAGCGTACATGCAGAGCGAATAGGCGAAAGGCTTTTGCATCGCCACTGCGGATATCTGGGCCATCCATTAAATCTGCAATGCGTTGCACAGCCAGCTTGTGAGGTTGTCCGTACATCTTGGTGAGGGCCAGCATCGTATCTGTATAAGGCTGCCTGGAGTTGATATACGAATCTGCCACCAGCGAGGCCTCCTCACATCTGAGGTGGTCTGTAAGGAGCTGGAACTTGTATCGCTCTGTGGCATCATCGGGGAGGACGTTCTCCAGTGCAATCTTCATCCTTGAGAACTCTCTCGCATCTGGCGATGTCAGGTGTGGGATTGATGGCTTGGGCCCTCTGTACATATGCTCTTGAGGGAATGGCGGGTCTGCGTAGTAGGAATGCTGCGAGGGGTATCCTCTCTCTGTTCCCTCCATATATCCATGCCGTGGCTCATGTGGGGCATAAGGTGGCAACGGCTGGGTTCTCTGGCCATACCGATCTACTTGGGAGTAGCTTGCTCGAGGGGGGGGGGGGTGGTGATGCATAAGAGGGGTCTTCTGCCACCTGGGGTGAAACTCTAAGACGGAAAAAGATCCTCTGCTAGGTCTTCCCCGGGTCTGCGGGGGTAGAGGTACGCCCCTCTGTGGTCATCAGAATATACTGCGTGTTGCATCTGGGCCGGTGTTGGGTGGTATCTCTCCTGCCGATAGCTATCTGCGCTTGGTGGCAGGTGAGAGGTTGGGAATGGCTGTGGTGCAGCAGGTCTGGGTGGAGCTCTTATCTCTGTAGCCAATCTCCGGACCTGTTGCTGGAGCTCAAAGTTCTGTTGTCTCATCTCCTTCAGTTCAGCAACGAGTTCAGGTACTTGGTTGGGCTGGTGCCTAAGATCTGCTTCTGGTGGATTGATCTGCTGCCCACTGGTGGACAGATGTGGTATTTGATTCATTTGGTGACGCAGATCCTCCTGGTCCATATTGTCCAGCATCTGCATCAGCCCACTGGTGTCTGGTGCACCGCTTAAATGAGTCGGCGATGGAGCCCTGGAGGACGCCGCTGCTCCCAGTAACTCCTGCTCACTGTCTCGTGTGCTCAGCTGAGAGCACACAAGACGTGGGGCATCCAGCCGCCTATGGGACCCTGGTCCGGTTAGGTCGTAGTCCAACAGGTGGGGGGGAAGTGTTCCCATTCTTCTGGGTCGGACGACCATCTCTTCTGGTCCAAGATGTGCCATCTTTCCACAGCAATTCGCTATCCGGCTCGAAGGACCATTGAAAAATACTAAAACCTCTGTGGTGGTAGGATAGGCCGAATAGCTGTGGAGAGTCCGATCAGAACTCTGGTGTGGGGGTGGAAGAGGGGTCCCAATAAAAGTCTTTGTTGAGGTTGAATTATCCTTTATTCCTCTAATTAGACCGGTGTTAATGACACTTGTATGGATGTGGAAAACGTGGTTTCTGTAAATAAACAGAATACAAATATAGAAATAAGTAGGCTATAAAATAATAAGTACTGTATTATACTAATACATTAGTAGGCCTATCAACATTACCACAATACACTGACATAGTAATATCTTATGATAACATTAACCATAACAGTAAAGTGGCATATTATATAAATATCAAATGTGACATACATGCCCTTTAATATCCCAGTTTTAACCCCAAAATAACATCAACACAGATCCATTGCCATCACTGTAGGGGTAACATATAAATATCCCCAAGTCACCTTCCATTCACCGGCATGCTGTCAGATTACTGCCCACGGGGTGAAAGCATGCATACGCGCGTGTAGTCACGTGATCATAATTGGGCGCATCATTGCTAGCGCATACATACTGGAAATAAAATAAGTAACTCTCCCCAAATGATAGAAACGCCACACATCATCAATGCACACTGAATTGCCTATTTATCTAAATGCACCACTCTCAACAGACAATTACTGTAGGGCGATTGCCCGTCCCCCCAAGCGTCTTATATTACATCGACATTCATGCTGTCTTAATTACCACTTCAAAGAGTGCCGACTGGCGACATTCTCTTGAAATGATCTATCAAACTAAACATTCAACGATAATAAACACAGGAAAATACTCACTGTAGTCATAGACGCACAATTCCCACAATAAGTTGCCAAACACACGATAAGCTGCGGTACTTTCAGCTATTCAATTATCCGGTCTCGACTGAACTTCAAACAAACTTGAACTCGCAACTCCCCACACTATCTGTGTAACCGGTGGCCAACAGTGTTGGAAACACCACAAATATATATATGGGGAGCCACCCAAAACCACCAGGCACAGACAGGAGATAGGATACAACAATGATCTTTATTTATAATAATCTGAGTAAAAAATCATGTGGTGCGACTCTAGGCCCGCCCCAGTCCAGAGATAGGTGTCCCTCCAAGGTCCTCCACTCGATCAATCCTCCTCCGTCCAGCTCCAGGATAGACTGAAAGGGTGAGCAAGGGGGACAGTCACTCGACAGATCAACAAGCCCAGGCTCCCTAATAGAAAGTCAGTGATTGGTCCAACAGTCCCGAAACACCGGATGACACTGCAAGCAATTCCACTCGTGAATTATAAACCTCTTGGGTAGTTTGGAGGAGGGGAGCGGACAAAGCTCCACACTCCAATTAGTTGCACACGTGAAAAAATGACAAACTTCAAGGGCAGTTCGTGGCCAACACAGCTCATAAAAAGCACAAAAAACAAAGGGAGTTTGGCTGGGCCGTTGCTTAAAGTGCAGGAAAATTACACTGAGTCTGGTTCTGGAGACACCGGTGTGGCTGGGTTAGGCAGAGGCCATTACCACTAGAGCTATGGCTAAAAGTACAGTGTCATATGTAATACAATCCGGTTTGGCCAATCCGAATCAATAATAAAACGTCAGTGGAAAAATCAGCAATGGTGGAGACAGTAAAAAGGGGGATCGTTGTTAGAGGGGTTACTTATCTTGAAGAGGGGGTTATCGTGATAAACCCCCTCTGCCTTCAAGCGACGCTTCCCCCTCTGTAGCCACGCAGTCTGTTCTGTCAGGTCGCTCCTCCGGCGTTACTCCAACAGCCGTAGATCTGGATGCCATGTCTGGGTGTCTGTCTTGCCCGGGACTCGTCGGATTGTCTCCCTCTGCTTCTCCTCTCTCTTGCCTCTATGGCTGCCTTTTTTTAAGAGAAGAGAAGGACGCCAGCCCACTGCACAAAGCTCCCTCCACTAATTACCTACACCTGTCTTCAATCAGGGTCACTCCTCCCCACATTCATTCAGGTGATTCAGAGTTAAAATAAAGGTACAAAATGTTTAGAGAAACTGGCCTGTGACATCCCCCCACACTTAATGGTTCTAGTCCCTTAGAACCCTGTCCACATCCCTGTACCTTGTTATGCAGGGCCACAAACATGACAAACAAAATCCACATCCCTGTACCTTGTTATGCAGGGCTAAAACATGACAAACAAAGTCCACATCCCTGTGCCTTGTTATGCAGGGCCACAAACATAACAAACAAAAATTCACATCCCTGTACCTTGTTATGCAGGGTTAAAACATGACAAACAAAGTCCACATCCCTGTGCCTTGTTATGCAGGGCCACAAACATAACAAAGGTTCACATCCCTGTACCTTGTTATGCAGGGAACAAATATGACAAACAATAAAGTCCATGATAAAATCATTTCTGCCTGGCCTGGACCCTGTGATCCCTCTCCTGGCATGTCAGATGGTTAGGGGGCTCAACCCAAGTATATAAAAATCCTGCCGACAATCGCCAAATGTAACCGGTGGCCAACAGTGTTGGAAACACCACAAATATATATATGGGGAGCCACCCAAAACCACCAGGCACAGACAGGAGATAGGATACAACAATGATCTTTATTTATAATAATCTGAGTAAAAAATCATGTGGTGCGACTCTAGGCCCGCCCCAGTCCAGAGATAGGTGTCCCTCCAAGGTCCTCCACTCGATCAATCCTCCTCCGTCCAGCTCCAGGATAGACTGAAAGGGTGAGCAAGGGGGACAGTCACTCGACAGATCAACAGGCCCAGGCTCCCTAATAAAAAGTCAGTGATTGGTCCAACAGTCCCGAAACACCGGATGACACTGCAAGCAATTCCACTCGTGAATTATAAACCTCTTGGGTAGTTTGGAGGAGGGGAGCGGACAAAGCTCCACACTCCAATTAGTTGCACACGTGAAAAAATGACAAACTTCAAGGGCAGTTCGTGGCCAACACAGCTCATAAAAAGCACAAAAAACAAAGGGAGTTTGGCTGGGCCGTTGCTTAAAGTGCAGGAAAATTACACTGAGTCTGGTTCTGGAGACACCGGTGTGGCTGGGTTAGGCAGAGGCCATTACCACTAGAGCCATGGCTAAAAGTACAGTGTCATATGTAATACAATCCGGTTTGGCCAATCCGAATCAATAATAAAACGTCAGTGGAAAAATCAGCAATGGTGGAGACAGTAAAAAGGGGGATCGTTGTTAGAGGGGTTACTTATCTTGAAGAGGGGGTTATCGTGATAAACCCCCTCTCTGCCTTCAAGCGACGCTTCCCCCTCTGTAGCCACGCAGTCTGTTCTGTCAGGTCGCTCCTCCGGCGTTACTCCAACAGCCGTAGATCTGGATGCCATGTCTGGGTGTCTGTCTTGCCCGGGACTCGTCGGATTGTCTCCCTCTGCTTCTCCTCTCTCTTGCCTCTATGGCTGCCTTTTTTTAAGAGAAGAGAAGGACGCCAGCCCACTGCACAAAGCTCCCTCCACTAATTACCTACACCTGTCTTCAATCAGGGTCACTCCTCCCCACATTCATTCAGGTGATTCAGAGTTAAAATAAAGGTACAAAATGTTTAGAGAAACTGGCCTGTGACATCTGCAAGCGGGACTACTTTTTCTTATATCCCTCTGCACGTCACATAGGAGGCACGCAACTATTGCAGTCTTAGACCCTTTTTAACACCCACAGAACCTGGTCAAAGGAAGTTGGGGGGGGAAAATGCTTCAGACCGGAGGAAGTTCAAACCAACCAGCCTGCGGGACATCCGCTCGTATTTCTCCAATCACCTTACATCCAGACACCCGCCTATCATCGCTCATTATTATCCATGAGTTTCCCTTTCTGCTTTGGGCAAGTTCTCCCAGCTTGAAGTACAGACGTTTAGGAGGAAGCATTTGAAAATTGCAGGAGCCAACCATCTGTTTTAAGAGACTACGTTGTAACTATTGGTGTGCTGAAACAACCCAATTTCACCACAGTGATCTTTTATAGAATTTAATTTGATCCCTGTACCAAGGGTGCCGGATTAATTTTAGAAGTGCAGAGGCCAAAAAGTGTGTGTGTGTGTGTGTGTGTGTGTGTGTGTGTGTGTGTGTGTGTGTGTGTGCGTGCGTGTGTGTGCGCGCGCGCGTGCGTGCGTCTCTTGCATCCTATTTACCTTAAGTGGTGCAATAGGGCATTTGCAGTATAATGATTGAAACATATAAGTGTTGCAATATAGGGGCATTTGCGGGGAATGATTGAAACAGCTTTTACCATAAGTCAAGTCAAGTCAAGTTTATTTATATAGCACATTTACACAACCTTGGGTAAATGTGGAATTGCAATGCAATTCCACAAATGTGGAATCGCTCATTAATGGCTTCCAGCCAAATTTAACATTAGCCATTACAAAGATTACATTGTTTATTGTTTATTGAAAGGATCCCCATTAGCTGACGCCATGGCGACAGCTAATCTTCCTGGGGTCCACAAAAAAAACACAACAAGACATACAAAGCACATGCAATACAATACATAACATAGAACATACATTAAAATGATACTGAGCAATCAAATGCTTAGGTGCACAGTATCAGTGCAAACAATACAATATAAATTAGAACAGAATAGGAAAAGTATCAACTACATTTGGTTCAGTCACATGGTCAGCTGCATTAGGTGTGTCTTGAGTTGATTTTTAAATGACAATTTATTTTGTGTCTGAGTTACAGTATATGAGGAGGTAGTGAGTTCCAGGATGTTATTGAACGGTAGATAACTGTGCGTTTGAGAAAGTTTGTTCTTGGGGTTGGGAGTATTAAGTATCCTGAGCTGGCATCCCTGGTGTAATGGTTGTGTCTGCTGCTTATGTTGACTATCTGATGGAAGAAATATTCAGGTGTCTGATTAAATAATACATTTCTAAACAAAAACATTGAGTTCCATCTAGGCTATACATTCCCAAAACAATCTGCCATGAAACACACACCATCTACATCTTATCAGCCCACAACAATAGATACAATCTTCAAATATACTGTACATATATTGCACAACTATAACTGGGTTGAAATTATGCACTTGTTGTATATACTAAATGATAGCACAGCTGTTACACTATTTTCTTAACTACAATTATCACCCAATACACATGCCATGGAGTATAACTAATTAAACATGTAATACAGATAGAAATAGCTCTTACTTTTTCCAAGTCACGCACACTTCAAACTTATAATTAACCCAATGGCTCGAGCAGTCCCGGGCCGCTACAGCCAACTACTGTATCTTCATAATGTATACTTGTGAACCCACTTTGATGTCACAAAACTCTAGTGACCCCAGACATCCAAAACAGATTTTTATTTTTTATTTTTCCTAAAATTTACTTGTTTTTGATCATGTTATAGTTTGTAATACTATGTTAACTTGCAAGTAAATGCTTAGACCACATAGGCTATTTCATGTATTGTGGACAGCAGCCAGAGGCAGAATAGCCAGGATGAGCCACAGATTAGTGAGGATTTTATTTTCCCAGGTCCGGACTTGTACAGGTCACGACTTGTACAGGTCAGGATATGTACACGTCAGGATATGTACAGGTGAGCTTGTAATTTACAAAGCTGCAAATTAATACTGAACAAACAATGACTCTGAATAATGAAAATGTAAAAAGAGTTACTGTAAGTATAGGCTAGATATATGGGCTATATCTGGTTAACACAGAGCCCACTAACATGCCTACAGCTCAGTTCCTGCAGCATATCACTGAACAGGCCACCTCCCTACTGAAGAAACAGTTCTCTTTTAATAAGGGGGTCATATGTTATGGCTCTATCATGACAAAATTATGTATATTTACATTTACATTTGGTCATTTAGCTGATGTTTTTGTGAAAATGGATACGCTCAGTTGTCTTAAATTGTGTACTTTTTATTATTATAATCAAATATTTTTGTATTGATCAATTACTAGAAATTCCATGCAACCCCATGGTTGGGAAAGCCTGAACTAAACTGTCTGAATTCATATTCATTGTGTTACTTTGGACTAGCGGTAAAAGCTAATGGAGATAACAGGAACGGTGGTGTTAGAGAAGTGAGCTAGATTTGGAAGCTTTTATCTAGTTTGCAGATCATGGTCCCTATCGTTGCATCGGCGCTGTTTCTAGGCCGATCGCCTGGCGCAGCTCAAATCAGTGGGCGTGGACCAGCGCACTTGATATCGTCGTGCTGGCGCTAGACGCAGCCTCAACCATTACAACCACGCCTTTTAAGCGTAAAATTATGCACCGTCATGCTCATTGGATAACTGCAATAAACGAATCCCACGCTTGCCTTTTTAGCTCCAATTCCAGTGATCCCGCAAAACCAGACGAAAGCCCTTCATCCAGTCTGTCTGTCATTATAGGCTATTATTCTGCAGTTTAAATACTGCAAGCATGTAAATACGCTACACTATAGCAAGATCAAAGTGAAAAGAATGTTCTAAATGCATCAGCTAGAAAAATATAGCCTATCCCTATAGGCTATGATGAGATTAATTTTATATTGGTGAAAGTTTGTCCAGAACGATATCGTTTTCTCTCCCCTGCTGCAGGTAGAATGATGTACATAAATATACCCTACATTATGTAAAGTCATTGCATAAATGTGTTTTTATTGTAAAACTAAATGTGAGGTTGGGCCAAGTTATTGGAGCGGACATCACAGTATAGCACATGACAGTAGAAGGCGTTCCGCAGTGCATTCCGCTGTCACTTATCTAAATCACGTTAAATCCACACAGGGTATATATAGGGTCAAGAGGACATATATGTTTCACATAGGGTGGTGTTTCATTTCGATGTTTTATTTGGTCCAATATTGAAATGTGTACAATTGCAGGTTGTGTTACCATTACACATTAATTTAGATCGACCTTTTATATCTATTTCGCCTCATTTGGTTGCTATTTAGTAGCGAAATGGAGAAGCACAATGCATGCTGGGACAGGCCAGACAACTTACAATTTATTTTTCCTATATGGGAAGTGTGTTGTGCCTGTCTAAGCTAGGGAGTCAGAGAGAGAAGGGTGACAGAGAAGAGGAAGAAGAGCACTGGCGCACTGAATAGGCCTGGTTTCAGAGAGAGACAGAGAAGGGTGACAGGGGAGAGGCAGCAGAAGAGCACTGGCGCACTGAATAGGCCTGGTTTTCAAAGGCGCAAAGCGCTAAATTTAAGGCAGGTGCCAAGATATCAGTACGCCGAGATTTAAGGCCGACACGCCCACTTTGGCCCATTCTGGGACTGCGCCACGCCCATTCGGCCTAAAGCGCATTTGGCAGCGTAAAGCCATATTGATATCGTCCCAAAACAGGCGCAAGGCACGTTTTTTTGCGGTTAAGGCCCGTTTTAGTGCCGAAGGCCTGTCGGAGAATAGGGCCCCATGTGTGAGGAAACGGTTATCGAAAAAGAAAGAAGGAAGTCAGAGTCATCATCTGTCATTCTACCAGTCAGTCACATATTCAGTGAGTCTATTAACCTCTCACACACCACTGCTGTTTGGTCTCACCGTGTTTAAAGGCAGCAGAAGAAGAGTGAACAGGTTAAAAGACACAGAGGAGAGTGGCGGCTTGGGCCAAAAAGATTCCCTGGAGCTTTGTGCTGCTTCTGGCTGGTAAGAGGACAGCATTGTTGTTATTTTGACTTTTGTATAAACTACACATGCTGTCAGCTGACATCTCTAAAACCATCTCATTAACCAAGGCTCCATTTAAACTACTACTATTCAGGTATTTAAACTAGTTAAAATACCTGAATATCCCAAAATACAATAACAAACCATAACAAATACTATATTTTAACAACTATTTTCTGGTGTTGACTTCCTCTTTATTGGTTATTTCTAATGATAGCTACTGTCAAATTTAAGCTTTTTCTACTGTTGAGCTCCTTGCATATTTATCCAGGACATTTATCAAGCCTTTTTTTAATCATATGGTATCATGCCTATATTTATTCATATCTTGTGTTTTAAAATACTTATTTCATACTGCACACATTTCATATCTTATGTTTTAAAATACTTATTTCATACTCCACACATTTCATATCTTATGTTTTAAAATAGTACATATTTTTTCATCTTCACCTAAATTTTACTGGTGTGATTGATTACTGGCTTTGTTTTGGGTTAGGGTTATTTATTTATTTATTTATGTACATATGTATTTTTTTATTTTTTTATTTATTTTTTTATTTTTTTATTTTTTTATTTTTTCCAAAAGTGACTTGGAGCTCCCAGTTGTTACAGAATAACCAAAGTTGATCCAGGAGCTGCTGAAGTCCTTGTGATGTTGCGCTCATCTGCGTAAAGATTCAAGAAGGATCCTGACGACTACAGTGTCATCCAGCAACTCTCTAATCCAATGTCTTGTTCTTTCTTCCAGGTGCTCTGGGTGAAAGGTTCAACTATCCAACCCCTATTTGTGCTGTGAAAGGATCGACTGTGACCATCCCCTGCTCCTTCACATCCCTTAAAGGGCCCATATTTTGCTAATATAATGTATTATTATTTTATTGTTGGCCTCCAGTAGAGTAACTTATTGCATCATTCATAGATGAAAAAACTCATTGTTTATCTTGTACTGGCTCTCACTGCCCCCTTCAGTTCAGCCTCTCTCTGAAACACTCCATTTTAGGTCCTATCCCTTTAAGAGCCCCCACCCTCCGGGAAATACTTCAGGCGGGCAGCACGAGGAAGTTTGTTTGCAAACCTCTGCCCAGAGAGCTAGCGTTAGCCTGTTGAAGCGAGACTAGCCTGCTAGTGTTAGCAACGTAATCAGTTCTCATTCATTCATCATTCACGCATCCCATTTGAAATGGCAATGAATGGAATCCAGCCGTACATGTTTGAACCAGAATCGGACCCTGAAAATGACGAAATTGAACAGCAGGAGCAGCAGTAACAAAGACTTCATCAGGACATCTCTGTTTGGTAAATATTATTATGCTCATTACCTGCCGACCTGACATAAAACTAAAGTGTGGATTAACGTTAGTCTGACATAAATAAATCTGCCCGTTTGTTATAGGTGTACGTGTGGCAACTGTGAAACAATGCCGACTGAAGTGGAGAATGTCTGCTGTCAGGAAATACCACAGGTAACGCAGCTGTTATTCTGCTGTTTCACACAACGGTCTCGTAGATATACCAGTCAGATACCTATCTGACAGTGTCACTAACCTGCATTGCAGGATATCTAACGTTACTGAAAGTTTTCTGCAATATGGTGCATATTGTAAAATCCTTGCATATTATACACATTTCTAATAAGAGATAGATATCTTCAAGCTAAGAGTCTGAGAATATTTTTCCCCAACAGCTTGTCTGAAAATATTCCACTGTTTAGAAAAGGATTTACGAAATATCTGAGATATAGTTCTGTATTTTTTTTATTCAGTTGCACAGACATGTATGTATGTATTGCTTCCTGACTGAATTTGCAATTTTCTAAATTGGTTTTATTTTATCCACATTAAGGTCATGAGAAGAATGAATCAAGTCCCAAATATCCCATCATGTATGACTGACCACCCAGGACTCCAGCCAAACTGCTTCAATCCATACGTCCTACAAAATATTCACAACATGTACAGAGCAGACTATGGACCTCTTAGGAGGCGAACAGTTGAAGAGTAAGTCTTTCATCCTGTCAAAGTAAAATGTAATAAATGTGATACAGATAAGCAGTGACACTCTCTGGGCCCATTACTCTATGGAGCAATCTAATAGGAGTATACACAGCTGTGCAGTGCTAAACAAAAACACGTGCAGTTAATGTTTTCCTAAAAGTGAGCACTTGGGCTTGATGCCCTCCTATAGAACTTACTCTCCTGCTTTGTTCTGAAAGAAACCTTCCCCAGGGAGAGGACAGCCCGAGAGATAAAAAAAAATAAAACTTGTCTGACAGACATAAGGAAAACAAGAAATGCAAACATGAAATAGGCTAGATAAAGTTGAATGAAAGTTGTGTGGAAAGTCAAATATCTCTGTCTGTTTAGTTGTAGCATAATACATCAACTTGATGTATAGGCTATAACTAAAAGCCTTTACATGGCTGTGCGTCAAAGCCAGTCTTGCTGAATGTGCCATGGGGTTTGCTGCAGCTGGCGAGCCTGCGTGCAGCTCCTCGAAAATGTGACTCAATGCAGCTGACGCGAACAGCGCAAGTATAATATAGATTTGGGGATAACATGGGAGTGTGAAAGCTATTACCAAGTATATGCACTATATTCTCTCCTTGGGCTAACTTAGTCATTGAAATCTTAGTGAAATCACACGATTTACTTAGTGAAATCACATGGTCTCCGTTTCCAGTGATTTATTAGCACCCAAAAATCACAGTGATGTGGCTCTCAAGCCCATTGAAAAGATGGTATGGGAACGATCAACAATGAACAGAGTAAATGATTATTAGCAACCAATCAATACATTTTCACTCACATTTCACATTTATAGAAGCAGCACTAGATTCCTAAATAGTGTCTAAACTTTTATAAAAATAAAATATATAAAAATAAATAAAGCTACATTTGATACGAACTGCTTCCAGCTCTCAAAAAATCCTTTCATATTCCTATACACATACATACACAAAAATAAAACAATAACATTAATTGTAATTCACAATTCATTCAAGTTTTCTTCTTCTTTGAGTTTATCTGAGTATCTAGTAGTTCCTGATAGCAGTCCTGGTTAAAAGCTATAAGCTGTAAGCGGGCTAGGCATTTAAAGTCAGTGGGTTTCTTCCAGGTGCTTGGTGGCAACTGTGTGCTGTCTTAGCTCGGATGTGTTATGCTAGGCTACTACTGTGTTAACCTACTCCCTCCAGCGAAGCAGGGATGTGCTGGTCGATGGTGCTGTTCGGGATGCCGAGCGGGGAGGTGTCTCAAACAGCCTGTGGGGGGGTGGGGGGGGGTGAGGGTAAACGGAGGGGGAAAAGAGGGGTCGGTCATGGCCATTTTAAGTACATCGGTTCTAACACTTTATGAAGCCACATTTCAAAACGATTCCTATGTGTGATAAATCGCCAAGACCTGTGTTAGCAATAGCAATTCTGTGTAGCCAAATCTTTTCATCAAGCCAGTTGTGACTGAAAACAGCTTTGCCATACCTTCACCACTTGAGAATTTTATTTTTCCAAAGTTACAGAAAACTAATACATTTATGCACATTTAATTGATTCATGCACAACGAATACAGTGATTATTTTCTGTAATGTACCTTCTACTCTCTCTTTCAGATCTTACAGGTACCTGGCTTACCGCAGTTTTGTCACTTGGTGTTGGTCAGCACTTGGTCGGCATAACAGGGTGATAATACCGGCGTGCATCGTCTGCCGGATACGCCAGGAGTTTCCTGATCCTCGTGGAAACTATGTTGGGTTCCGGCTGCCTCTTGATTGAAGCGCGACACACGCCTGGCAATGACCTCCTCTGTTGAGGGTCTCTCAAACCGGGCACTCAGGTCTTCTGGGATGGGGATTTGCTGGAGTTCCTCTCTGTATCGGGTGGGGTGCTCAAAAACGTCCTCAAACACCAGCCTCATCAGGTCACTTACATAGTCTGCAAAAAATTGTAAATAGAACATTTACTGTAATTTATGACTGATGCCACTAAAGTTAGAAGTTTGTTGTATAGGCTATTGGAATGAATACGCAAAGTTGATTTTTCTATAGACAAATGTAACATTGTGTATTTTCTTATTTATAATAAAAGTTCTGTATTTAATACTTACTGAATGTGGGCTCCATCTTTACAGGCTTTGCTGTGCATTCTCCCTTCTTGGACTTGGGGAACCTTAGCTTGTAGACAGGTTTTCCCTTTGAAGTTGTTGCATTCTCGTTGAAATGCATGCCAGCCAGGTACAGCCTGAAAAACAAGTAGAAGCCTGTGTCTTTAATTAAAAACATTTTTTTTTTTAAGTACAGTTCAGGTCAGGCTGAAATAGGACACATATCAACATCAAATTCGAAAGGCTTTGTGTTGTACATGTGAGCCAGCAGATGTAATAGTATTTCTTAATCCCATTTATTCAAACAATTATTACCTGCACAGCATTCCAATGAAAGAGAAAACGACATTCTTCGGGGCGAAGCGTAGAATGACGCTGTGGAAGGCCTCCAATGAGGAAGTTTGGTAGTGATGGCTCAGTTTTCCCACATCACCGAGAACTTGTTTGTTCATTAGGATTTTCTCCACTTTGTACAGGGCCAGTGAACCTGAAATTACAAACATATTTTAAACAAGTGCTCATTGAATTTGGTATATTACATATAGTTTGATTTTATTGTTATTCCATATTATTATTGCAATCATGTCCTAGCAGTTACTGTACTATTTAGATGAAAAGTGATTGATACAAACCTGGTTTGAACCACTTGCTGGGGTCTTTGGATACTCTATCAGGATGAGAACACTTGGGGAAGAGCGGATCCTCATGAGTGTGGACATTTTGAAGGTGGTTAAGCATGGACTTCCATTTAGCAATCTTCACTGGTCCAGAATCTGAAGTACTGGCTGTCCAGTAAACATGATTTTTGATGCTGGATAACCATTTGCTCACCACCGGGCACTCTTTGTTTTTAGCCAGTGCCGACAACTTTTTGGACAAACCTGACAACATAGAGTTTTGATAGTGTAATGCACAACTTTGAATGTTTAGTTAGTTTCATAATATGTAAATATGGTGAATAACCCTACAGTCAATGGAGTACCAATTTTTACCATCCAGGACATTTCTGTACCTGAGGTCATTGATATAATTAGTGCTCTGAACAGCTCTAAGGCTAAAGATGTTTATGGTCTTAACACCAGCTTCTTGAAGTTAAATAAAGAGACATTAGCGCCACCTATTATGCACTTAGTTAATTTATCCATCAAGCACTCAACCGTCCCAAAGGCATGGAAACTGGCCTCAGTTACCCCAATCTACAAAGCTGGTGATAAATCTGACATGAACAACTTTAGACCCATTAGTATTTTACCAATAATCTCTAAAATCATTGAAAAATGGGTTGCTAAACAACCTATAGAATTTCTTGAGACGAGCCAGACCCCCTTGCACCCCATGCAGTTTGGTTTTCGTCCACATCACTCAACTGACTCTGCTTTGGTCCTGCTCTTGGAGAAAATAAAAGGCTCCTTGGACAGGGATGGTTGTGTGGGAGCTGTGTTCCTCGATCTTAGGAGGGCGTTTGACACCGTCAACCACAGTGTGCTCCTCTCTAAATTGTCCAGCTTCAATTTTTCTGTTGCGGCCATTAAATGGGTTGAATCATATCTGTCTCACCGGGAGCAGTGCACTGTGGTTGGCGGAGTCAGCTCCCCTTACCTGAGCTGTCCAGTAGGGGTCCCCCAAGGGTCAATTTTGGGGCCAATTTTCTTTTCTTTGTACATTAATGATCTTCCTGATTACTGTTTTAATGTAGATGTCCAGCTTTATGCTGACGACACAGTTATCTTCACAAGGGCTAAAAACCCAGGGGAGGCGGCACGTGTCTTATCTTCAGCTCTCTCTCATATCCAGGCATGGCTAACTAAATCTTGTCTCGTGCTGAATGCAAAAAAAACTGTTTGTATGTTCTTTTCTAAAAGAAACATTGCACCTCCGCGCTCCAATGTCTTCTTGGGGTCAGAGGAATTATCTGTGGTTAACGAGTTTAAATACTTAGGTGTGATGTTGGACTCCAACCTAACGTTCAGCAACCACATTAAAATGATCTCCAAAAAAATTAAATTCCACTTGTATAACTTCAGACAAATAAGGAGCTGTCTGTCCACAGACGCTGCGTTTTTATTTTTACACTCGATGATCCTTTCGCATCTGAATTATTGTATAACTAGCTGGTCGTTGACAGGAGTAACTACTCTCAAACCAGCCAAATTACTTTATAAAAAAGCTCTGAAAATACTAGATAAAAAACCCTTCTCTCATCACCACTGTCATGTCATACGTAAATATGACATGCTAAGTTTTGAGAACTTTAGAAATTTCGCCTCTGCCTGTCTAATATACAAAGTTCGACATGGACTGGCGCTGCCTCCTCTTGCTGACTTCATCAAATATCGTTCGACCGCCAACTCGACCCGTGTCACTCGGGCCATCACGAACAAGGTCTGCGAGGTCCCCTTTAGAAAAACTTCTTTTAGCCAGAAGACCTTATCCTTTACGGGAAGCACCCTCTGGAATAATCTACCTCCCTCTATTAGAGAATGCCCTAGTCTCGCCACTTTCAAAGGCCAGTTGAAATTATGGCTCAGATCAAAACAACAATGTGACCACACTTAACATCTGTCATGTTTCGCTGCATGCTCTGTGTGTTTTATTCATTTTAGGTTTTACTAACATTTTGTACTATTAATTTTTTGGTTCTATTAATTGTGTGTGTTTTAATCATTTTTGGTTTTACTAATCTTCCGTATTATTAATCTTTTTTGTACTATTAATATTTTTTCTCCTTCATGATTACATCAACCTGCCATGGGACTACAGGTGGAAACTAGCCCTTGGGCTATAACCTGACATGTTTACTGTACGGCTGTACTGTTCATTAACGTGTAATGTCCCACTCTTTAAATAAATGAATGAATGAATCTGAATCATACGGTATTCATTTTCAACAAAAATCGTGGTAATTACCCTTTTCAAAGTGCCAAACATCATAGTATTGGGTGACCTCTCGCTCACTCAGAAACTTCTGCACCTGTGGATGTCTGTCGGTCACAATGTAATCCACAGTCACATTGTTTGCCTCCAGAACATCTAGGCCTCTTCTGATTCCTTCTTTTTCCATGAGTGCGCTGCCACCAACCTCATTGCTCTAGAAGGGGGGGGGGGGGGGGAGGGTGATATTTGTATCACACTATAGTCAAGTGCACACAAGTCTTGTTGACTTTCTGTCCATACATCAAGTTTACCTGAATAAGCTGAATGTCAACAATGTTGTTGCTGTCCAGGTGCATCAGGGTGTAGCTGCCGAATTTGGCAGAGTGTCCTTTTAATATAAGAACAAATTATAAAAGAAAATTAAATTATAAATTACTATAATATATATATATATCTTATCTTGTACTTTTTAGACATAAATCAATTATATTTTCACAAAATAAGCAATCAGCATTCATAATACAGAAAACAAACAAGTCAGACATGTTTGAGTCTTCACCTGGCGAGTCTGCCCTCATATCTCCACTCACAGCGATTTTGCTCTGCTCTTTCAGACGCTGCATCAGTATCTGCTGATCTTTCTTCCACTTGTGGTTTATTGCAGGTTCCAGAAACATCCTGGCATGCCTCCTGAAGGTGTCGTATTGGAATATCTGCACATTCATGGCTTTGCAGATCTGTGAACATAGCACAGCAATCCTTATTATTTTTTGTATGAAACATATGCCATACTTTGATGTACACACTGCAGTCTCTGAATACCTTTTCCACCTGAAAGAAAGATCCACCAGTAAAATAAATAGCTGCAGACAATTGGAGGTTTCCGACAGGGGTGTGGTCTCTCATTGGCTGGCTCTGCCATTTTCTGCTATATTGGCAGTTGGGGCATAGCTGGCTTAAGGACACAAAGGTCCCCAGGTTCCGCTGCTGCACCTCACACTCCCGTTTGCACACTGGACAGGTCTGGAAGAGGTCTCTGAGACAGCTCTCAAACACAATGTACTTGTGCCCACTGTGATCAGAACTGGATCCCATCTCCATCCCACTATCAGGAAAGGGGTGAAAAGTTTATTCAGATTTGTACCCACAGACAAAATGTAAAAACTCAAGTAGCAACAGTGCCTTACCTAGTATCAGATGGATCTGTCAAAGTGTTACCAGGCTCATATGAGGAGTCAGAAGGCTCATATGTGGAGCCTTGGGATAGTGGGATTTCATCCTCCTCCATCAATTCCAGGCGGGGTCTCTTTGCTGGTCTGACCCCCAGCCCAGAACCCTTTACAGGTGTGGATGAGAGAAAATCTGGGTCTGGTTGGATGGTCTCTGTGGCAACACTGTTGTAGGACACTCTAACCTGTGTGCCTGATTAGAAACAAAGAAAATATAGTTTTTAGTTTGTGATACTGTGATGCCAATATCTCTTTATGTTTCTAGTACAGAGGTTCTCAAATGTTTTTCAGCCAAGGACCCCTTACAAGATAGAAAATATACCGGGGACCCCCTCATTCTGATTTGTGATTTTGGGCTAAGCTTAATTGTTTCCATGGTAACGTGCTTGACTTTTAAATTGATAGGTTTGTTAGATTAGAATGTAATCCATGAACCATTTTAGATTTGAAGCATTAAATATTTTTGTTGAACTATGAAGCTTTTGCCAAAAAAACTATATACAGTATTATATCTTTTTTTAGCTGAAAACTGTTCGCGGACCCCTGGCAAAGTGCCACGGACCCCTGGGGGTCTCCAGACCCCCATTTGAGAACCACTGTTCTACTTTATAAATTAAAATGATCTTTTATCTAACTCCAGCAGTAAATAACATCCATTTATTGCCCATATTACATACACATCTTTGCTCCTCACGTGTTGTTTCAATGTACCGTAGGCCAACTGTGTGGCAACAGATTTCACAGAAGCAGCAGGGTAGGACTGTGTGGTTTGTGTACCAACAGATACTATGTGATGGCTGAACTGCGTTGCAACAGACACTGTATGTTCAGGGTCAGTTTGGCATCCCATGTGCTGTGATGTCACATTACTCTAATTGGGAAAAGACAATAATAAAATAACTTTAGTCTTCAGAAATAATCCATTAGCAGAGCATTGTGCAGCATGATTAACTAAATAACAGGGAATAGTAACCATTACTTGAATCAGGTAGTTGGAGGATCGTTACATTTACTGACGATTTTAATCGTTTATGGTTCAAATACAGGCATAGGCTTTGTGGTGCATGGCTGTGTTGTTATGTGTAGGCAACATTACATCGCGGGCCATTTGGTTCGGGTTGGTGGTATGAATACTACAAGAAGACAAACATTTCAATGTTACTTACAGCTTGCTCTTCTGCCGCCTTTAGAGATGGAATAGCCCCGTTTTTGAGCAAAAGCTTTCTTGAAAATCCAGCGCCATACTGCCCTTTGTTGGAGAAGGAATCTGCGGTAAAGTGCCTCGCACAAATATAAACATTGGCATGTGGTCGTGGGGTCATCCCTATGTTCCCCGGGTCCTATGTTCCCCGGGTCCTATGTTCCCCGTTTTTAACACTCTCCGTAACATTTGGGGTGTCTATCCGCTATGCCGACCACCCGCAATGCCGACCTTAGGTTTAGGCGTGAGGGGTGGGAGAGGTTAGGTTTTGGGTTAGGGTCTGGGGGAGGTTAGGAAGGGTTCTATGTTCCCCGGTCCCACAAAAACGGTGGTCGTTGGCCCGAAAAAACAAATTCTGTCCATAGCTGTCTGGAACTTTGTTCTTTTGGAAAGGCAAACAAAACCTTTCCTTCACAGCCGAAAAAACAACGTTTAGGCATGACGGACAGGACAGACAGGAGTACGCTAGGCTAGGCTAACAACTAGCTAGCCTAGCATAACACATCCGAGCACACAGCACAAAGCCAGCACCAAGAGACTGAAGAAACTCACTGACTTTAAACGACTGGACACTGCTTACCGCTACAGCTTTTAACCAGGACTTCTATCAGGAACTACTACAGAGGTCTGCAGAGTCGGGAGGAGCTGGCGTTGCCTTTTCCCGCGGGGTGCCGCTTTGATGAAAACAATTAGGCTGCAGTAATATTTATTAGACGATAGGTGGCAGCAGATCACTTGAATCTGCTGAATCACCTGAGAAACGTGTGTAGGCTACTCATCCCTTAACAAGTCCAGTCACTATCCATCAACACAACAATGAAGGTATCATTTCTGCTTATGGTAGTAGCCGAACAGAAAGAAGATGATGTATGGGCTTGTTATCATTTTACTGTATAATGTTAAACTCAACTACATGGTTTGTACAGACTTGCATATGCTTCCCAGACAAATGAATCTCACGGCAGTTTAACAAGCGTGTGGCAGGGGCTTCGGTAGACTATAACAACTTTTTATTCAATGGTCAATCATTGTGATCTAAATTAGTGACATTTTCCCCAAAATACATGGTTCTGTGCTGTTGGTAGGCTATTTGCTAGCCTATCTGATGCCTGCAGTGCGCTGGTCAATTAACGATAATGACGGGAGGCTTGCGCGCAGATTTTCAGTCCTAAATATCAAACATGTTTGATATGAAAGCATTCATATTGACTTAAATATTTTGTTCAATATTCTGACTAAATGAATAATCCACTAATATTCAATATTCATATGTGAGTAGCCTACTGATTCTACTCCAAAAACGCACTACAGCCAATTTTAATGCATTCCCCCCCCATTTGTGGGGGGTCTCTTTGAAATGAATATTTTTCACTTGCAATTGTCACTAAAATGTATTTTAAAAGTTTACTATGTCGAGTTTTCATTATTCAAATAACAAAACATTTATAAACAAATACAAAAACACTTGTCGTGTTTCCTCTGCGTTTCGCTTGTTTCTGGTATCTCCTTCCATCTGGCGCTGTGTTGCAATTCTGCATGACAGGTGAACCACATGCGCTTGACACTTGACACAACAACACACAAGCAAAGCAATCAGCGATTTCTTCCCCACCTTCATGGACAAAATGTCAAAGAGAAAGCAAACGTCTTTGCTAACTTTGGATTCACCAAAAAGCCGAATCGCAGCGACAAAAACGGCCATGAGGAGGAGGACTCCAGGACGACACGAGAGGGAACTGCCGATAGGCCTCTCTGGTCCACTCTTTTTTGAGGTAAGAAGAATATTTTATTTATTTATTATTAATATTTTATTGTCATCATCAGTGCATAGGCCTACAGTGAAAAGGTGTAGCCTACAGTTTTAGCCGTGGCTCTTTTATCGTCACCACTTAAACATTTAAAACAATAGCCTATAAAACAAAAATAAATATGCCAAATTAAGTGTAAAGTAACTTATTAAATGAAACGGAATGACAACTATACAATATTACAATTAAAATCCTAATAGCCAACGAAAATGTCTAAATAGGCCTGGTCGGAAAACTAGCCTATGACTTCAGCTGAGGAAAAACACTGTAGCGCAGCCTGCCCCCGTCATGCCTCATGCACCAATTCTAAACAAATGCATATTAAACTTAATTTGGATTTCAAAATATAATACCTAGCTAACATACAAAGCTTAATTAAACACTTTATTTTAATGGCTACAGAAGTTGTGCGTGTGTGTCGGCTGTCGGCAGTGTCGGGTTGGTAAAAAAAATAAAATAATAGCCTATATCGAACTCATAAACACGCTAAATTAAGTTTAAAATAACTTAATAAATTAAATGCCAGGACAACTACTATATATTTGCAACGAAAGTCTTCAAATAGGCAACGAAATTGTTAAAATAGGCCTGGTCGGAAAACAAATCTATTTGACTTCGATGAGAAAAGGCCGCGGCCTGTGTGTGTGTGTGAGGGAGGTGATTTGTGCTGTGTGGATTATATGATCCACGATTTCGCTCTGTGTGTTGTGTGTGGCAAAGCATGTACAGTATATATAACCTTGTTATTGCTTGTAAGATGAAATCCGATTGTCATAAATATTATTAAAAAAATATATAATATAAAAACCTGCGTACCTGTGAGTAGCCTACTGATTCTACTCCAAAAAACGCACTAGGCCTACAGCCCATTTTACTGCATTAACTTTTCATTTTACTTGTACAAACTGTAATGTCCACCAACAAATATACTCTGAGATCATAGTAAGGCAAATCAAAAATATTTTTATTATGCCAATGTGTTATGCTACAGAGAATAGAAAAAGGTAATAACTAAGTATTTGGTTAGGCTACAGTATAATCACATTCTTCAACTAACCATTCTTCTAGGAAAAAAAATGCTACTATTTTCATAAAACAGATAAAAAAATGATAAAAAAAAAAGTGACAAAAAAAAAGCATGGCAGTCAATAGTATGAGTTGTGCCAAACTAATGTTGCTATCTCAAAAACTAGACAGTCAGACACTTAAGCCTCGATCACGCCACTTGGGCTCCATAGGATTCATTGTCTATGCGTCTGCTAACTGAAACAGCTTCGGCGAACTTTGGCAGACAGACGGGGCGATCGCAGACATTCATTTATGCGATCGACCAGCAGCTTGAAGTCTCTTCTGGGGAGCTGAAACCTCTGCTCCACACAAGCAATGATATAGTCTTTGAGGTTTTTTGGCAGCTCCCATTTCCCCCTGGATCCGTCCCAGTTCGATGTCCGTTGCCAAGCCACATATAGCTCTTCTGATATGAGATGGCGGAACAGCAAGCATCCATACCGATCCATTCGGCCATTGCTATGCGCGAGGAGACTTGTGTGTTCTTCGGCTGTGATATCAGTTAGCTGCAGGTTTGCGTGCTGACGGTGAATATATGGACTCCGTGGCGGGAATATCGGGGGCGTTGCAGGAGAACAGGAAGCTGAAAGAATCAGAATCAGAATCACTTTTATTGCCACAGTATGCAAGTTACATACGAGGAATTTGTCTTAGTGTCTGTATGCAGCGTAGCGGTTACATCAATATACAGATGAATAGATAAGAAGACAGGTAGCAGACCAAAAACAGCTCTAACAAGATTTACCTGGCGCGGGCGCTGTAGGTATGGGGGTTGAAGGAAGTCTTTCTGCTCTGTAATCTCGCTCTCTCCGCAGTTCGACGATCAGAGTATTGCAGTGTGCATTCTCTGATGTCAGGGTCTCCACGTTCTCTTGCAAGGCAGTATTGCGAATGTCGGCTAGACCTTTAGCAGCTTTCCATTCGGCCGTGGCTGCCTTTGAGGCTGCAAGACTCGTCTCCAACACCTTGATGTACTCAGTCGCCACCTTATGGTCTTGAGATTTACATTCAAGGGCGCCTTTGAGCCTTGCCATTTCATCACCGCCGTTGTTCAACACGAGGGAGATGCGAGCAGCCTGTAATTTTAAGTAGATACATACTGTAAGTCAAAGAACACACACACACACACAAAATGCTAAATAATAATAAAAATATTTCTGGTTTCCAGGGACTTTAATGAAATACAGTGTCGTGACAAAATAATTTCATTAGGCTACTTACAGCTTTTTTGGGCACAAATCGCTTCGCTGGTCTTGGTGTGCTCGCCGGGTGTGGTGGTCCTCTTTCTTTCCTCTTTTTCGCCAAGGTGGAGGTGGAGGCTGGAGGTATGTTTTCGGTGCCTCTGTTGCCTCCTCTGGTCCTGGTTGCCCCGTAGAAACGCTTGCCATCCATGACTGGGTCGATTTGATGAGTTGAAGTGAGGTTGATACAGTACCTGCTCCAATTATATAGCATGTCTTCTTGGGGGCGTGGTGAAATCGTGTTTTTTTTTTTTTTATCGTCATGCGGGCGGAACGGGGGGTGGGGTGGAACATTGGTGGTCCACAAAGGAAATCAAAAGGAATTTTGCCTTTACTCCTGTACAACCCCTGTACAACCTTGATGATTTTTTAATTGTATGTAATCTTGCTGGGTAAAGATGTATGCATATCTTTTTGTAAATTGTCAAATAAATCCAATCCAAACCAAACCAAATGTAATGTAATAAAAAAAAATATATACAGTAGATATTTTTTTTTTTGCAAAATCTTCATAGTTCAACGAAAATAGTTTATGCTTTAAATCTAAAATGGTTCATGGATTGGATTACAATCTAATAACAAATCAATCCAATTAAAAGTCAAGCACGTTACCATGGAAACAATTCGGTAGGGAATTTATTTTATTTATTTATTTATTTACTTTTTTCATAACATAGCCGCATGTAGGGGAGAGTGGGGTGAGTTGTGCCAGTGGGGAAGTTGTGCCACCCCTTGTATCTAGAAAACCATAGAAGAAATTGGTCATGTGACCACACATTTTTGAAGAGGCATCCATTTTACTCACTCTGCAAAGAAGGGAGGCAGATGGCACAAGAGCTAAGCACATTTAAGTTCAAAAAACTGTTTTTTGAGTAAATTTTAGTAAATTTTTTATGATCAAGGTTTATTGATTGTTGTGTCTGAACAATTATAGACAAGCTTGAAAACATTTCACACATGTGTTAGTGTTTTAGTAAGCTACAATATGAGGCTATACTGTTAGCATGATGTTAGCTCCAAACCAGCTATATGATACAAGTTTGTTAAAATGGTGGGGATGGGGTGATTTGTGCCAAAAGGCCTGGGTTAAGTTGTGCCAGTGCAGTTGCAGTTGATTTAGTGAAATTTTATTTCATTTTGTTCTTAAATGTTTAAATAGACCTTGTTGAAGAATATTGCCGTATTGGCAAGTGTAGCCTGGCTCTGTGATAGTTGATTTTGTTCATTTTGAACATAATTTTTATTTCTGAAAATGTTAAATATGTAGGTCAACTGCTGCTACCGTTTAGCCTTGTTTAACCCTGTTATAGAACACTGGACTTTAGTGTTATCTTTATTTTGTCTTGCTTTGATATAGCATTACAGTATATGAGATGAAAATGTTCTGTTTTACTTCAGTAATCAATGGCACAATTTACCCCAACGTATTCTCTCCAAAGGCACAACTTACCCCGCACCGGGGGCAAGTTGTGCCAAGAGACCACTTTTTTAAGAATAGCCATATTTTTTTAACAGTTTATTTAAGATCCAAAGGGAGTGTTCCCAGTGGTGCACAACATCCTGAAATATATTTACATATTGTAGTTGGAGGCATTACTGTCATGCCCTCACTTTAAAGACACCTCAAGTAAAAAGTGGCACAACTCACCCCACTCTCCCCTACTCTACCACTCTGCCCTACAAAGGAGAAAGCCAGTAACTCATTTTTTGTCAGAAATTAGTTATTGTCATTTTTGTGATATTAAAGACATCCTTTGTCATGTGGAAAAATATCTTGTCTCAAATGTGTTGTGTTTTGGAGAAAATAGGGGGTCGTATTTGCAGTCAGAGGCTGTTAATCTGGTGGGGGTGGGGTGGAACATTGCACACAGACACACAAGACATGGTAATACAGTATTCACCAAAACTGGTTCTTACTGAAAGGCAGTGGCATGACAACGATCATTGATTCCTGGATGTTGCCTAATGTTGCCTAATGCAAAATCTTCATAGTTCAACGAAAATAGTTTATGCTTTAAATCTAAAATGGTTCATGGATTGGATTACAATCTAATAACAAACCAATCAAATTAAAAGTCAAGCACGTTACCATGGAAACAATTCGGTAGGGAATTTATTTTATTTATTTATTTATTTACTTTTTTCATAACATAGCCGCATGTACTCTACCACTCTGCCCTACAAAGGAGAAAGCCAGTAACTCATTTTTTGTCAGAAATTAGTTATTGTCATTTTTGTGATATTAAAGACATCCTTTGTCATGTGGAAAAATATCTTGTCTCAAATGTGTTGTGTTTTGGAGAAAATAGGGGGTCGTATTTGCAGTCAGAGGCTGTTAATCTGGTGGGGGTGGGGTGGAACATTGCACACAGACACACAAGACATGGTAATACAGTATTCACCAAAACTGGTTCTTACTGAAAGGCAGTGGCATGACAACGATCATTGATTCCTGGATGTTGCCTAATGTTGCCTAATGCAAAATCTTCATAGTTCAACAAAAATAGTTTATGCTTTAAATCTAAAATGGTTCATGGATTGGATTACAATCTAATAACAAACCAATCAAATTAAAAGTCAAGCACGTTACCATGGAAACAATTCGGTAGGGAATTTATTTTATTTATTTATTTATTTACTTTTTTCATAACATAGCCGCATGTACTCTACCACTCTGCCCTACAAAGGAGAAAGCCAGTAACTCATTTTTTGTCAGAAATTAGTTATTGTCATTTTTGTGATATTAAAGACATCCTTTGTCATGTGGAAAAATATCTTGTCTCAAATGTGTTGTGTTTTGGAGAAAATAGGGGGTCGTATTTGCAGTCAGAGGCTGTTAATCTGGTGGGGGTGGGGTGGAACATTGCACACAGACACACAAGACATGGTAATACAGTATTCACCAAAACTGGTTCTTACTGAAAGGCAGTGGCATGACAACGATCATTGATTCCTGGATGTTGCCTAATGTTGCCTAATGCAAAATCTTCATAGTTCAACGAAAATAGTTTATGCTTTAAATCTAAAATGGTTCATGGATTGGATTACAATCTAATAACAAACCAATCAAATTAAAAGTCAAGCACGTTACCATGGAAACAATTCGGTAGGGAATTTATTTTATTTATTTATTTACTTTTTTCATAACATAGCCGCATGTACTCTACCACTCTGCCCTACAAAGGAGAAAGCAAGTAACTCATTTTTTGTCAGAAATTAGTTATTGTCATTTTTGTGATATTAACTCATTGAATGCCATGGACGTCCTTCGACGTCCAATTAAATAGTGACGTAGAATGCCACGGACGTCCTTCGACGTCCAATGCGTTTTTTGACGGTGGGACGTCGATCAAAGCCTTCCGCAGCTCCTGTACAACTATAGTAGCTATTGGAGGTGTATAACCTATTTTACGGACTCATTAGGTGGCGACAGTGCTTGCTCGGTGCAGTCCAGATTAGAGACAGGTCCGAGAAACAGCCTAAAAGCCGTGGATCAAAGACAAACGATGCATGCTCCCAGAGCCATTTGCTCTGTCGCGGGAGCTGACATTGGCTCCGAACAGGAGTCAATCCGCGCTCACAACTGAGCCCCTCTGTCCCTGTCTGTCTGTCTGTCTGTCTGTATAGTTTCTCCCCCCGATTATTAGCAGCCAGGAAAGCAGCCCCTGACGCCAAACCATTCAGCAATCCGGGTTGGCTCTTCCCTGCTGTGGCGCTGAGAGCCGACAGCAGCACACAAACGCAGCACTCCGAAAATATAATGGTTGCGTGAGGCTGTGTGCAGTGTGGGGAGGAGTTTACGGGGGGAGGGGGGGAGGGGGGTGGTGCACGCAGGGCATCACACAACAACTACGTCACTACATCAGAAAATATTATCTTCAGACTCAGTGAATGTGCTTGAAATGCTGCATTTCACAAAAGGCGGATTATCTCAGCTAATAATTTGAAAAGCCTGAAAACGCTGAAAACAACCTATCTTCTCCGGCTCATAACTAAAGAACGGAAAATGGTATCAATAAACTTTTTTTTGCTGATGATACAATAGAGCCAGCTCGTTCTTGTGCGTGTTCGGTGTTTACATAGTAATATCACACAATATTCTGTGGGCCTCGAGAAATCACTGAAAACGCTCTGAAAACTCTGGCACTGGGAGCATCCGTTCTCCAAAAGTGGCTGGCACTCAATGAGTTAAAGACATCCTTTGTCATGTGGAAAAATATCTTGTCTCAAATGTGTTGTGTTTTGGAGAAAATAGGGGGTCGTATTTGCAGATAGGCTACCAAATACCAACAGCACAGAACCATGTATTTTGGGGAAAATGTCACTAATTTATATCACAATGAATAAAAAGTTGTTATAGGCTACCCTAGTTTCAAAGCCCCTGCCAGTCAGAGGCTGTTAATCTGGTGGGGGTGGGGTGGAACATTGCACACAGACACACAAGACATGGTAATACAGTATTCACCAAAACTGGTTCTTACTGAAAGGCAGTGGCATGACAACGATCATTGATTCCTGGATGTTGCCTAATGTTGCCTAATGTACCCCTCCCCACTCCTTCTCCCCTCTCTACCCCACCCCTCCCCAGAGGTCCACAAAGGAAATCAGCCTTTTGCCTTTACTGTGTTTTCAACCTTGATGATTTTTTAATTGTATGTAATCTTGCTGGGCAAAGATGTATGCATATCTTTTTGTAAATTGTCAAATAAATCCAATCCAAACCAAACCAAATGTAATGTAATAAAAAAATATATATACAGTAGATATATATTTTTTTGCAAAATCTTCATAGTTCAACGAAAATAGTTTATGCTTTAAATCTAAAATGGTTCATGGATTGGATTACATTCTAATAACAAACCAATCAAATTAAAAGTCAAGGACTGGGGGAAAAAGGTGCAAATCAAAAATATTTTTATTCACATTCGGTTAGGCTACAGTATAATCACATTATTTTACAACCACATGCAGACAGTGCGTTTACATGCAAACAATAAACGGATAACTGAGAATAATCAGTTTATGGCAATAATCTGATTTCTGCAATAGGAAAAAAAACAGGTTTACATGATTCTAACTGTATAGGCTATGTTTTCTTCATATAAATCTTTTTAAGCCGTCATCTGAAAAAAATCGTCACACACAGATATACCACAATAGAATCGGGTGTGAGTAAAAAAAATATATACAGTAGATGATAGTGGGCCCCTTAGATGCAAGTTGGCTACATAGCCGTGGCATATCCATTCATCCGAATGACCTGCAGGGTGACAAAACACATTAAAATATAATACTACACAGAACTGGTAAAAACTCGCCAGAGCTCAGAGATGTTTTCTGTCTACTCACCATTGGCATAACTTTATTCAAATGGTTAATGTAGTTGTTGCAAGTCCGTTGGGTGAGTTTATCTCTCCAAAACGTCTCTATCTCCCGGATCAAGGCCTCCTTGTTGTTTGGCTGGGAATGTCGCACATGCTCCTTCATGGCATGCCAGACAAGCTCGATTGGGTTGAGATCAGGTGACCTACAGTACATGTACAAATGGGCAAGTTAAATGTTTGCCTTCACACAAAACCACACGTCCAACTGTAATAAAATCTTACTGTAAGTTACTTACTCTGGTGGGGTTCGAACCCAATTAATTCCCTCCTGCTCGATACTGGCTCTGGCTCTCAGTGATGTATGCTTCGGATCGTTGTCTAGAAGAAAAACAATAGAAACACAAAGAGAAACTTTGTCAAACTTACAGCCAATGCTGTCACGCTTTGTATTTGTGTTGTAAACATGATGGTTTCTCACCTTGGAAAAATCGATGAGTTGGCAGGTGGAAATGGTCCCTCAAATATGGCCCAGCTACTTTGCAGATGATCTCTTCGGCATAAAACTGACCGTCCATAATACCTGCGGGTGAAATAACATGTTGCCAACATTACTCAAAATGTTTGAGAAGTTTTTTTATGAAGAAATAAGAAGAAAAAACAATTGCTCCACTCAACACAGTATAGCCTACACACCATCAAAGATCAGAAGAGGTCCCGGGCCTCCTCGTGATATACCCCCCCACACGTGGAGCTTAAGGGGGTGCTTGGGAACCTGGATCATTGGATTGAAGCCCTTTTTGCTGTAGCTGCGTTTTGCAAATGGCTCCAATGCCACTGTGGATTCATCTGTGAACAGCACGTTATCGAACTGTTCGCCAGTCTCTATCCATTCTTTTGCTTGTATCATACGCAGCTCTCGGTTTTTCTCTCGGGTCATTGGAACTGTTCTGTAATTGGAATATGAAAATCATAATGTTATGAAGGATAATAAGGATACATGTTTTCTTTAATCAGGTGGAAGCATTTCTTTATTGAATGTGAAACGAGTGTGTGTGTGTGTGTGTGTGTGTGTGTTTACTTTGTCTCGCCATATTTCCATTTCAGGCTCTGCACGATTTTGCTCACTGTGCGCAAACACACGGTCATGTCGTGCTTTGACTGAAGCAGCAGTTTCACTTTATGGGCTGGGAGCGCAACGTTTGACTCCAGGATCTTGTCCACTGCTTCCACCACCTGACTGAATAGAATAGAAACATACATTTTTACACCAAGCATTATACAGCCAGGTATAAAAACTGACTGAATTTAACGTTAGTGCGTTTACATGCAAACAATAAACGGATAACTGAGAATAATCAGTTCAACATCAGATCAACAATCTGATTTCTGCGTTTACATGCACTTTAAACAGGTTTACATGATTCTAGCTGAGTAGGCTACGTTTTCTTCATATAAATCTTTCTAAGCCGTCATCTGAAAAAAATCGTCACACACAGATCACGGCTTGCACACTGCAAGCCGCGCTGTGCAGAGTTGGTCCCGGGCGCTGCACAGCACGGCTTGCTCACTGCACACAATGCGTTTTATTAATGCGTCGTTCTATTCGCAATTCGAGACAAATATTTGTTTGTTGAGTTTATTGAGCAGCGCGAGTCTCCAACTGCCTGCTCTCCCGCAACGTGTAGCCACGGATAAAGCTTATCGGTGTACAGTATGCTGTTTACATGACCACTTGAATAATCAGGTAACTCCAGAAATCCGCTAATAAACAGTTTATTGTGTGCATGTAAACGCACTCTAGATGCCCGCAAATATGACCGTAAACACTAACCTGGTAGCTTTATATGGCTTTCGGTTCCGCTTCACCCAAAGATCATTTCGGCTTCCATGAGTGCGGACTATCTTCATCGATACATTAACTCCAACTTTCGCCAAATTATCAACGATGTATCTCGTGGTATGGCCGGCTTTCCACATGTCTCTGATCATTTGACTGGTTTGCTGATTGATTCGCTTGTTTATCCGTGCCATCCTGTCTTCAGTCATGTGCAGCAGTAGAATGAATGATGCTCGCTACTACTGTACTGATATACAGTAGGCTTACTTCCTTCCGCCTGCTCAGTCTGCTCACACGTGCCACCTGGCGGCTCTTTTGTGCACTGCAGCTGCTGGTGAAAAAAAATACTCCGGGAAGCCGCGGCAGGCCACGGGAGGCCACGGGAGGCCGCTGCAACGCCGCAGCGTTGGTCCCTCCCAGTTCTGCAGACTACTGTAGATACTCAGATAAACACAAATAAAGTGAAATAGATACGGCCGAGACGAGTGGAAATTAGCAGCGCTGCTGTCGGTCTGAAGCATAGACTGTCTGAAGCAATGTCTACACAGGGAAGGGTGGGGGCTAGTAGGGCGTGCGCGCTGCGCGCCGGCGGCGCCAAGGCTTTGTTGCCAGGGTAACAAGTCCTTACTGACGTCACAGAAATTATGGTTCTCGCACAAAATCGCCATAAATCCATTTCATCTCGTCTACGAGAGTTCATGGACGGGAGGGGGGGTTCATGGGGGTAACATTAAAACACTTTCACATATTTATTTGAAGCTTAGCCCATGTTTAATATGTCCATCCAAGATTGTAACAACATATATATGATACAAAATTAAGAAATGCATAATAGGGCCCCTTTAAGGAGTTTAAGATAGTGAGGGTTTGCTGGTGTGTGGACCATCCGATTTGCCAGGAAACCACTCCATCAGCGTACGACAGCAGCTCTAAAAACAACGACCGCCGCTACCGATACCTGGGAGACCTCATCAGAAACTGCACTTTGCAGATTATGGATATACAATTAACAGACTCAAAGACTCACCGCTTCAGAATGGAAGCAGATGACAGTAGAGGACACTGGACTGGGCAAAAAGGAGTGAATGTCACAGTCATTGGTAAGGACATCATATTAGAATACTGAGAATAATATTAATTAACACTGATATTTTTTTATGTTTTATTTTACTTGACTTTTATTTAACCTGGTTAGACCCATTGAGATGAAGCATACATTTTCTTATACCTTGTGCTATATCTTTCATTTCAATAAAACTGCTACTAAAAATAAAGCTAATATTAATGCAAATATGACTTGTTTTTCTGCTACAATAAATTATATTTGTATCACACTTTTTTAATCAATCTACACGCTGTAAATTTGAAGGAGAAAAGGCAATACAAATGATCAGTTGAAACAAGTCAAATTGCTTGGATCAAAACCATGCATTGTAAAATGAAAATTAAGTATAATGAGTATTTACAGATGGCCAACGAATGAGGATCTCCAGCTCCAGTAGTGAGAGAGTGATGAAAGCAGGCAGCAGAGTTACACTGAACTGCACTGCAGTCTGCTCTTTCCACCAATTGGACGTCACCTGGTACAGAAATGGCCACGCCCTCAATGAGAAAAAAACAACCCCCAGCATTCCGAACCGCCCACTGCTGGTCAGACCAATCAGACGACATCCTGAGGGACTGCTTTGACCAAGTGGTGTGGGAGGAGTTCAAAGCTGCAGGAGACCTGGGCGAGTATGCAGATACGGTGTCATGCTTCATAAAGAAGTGTACCGACGACATAGTCCCCACAAAAAGAGTCAAAATAATGCCAAACCAAAAGCCCTGGGTCAACAGCGACTTCAGGGCTGCCCTTCACGCCAGGACCACCGCCTTCAGCTCTGGCACAACAGACCAATACAAGCAGGCACAATATGCCCTCCGGACCGCTATAAAAATAGCACGGAGAGATTATGGAAGGCAGCTGGAGTCAAAATTGGACACTAACAACCCCAGACACCTGTGGAGAGGGCTCCATGCTGCCACAGACTTCAAAGAGGTGAAACGACAGAACCCCAGCACGTCACCCACCCTACCGGACGAACTCAACGCGTTCTACGCTAGGTTCGACCCCTCTGCCAGAGCGCCTTCCCTCCTCCCCCCCCCCCCTCTCCCACCCCTCTCCCCCTCTCCTCCCCCCCATCACCCCCCCCCCTCCCTCCTCCCCCCCACCACTCCTCCCCTCCCCACCCCCCCTCCTCTCCTCCCCCCCACCTCTCCCCCCCCATCACCCCTCTCCTCCTCTCCTCCCCCCCGCCACCTCTCCCCCCCCATCACCCCTCCCCCTCTCCGCCCAGCTCAGCATTCAACACCATAGTACCCTCCAGGCTGGTACACAAACTCAAGGATCTGGGACTAAACACAGCAATGTGCGACTGGATCCTGGATTTCCTGACAGACCGCCGCCAGGTGGTGAGGGTGGGCAACCTCACCTCCTCACCACTGACCATCAGCATAGGAGCGCCCCAGGGGTGCGTCTCCAGCCCCTTCTGGTACGACCTCTACACCCACGACTGCGTGGCGACTCAAACTTCGAACACCATCGTGAAGTTTGCAGACGACACAGCGGTCGTGGGGCTGATCTCGGGGGGCGACGAGACGGCGTACAGAGAGGAGGTGGGGGCCATGGAACAATGGTGCCAGGACAACCACCTCTCTCTGAACGTCTCCAAGACCAAGGAGATCATTGTAGACTACAGGAGGGGGGGGGGGCACACCCCCCCCAATCACCATCAACGGCACAGTGGTGGAAAGGGTGGACAGCTTCAAGTACCTGGGAGTCAACATCCACCAGGACCTGACTTGGGCCGGCCACACCGCCACTGTTGTCAAAAAGGCCCAACAGCGAATACATGGACTCAGGCGCCTGAAGAAATTTGGGCTAAGGCCAGAAATCCTCACGGACTTCTACAGAGGCACCATTGAAAGCCTGCTGACTGGCTGCTTCACCACCTGGTACGGGAACTGTACCACCATGGACCGCAGGGCGCTACGGAGAGTGAGACGCGCGGCCCAGCACGTAACAGGATGTGAGCTGCCAGAACTGCATGAACTGTATAACCAGCGGTGCCTCAGGAGGTCCCTGAAGATCATCAAAGACACAAACCATCCCCACAACAGCCTGTTCTCCCTGCTACCCTCAGGGAGAAGACACAGGGTTCCAAAAGCACGCACAAATCGCTTGAGGAACAGTTTCTTCCCGCAGGCCACGAGACTCCTTAACATACACAAATAGTGTAGTAGCCGTACTGTACCGTACTGTAGCTGCTACCATTACGTATGTCTAACGTTTAATTGTATGTTTAATAAGGAATATGCTATTTGCACCCGTATGTCAAATACGCCGAATCTAAAACGCAGAGTTTAATTGTATGTTTAATAAGGAATATGCTATTTGCACCTATATGTAAAATACGCCGAATTTAAAATGTTTAAGCACGGCTAAAGTATGCACAGCACCTATGTGCAGTGAATATGCCACTGTCTCTGACTTGTCTTATCACTATACTGCCTTATTGCTTGTTGTGTCTCTTGTTGTTTTTGCACTCATATGCCTACATTTGTATTATGTTGTAAACGGAGTCCACAGCACAATAATTTCACACGTGATACTTGTACCATGGAGTGACAATAAAAATCTTGAATCTTGAATCTTGAAGACCGGCCCCACCCTTCAGCTCAACCCTCTGACCACGGCTAACTCTGGGAATTACTCCTGTGCTTTGAAGAACAAAGAGAAAACACGCTCCGACCCGTACAGCCTGTCTGTGGAGGCTGACCAAGGTTTGTTCATTCATTTTTCAAAGACTACTTGCACAACTCCACTACTTCCTGAAATGAGTAGGGCATCTTGGTTTCCTGTCCTACACTATTGGATGAACTGATTAATGTCAGGTGTGCCTGACTGCTGCAGTCGCAACAACAGTGATGAGGCACACCTGACATTAATCAGTTCATCCAATAGTGTAGGACAGGAAACCAAGATGCCCTACTCATTTCAGGAAGTAGTGGAGTTGTGCAAGTAGTCTATTGAATTCAACTTTAGGAAGGTTCCTCCCTGTACAACCTTCACCTCCATCTCTCCACAGCCGGTTCTCTTCAATCTGTGTACAAAGAACCAGCCTGTTCTCACTCCAACGGCATCAAACACAGCCGCTCTGTCACGCAGCTTGTGCATCAGACGAGCACGGTACCGTGTGCGCCAGTATGAGACGCATACGGAAGCACCTGGTTGGAGGCTGGAGCTAGTTACATTACATTACATTACGACATTTGGCAGACGCTTTTATCCAAAGCGACTTACAATAACACATTTTTGTCAGCAATAGAGCAATCAACTATGCAACACAGTCTATGACTACAACATCTGAAGGAATAGTGGTAAAGTTAGTTTTTTTTTAGAGAGAGAAAGAAGTTAGTTCAAGAAGGGCCCAGATGGAGCATGAAAAGGTGTGTCTTTAGTCTTTTCTGAAAGATCGGCAGTGATTTAGCCGTCCTGACTGAAGGTAGTTACTGTGGAGCATTATAGGTGAAGGGTCTCCAAGGGGTCAAAGACCCTGGGGAGTCAGGGGTCTCCCCCAAAAAACAGGTCTTTGAGAAACCCCAAAAGTCTTCCCCTGGAGCCCCACACCATATCCAAACCCTAACCTCAACCAAGTGGCTCCCAGTGCCTAAAGCCAACCCACCTGAACCCGCTGTGCCTCACCCCAACCCCAAGGTGTCAGGTGACCCCAACCCCGAGGTGTCAGGTGACCTTTGCCTCACCCAAACCAGGTGCGTCCGTGTGCATCTCATACTGGCACATGCTCGTCAACATCTGACGCACGAGGTGTTTTATGCGATCGGAATGAGAACGTGTTGCAATAACACAACTTTCAAATTGTGTGCAATGACTACGCCAAATTTTCCAATTGCGTGCAGTGCATACACTTTGTTTCTCTATTTGTTTGTAAAATTTCTGTTTTGTTTGACATCACACCTAACATTACCATTCGGTTCAATGGGATGAATAAATTATTTTGTGTATGTGAGCCATTGTGATATAGTTTTATGGAAGAAAATCCTTATGATTATGATAACCATACCCAACCCTAACCTGCTTGTATACTGTATTGCATCTTCAGATCTTATTGTCTCAAATAAGTGAAAAATGGTGCTGATGGAGTGAGTTAATTCAATTTGTTTCCAATGCAGTTTCACTAGTCCCAGGGATTTTCTAGAAACAACACTCCACAAAGTTGAAACAAGGAACAATACGGCAGATAACTAAATAAAGATAAAATGTGCAAAAATATTGCAATATTTGTGATATTTATCACAATATCAAATATCGTATATTAAACATAATATAACTGGACAGCCGTTAAACCTGGGTGGGCCATCCAACGTGTGGGAAACACTGCAAGTTACACAACCCCAAAAGTTTCTATACTGTATCCTGCCTGTTTGACTGTTTTACAGAACCAACATCAGATAACCTACCGGTGATTGTTGGTGTTGTTGTCGTGCTCGCTATGCTCACTCTCATCTTGGTGTTCATCATCATCATCATCAAAAGGTACTGTCACTCACCAAAACAACTTACATCAGTCTAGCTGTTTGCTTTTCATGATTAAATACAGCATTGCTAGAAATACAACACTTTAAGAGTTTTATTCCAAACTGCCACATATACATTTTACCACAATTTCATCATTCATTAAATGCATACTGAGCAGGATTTTGCTCTTTACCAAAATACCAATACCAAAACAATGGTCCTACTCGATCATTAATTATGGCAGTGTGTGACAGTGTGTCTGCAGAAAGCCTGCTGTCTTCTGCCCGGACTTCCTACTTTATGAATGTTCGGGACATTTCTGGACATCAACCTTTTGGCAGAAGGTCTCCTTCAACCAAACCCACTGCTAAATCCTTTTATATCTCAAAGCCTTGCTGGCTGTGGTAGTGGTCTGAACTCTAAAACAGAGCAAGTTGTCAGAACTAGTGTGTATCGTGAGCTGGCAGCTCGTAAGGGATAATGTACAGTGATTGGTCATTATCGCCAAATAAACCCGATCACCCTGTCGGGGTTTTATCCATCATTATCCTGCTTATTACATGGTTAATGTTTTACGTTGCTTACTAAAGAAAGCTACGGTAGCCTAGCCTTTTTTCTTTTTTTTTTGCCACTGGGTGTTGTAAATTAGCTAAATTAACTGTCAAATTTACCGGACTTCTTTCTGCAGTCTGATATGACTGGAGGTGATCATCTAGTCTTTCAGAACTTCATAGCAACGATCTCTTATAGAAAAATAACATATAATTTTCTTTTTATGCCGTCCGTACATCCGATGTTGGTTAACGCGATATCTGAGGAACGCCTTGACGTAATTTCATCAAATTTGCCTCAAACATCGACTTGGACTCAAGCTTGAACTGATTAGATTTTGGTGGTCAAAGGTCAAAGGTCAAGGTCACTGTGACCTCTCCAATGCCATTTTCAAGCTTGTTAATGCCATATCTCAGGAATGCCTTGACGGAATTTCATCAAATTTGCCTCAAACATTAACTTGGCCTCAAGGATGAACTGATTACATTTTGGTGGTCAAAGTTCAAGGTCACTGTGACCTCATGAACGCCATTCTCAAGTTCGTTAACGTGATATCTCAAGAATGTCTTGATGGAATTTCTTCGAATTTGCCTCAAACGTGACATGGACTCAAGGATGAACTGATTCGATTTCAAGATTACTGTAACATCACGGTCGCTCGTTTCATGCTCATTAACGTGAGATCTCAGGAACGCTTTGACAGAATTTCATCAAATTTGCCTCAAATCTCCACTTGCACTCAAGGATAAACTGATTAGACTTTGATGGTTAAAGGTCAAAGTTCAAGGTCACTGTGACCTCACACACCCAATTTCCAAGCTCTGTAACGCAACATCTCAGGAGGAGCGCCTTGACAGAATTTATTTTAATTTGCCTCAAATGGCGATTTGGAGTCGTGCTCGACTTGCGGTCGTTCTAGTTTTAATCTCCTTTAATGTATGCAGTAACTATTTCTTGTTTTTTTCTGCATTGTTATTAATATTATTGTTGTTGCTTTGAAGGAAATGAGCAGCAGCAGCAACAGCAGCAGATAAGCTGCAGAGAGACAGTGTGACAGTGCAGGTGAGTCATACCCAGTGGCGCTGGAAGTACTTTTAGGTAGGGGGTGCTGTAAGGAAGGGACTCTCTCACACACACACACACACACACACACACACACACACACACACACACACACACACACACGTGGTTTTGCTGTTTGCTTTGACTTATTTAGTGCTGTGATGTAAGATAAGGGCTAGCTAGTTATTTGAAAGTGTCTCATTCTTACTTTCTGTCTCTCTCTCTCTCTCTCTCTATCCCTCTCTCTCTCTCCCTCTCTCTGTCTCTCTCTCCCCCTCTCTCTCTCTCTCTCTCCCTCTCTCTCTCTCTCTGTCTCCCCCCTCTCTCTCTCTCTCTCTCTCTCTCCCCCTCTCTCTCTCTCTCTCTCCCACTCTCTCTCCCTCTCTCTCTCTCTCTCTCTCTCCAACTCCCCCCCCCCCCCTCTCTCTCCCTCTCTCTCTCTCTCTCTCTCCCTCAACCTTCAGATGCAGTCTACAGTAACGTGCAGCCTGGCAGCGCGGGGCGAGCGGGGCGTGGGCAGGCAGACGGTGGAGCTGTGGACGACATGAGCTACGCCTCCGTCCAGTTCAAACACAAACACGCCCCTGCTGCAACCAAGTACGTTTGAACTGCTCAGTCTGTGATTTTTAAGCTTATACAGAATCATAATATTCCGTCTGCACTGGTTAGAAATGACTGAGTCTACTTCCAAAGGGATTCAGCGTGTTGTGGTGCAACGTGAGTGGGATCCACAGAGAACCAGGCAGCCAACTGCCTTCATGTGGATCGGAGCGGAGAATCCGAGGCATGAATGTTGCCTGCTGGCCTGGAATCTCCGAGGGGTTATCCTGGAATGCGAGTTTAACGAGCCAGTTACATGTCTTTGAATTCTTAGACATTACTGTTTGCTTTATTTTGTATGTTACATACAATTGGCCAAGTTATTAGTTAGTTTATGGGCTACAAATTCTGCCAGGTTACAGGCACTAGGCTGACTGACATATTTGTGTACATTTCATGACAGTGTATACCCAGGGGTGTACTGTACACAAATACGTCAGTCATGGTCTGGAGTTATGGAGCTTTGTGACTTGACAGTACATAGAAAGTCAGAAAAACAACTATTTATTTAATTACTGTGAAGATAGGGCCCACAGTCTTCTAAGTCTTCCTGCTGCTGGTCTGACCTGGGTCTGGTCTGGTCTGGTCTGATGCTGGAGTGTGTTACATGGAGTGTTACATGGAGTGTGTTACATGGAGTGTGTTACATGGAGTGTGTTACATGAAGTGATATTCTGTCTGAGATGTTCTAACTGATGAAATGTCTCCTCTATGTCTCTGTGTGTTTTCAGGCCGGCAGGTTGTGGGCAGCATCAGGAGGACAAGGACATTGTCTAAAGCGCAGTAGCCAGGTAGCTATAAAAGCTAGCTATTATTTCAATTTCCAAACCAGCTTTTATATATATATATGTATATATATATATATGTGTGTGTGTGTGTGTGTGTGTGTGTGTGTGTGTGTGTGTGTGTGTGTGTGTGTGTGTGTTAAAGCAGCTACGAGCAAGATTTCCGATTGTTATTAAACAGTCTAAATTTAATATCGATGCCTCACATCTTACCTCTAATATTAGACGAAACCAACGCAGAGTAGGCTCGCTTGAAAGCAGAGTGAATCGGCCAGTGTTGTCTTGATGATTTTTGATGATTAGTCTGTCTGCGGGCCGGTGTCATCAGGAAGTGAAATGAAACGGTTTGCGGCAGCCACTTCGGCCATAACCACAAAATTACAAAATGACTTTCAAACAAACTGTTCGGCTCGGCTATGCACCGGATCAGATATGGCATGGTGGCATGGTTTGAGTCTCTCACAGTCAAGCTCAAATCTAGGATTTTAAAAATGGTGAACACAGCCATGAAAGTGATCGGCAAGAAAGAACTGACGCTCCAGTCCATCTTTGAGAAAAAGGTCATCAGCCTGGCTCATAGAGCTCTGACCGACCCTTCTCACATTTTATTCTCAGAATATGAGTTGTTACCTTCTGGCAGAAGATTCAGAGCCAGCAGATACAGGAGCAACCGCTACAAGCTCTCCTTCCTCCCTACCTCGATTACACTTCTGAACAAACAGCCTGCTCTTCCTCCAGGTTGTAACAACCCATAGTATGTAGGTGGAGGCACTTTAAGTAGGAACGGTAATCTTAGCGCCATGTTTTACCTTCTTATCTTATTTCTTTTATTTTTCATTTAATCTTATTTTAATGTTTTATTTTTTACTTTTACTCTTTTATTCTTTTATCCAATATCTCGCTGCTGGTTTTATTGTTGATTTTATATTCTTTTTTACCTACGGGTATGTATGATTTAAACAAATTGTGCAATAGGGCTTGTGCAATTTTATGTCTCAGTTGGCATCTCCACCACTGTGTCTTAGTGTAATGCTGTGTCTGTCCTGTTTGTGTGTTCTTGTGTTTTTGTAACACAGGATGTGGCTACGGGCACTTTTTGCCCAAGACAAATTTCCCTTCTGGGACAATAAAGTTTATCTCATCTCATCTCTCATCTGTGCCTTGTTTTTCCTGTGAGAGTGACAGACCCCCAGGGCTCTGTGCATTGTCTTTCCTGTGAGAGTGCATTGTTTTACGGCTAGATTGAGATTATGGCCGAAACAATTTAGCCATTGCCCATCCAGTTTCCTAACCGCAGCTACAATTATCGTCTGATCCAGTTGCAAGTCACGCTTCTTCGAGTGCAAGTTTTGTGCTGTGTGGTTGTCTGGGAAGAAGCTTGTTTGGAGACACTTTGAAACCATTTTCCATTCCTTGTTGATTAACTGAACTGTCAGGGACACAATGTCACATTCGAACTTGGCCACATGCCCGTCGTCAGCGCTGAGTTATGGCCCTCTGAGATCAAAACGTGAACCTGGTTTCTCAGTTTGTTATACAGCTCAGGGATGGCACATTTAGAGAAATACTTTCGACCTGGTGGATCGTATTGATGGTCGAGTGTCAGAAGCATGGCTCTATTCTCCCCCTGGCCTTGAATTTGTGTTTATGGCTGGGCGAAGCGCTATTAGTGGGCGTGGTCACGCGCATTCCCTAATGAATGCGCAGTGCTAGCCATTTAACCACGCCTTTTTAAGCATAGAATTATTCACAACTGTGGTCATTGGTGATCTCCAGTAAACCAATCACATTCTTCCTGGACTGGATCTCCGATTCCACGGAGATCCAGTCCAGTCGAGAGAGAGAGAGAGAGAGAGAGAGAGAGAGAGAGAGAGAGAGAGAGAGAGAGAGAGAGAGAGAGAGAGAGGTCTGCATGACAGACACAACTGAGAGTTGCTTTGGGAAGGAGCTCGCACCGCATCGTCAATACATGATGTTCGCTAATAAAACTGTTGGGAGGCTCAAACTGTCAATAGTGTCTGGCAACATGGAAATAACTATATATATATTTAGCTGATTGATGGATAGTTTCCCATTCAATCCCTCTGTTTTGACCACTTCTTCCTTTCACTTTTGGGACATGGAAGAATTGTCTCCAGCACAGCGCTGTTGATGAGACGAGAGAGGGGGAATTATCACGCTGTGTCACCACGGAGGTGCTGAATAAGGCCTGGTTTTTAAAAGCGTTAACCGCAAAAATTAACGCCCATTGTGAAGATCGCTTTAGGCTGGTATTTAAGGCCGAAACGCCCATTCTGGCCTATTCTTGTGGCACTGCGCCACGCCTCTTCAGCGTAAAGCGCATTTCGGGGCGTAAAAACATGACGCTATTTTCCCGAGTCAGCGGTAGGCAGGCGTAAAGCATGTTTGTTTTTTGCGTTTAAGGCCAGTTTAGCGCCTAAGGCCAGGGGGAGAATAGAGCCCTATATCTTTAGCCAGGTGAGTGGTGACTGCTTCAGTGCATGCCTTCCATCTAGCACTGTCCCGTTATTTCTTGTCCACCTTGCCACCTTTTGCCTGGGCCTTTTTCCTGCAGTGTTTACAAGTTGTCTCGTCCAGGTTCTTCGGCTCAGCTTTTTCATCAGGTTCAAATCCGAAATGTTGCCACAGTTTTCTTTGAGACCAAGTCTGCCAGCGCAGCCATCGTACATCTTCTCTCGTCTTCACCTCTTCACCACAGTGCACTGTGCGCCCTTCACCCTCTAGTTAATTTGACCTCCTTCGTTCATGTTGCTGACTTCGCCTCAGCAGTACACGTCTCTCAGTAACTCCATTTCAATCATGAGAGACTAGTAGAAAGTTGAACAATCTTTAATGATACAACAAATTAATTTTGGCGTATGACTCCATGATATGATGACGCTCTCCTGAGATGATGAGAGGGCGTCGTCAGTAAAGAATAAGATAGGAAATCCCCCATAGGGAATTCTTCAATCAGGAGTCATGACGATGGTGGTGGTCAGGGGAGGAGGTGGGGCGAGAACAACTGCTTCAGGATGATGATCAGCAACTGAGAATGACACATGGCACAAACACAGCACATAGACAGAGTAAAACATGGACCCTGATATACTATGCTGATTAGATGATTGGGATCAGCTGGAGAGGAATACCCTGGGCTGATTGGTTATTGCCACATGTGTGGTAAACTGTGAATGGTTGCTACTCTACTAAAAAAAAAAAAAAAAAAAGTGTGTTCATACTCATGTGTATCTGAGTAACGTCTGGATATCTTCAGGAGTTCACTGCATGTCTGAAAAAAGGCTTTTGTTTCTGTACTTTATTTTCTCATTTCTCGTTTCCAGTGAAAAGGATCGAGTGTCCTCTGTCCTGTTAGAACCACATGGAAAAGATCACAGCTGACAACATTCTCTGTTCTAAAGAGGAACTCAGGAACTTTCACTCTGAAGACGTTTTAAATCACACACGTCGGTCAAATGATAGTGATACAGGACGGAACTGAGCAAGGGATGAAATGTTATTTTTCATGAGGATTTCAGGCTTGTGTCAGACACTTGGCATTTGAAATCCGTCAGAAACGAAACAGATTTCTGATGTTTTTCTGATGTTGTAATATTGAGTCACGGTGACCCGGGTTGTGCAACAGCTCATCCTGACCGCCCCACATGCTGCTTTTAGCTGTCAGTCGTGTCTCAACTCATCTGCTCTGGAACCTGCTGCTGTAACTCTGTAGATTAGGGAACACATAGGCCCCTATCGTTGCATCGGCGCAGTTTCTAGGCCGAGCGGCAGGCGCAGATCAAAGCAGTGGGCGTGGAAAGGCGCACTTGATATCGTCGTGCTGGCGCTAGATGCAGCCCAAAGCATTACAACCACGCCTTTTAGGCGTAAAATTATGCACCGTCATGCTCATTGGATAAGTGCAATAAACGAATCGCACGCTTGCCTTTTTAGCTCCAATTCCAGTGATCCCGCAAAACCAGATGAAAGCCAAACGCTCTGCCCCCCCCCCTCCCTTCATCCAGCCTGTCTGTCTGCATTATAGGCTATTATTCCATATTATTATGCTTCTCAAACCAATCTAACTGCAGTTTCAATACTGCAAGCATGTAAATACGCTACACTATAGCAAGATCAAAGTGAAAATAATGTTCTATGCATCAGCTAGAAAAATATAGCCTATTAGATTGGTGAAAGTTTGTCCAGAAAGATATCATTTTCTCTTGCCTGCTGCAGGAAGGATGATGCACATAAATATACCCTACATTATGTCAAGTCATTGCATAAATGTGTTTTTATTGTAAAACTAAATGTGAAATAGGGCCAAGTTATTGAAGGAACATCACAGTATAGCAGATGCCATTAGAAGCGCGTTCCGAAGCGCGTTCCGCTGTTACTTCTCTAAATCACGTTAACTCGACAAGGGGTATATATATGCCCAGGAGGACATATATGTTTCACATAGGGTGGTGTTTTCATTTCGAGGTTTTATTTGGTCCAATATTGAAATGTTGACAATGGCAGGCTGTGTTACCATTACACATTAATTTAGAACTACCTTTTATATCTATTTTGGCTCATTTGGTGGCTATTTAGTAGCGAAATGAAGAAACACAATGCATGCTGGGAACTCAGAGAGAGAGAGAGAGAAGGGTGACAGAGAAGAAGCAGTGAAGGCAAAGAATAGGCCTGCTTTTCAAAAGCGCAAAGCGCTAAATGTAGGCCAGCTCCCAAGATATAACTAGGCTGGTATTTAGCGCCGACACGCCCACTTTGGGACTGCGCCACGCCCATTCGGCCTAAAGCGCATTTGGCAGCCTAAAGCCTATTGCTATCTTCCCGAAACAGGCGCAAGGCACGTTTTTTTGCGGTTAAGGCCCGTAATAGCGCCGATGGCCTGTGGGAGAATAGAGCCCTCCTTGTCTATTAACAGAGATGGGAAATAACCTGGTACAAATACTTTGTTACTGTACAGTACTTACAGTAATTAGTATTTTCAGCTATCTGTACTTTACTGAGTATTTATTTTTCTTTACTTTTGCCGTCTACATTCTAAGACAAATCTCTGTACTTTCTACTCCTTACATTTTCAAAACATTTTTTTTTAGTTTTAATGCACGACAGACAAAAATGATGTAACGATGTTCGTCCGTCTCTCTCGTCTCTCCAAAATTCACACTTTTTTGTGGTTTTCTGCCAGAAAACAGCAGTTTGACAAAGTGTGAATTTTGGAGTTCCAGCAAATTGTTGCAAAAACAATGAATTACCTGATGATGTTAAGCATTCATCCTGGAGGTAAGGCTTCAAATGTGTCGTTTTCACTGTATTTTCACATTTTCCACCATTTCCCCATGTTTGGCATTATATGGATCAAGTTCATGTAAACTGCATGAAATTGATCCCCATGCCAAACATGGGGAACTGGTGGGAAATACTCGGTAAAATACAGAATACACAGTAAAAACTACAAATGTGAAGCCTTGACTCCAGGATGAATGTCGAACATCAGAATTCATGCTTTTATGCAAAAATGTCTGGAAGTTGGAAAAATGACACTTTTTTATCATTAAAAACAATGGGAAAACAATAGAAATGAGTTTAAGGCCATGCAAGTTTAACCAACCGCCATTTATTTATTTATTTATTTATTTATTTATTTATTTATTTATTTATTTATTACAATACCAAGGTCCATGATGAGAGCATTTATTTATTTATTACAATTCCAGGGTCCATGATCATGATGAGAGCATGGTTTTTGGCAATGCTATTGTAACACTACTATCAGTTCAGAATGAGCACGCCTCTCTAATTCAGTTAGAGAGAGTAGATCACCTTTATCTATGGACCGGGGTCACAGAAGCTCTAGGTCGCTCTTGGAGAAATGGGCACCAGGCAGCACACAGAACACGACACAGACTCAGCAGGTACGTTTTTAAAGATAACACAACATTTATTTACTTGTATTTCAGTTATTTCTTATTCTTTCTTTCTTCAAGCATATCATTTCAACAATAATATTAATCAAACACAATTCTTTTTTCCCACTAAACTATTTCTCTTTCTTTCAGGTTTCGCATTCAACGACGGTGGGTCGACGACAGATGTTCACACATCAGGTAAGTAACTGTCTCTTTTATTCCTTATTTTATAAGAAACTATTTTGTTATTAGTCAGGCACTCATTAATTTTTTGTTAATTCCTATGTTGATTTATTATAGTTCCATATAAATCCTATTTTAAAGTGCTTCTGACTCAACAGAGATACAGTCGTCGGTTATTATTATTTCGATTGGATTCGACCTTCAACCTCAAAAAACAACCGTTCCTTCAATAGAACTAAATTACCCAGAAACAAAAACAATAGAACAAGTTCCCTTCAGGAATCCCATAGTATTGCTCTGGTTGCATTACTGTGTATTTCAGCAAGTAATACACAGCTGTATATAAAAATAGAAAAAACTAGTTTAACACTGCTAAAGTTCAGGTTCTATTAAAGTACTTAGAAAACAAATCAATAACTCACGTTCAAATCAGGTGAGCACTATCAAATGCACACAGAGCAATACTCACAATGGGCAATTGAAATAAATCACAATTATTATAAACAATTATCGAGATTCAAAACAACAAGAAAAACATTCAACATGTGCTCTGTTCTCTAGTTCGGATCCACGAGATCAGTTCGACTCGGACAGTTATCCTTTGAATGGAAAAGTGCAAGGGGGATATTGTCTTCCCACTGTGATGGAAGCTCCGTGGGTTTGAATGTGTGGGGCAATGGATACGATTGTCCTACCACTGTGTTAGAAACTCCATGAAATCCGTGGGGCAATAGATACGATTGTCCTACCACTTAGTTGAGAAGGAATAATTCGATCATCTCTCCTTTCTCTCGATCCGGTTCAGGGCTTAGGCTCGCCACCCCAAGAACCAGCTGCACCTCTCTCCACGGGAAGCAAGCCGGGCTGGGGAATCCGGGGTCTGGTGGATTCAGACGCTGACAACAAGGACGGACAGGAAACGGGAACAAGAAGGACCTGGCCTTGTACCCACAAAACCAAGAAAAGTGTCACTTAACGGATCAAATAAATGTTTTCTCTCCTGTGTGGACTCTAATGTGCAATGTGTAACCATTAAGCCAAATAAAACGTTACATCAAACAAACAAATAAAATTGTCATCACTCCTTTAACCATCTGTCATGTCATTTTCTCTTTTCTTTTCCATTCAGCATCAAAATACATTTTATATAGCAATTACATGAATATAGTATTACAGTATGGCTAACAGAATATACAAAGTGACATCAGTTCAAGTGCATTAATTTCAGTAACTCAATTTCCTTGACCTAAAAGCTACAGTATACTGTATCACCACTGGTGTGCATTAAACACACTGCAACAGCTACTAATAAGCTTAACACTAGCAGGCTTTACACTGCAGAAATAAACACTGATTGAGGTAATGAAAAGAATAACGCTACACGCGATGCGTCATGGCTGCACTACGCATCCAGTAAAACCACCGGGTGACTCTCACCCATGTTAGCTGAGGGTTTGCACGTTCAGCACGTTAATGTGCTAGCCACGGTAGCGTGGTGGATGCTAATCGGTGTTGCTAATGTTTGTAGCACTATTGCATCGAGTCAGCATGTTTTCAGTCTGCTAGCTTCATATTATCATTACAGCAAGCTGCAATAGCACTTTTTCATGTCGGGAGAAACTCACCAAGAATCTGCTTTCGGCAAATGACAGCGTGATGGTCACTACCACAGGTCGCTATTTAGCAGCAATGAATCTGGTCGGGGACAATAATTTTCTTTACTGACGGTTTCAGAGAGATAACAGTTAATTATTGGTAAGCACACATATATTTTACTTACACGTGTCTCTGTGTTCTATGTCTCAACACGTATTTCTGTTCTCCGGTATCAACACACGTCTTGTCTGATATTCGTCCAGGTAGGAAAAGGATGCGCTAGGTATTTTCACCGTCATCTCAGCTAGACTGGCGGATGCTGCGTAGCGTCTGATGTACTTTCAAAATAAGAGTCCTGCAACCAAATCTGATATGCTTTGAAAATAAGAGTCCTGCCATTATATTCACTGTTTATATTATGTTATATTCACAGTATAATTTATTATATTAAGACACATTAAACGGTTCTGGTAACCTGGGTTACACTATGTTCAAAAAAATAGCTAGAGGCCCAAAAATAGCACTTTGACTGGAAGTCAAAAGGGCAGATTCTGTCCTCTAATAGTGAGTCATTTATTTTGACTGGGTGACAGGAAGTGTCCTCTAACCTAAATAGTGTCACTGTTTTCCATACCCCAGAATCTATAAATGGCGCCCAGTTTCAGACCTTTCGGACTAACCATGCACACTTTTGCATAATACAAATCTAAAAAAGGATGGAATCCGTCCCCATAGTGCACAACTTTCTTATCTGTATTATAACGGTGTCTGAACTCTTCTTATTCCTCTCTCTCCAGGCAGTGACGTCAGCAGAAGATCATCTCTTTCAGAAGATTATTTAAAAGCAGGCATGTCCAAAGTCCGGCCCCGGGGGGCCAGATGTGGCTCTTTGACTGATCTTAAGTGGCCCTCAGCTTGTCTCTCAAAACATACTATAATGTATGTGGCCCTCAGCTTGTCTCTCAAAACATACTATAATGTATGTGGCCCTCAGCTTGTCTCTCAAAACATACTATAATGTATGTGGCCCTCCACACATTGGTATTAGTTAATCAAGCAAGTTCAATTAGCATTTTTGTTCAGATGGTAAACAAAATCCTTACAGTACAATTGTATTGTATATGATTTTTATTTTTATAACTCATATGATGCGAGAAGCAGCTGGCCGGCCCCCCCCCCGGTCATTTCACATGATCTAATCTGGCCCCCATTCCAAAAAGTTCTCCTCCATTATAACTCCCTTAACTCAAGGGGATTTTACATGAATGAATGAATGAATGAATGGCTAAATTGTGGCCTAGGGTCATAGAGGTTACTAGGCCACTGTGCTGTACATTTAGTCACAGAGAGTCTTTTGCTCCATGATGTTGTAATTCCTCCTAGTTGCTGATAGAGGGCGATAAAATACAATACTGAACGGCCCTTCTTTATTTATCCAGAGAGGATGTGAGTCCCCTCCTGCTTCACTTCTTACAGACACACAGACAGACAGACACACAGACAGACAGGCAGACAGACAGACACACCAGCTGTTCAGACAGACAGACACACACACAGACACACCAGCCGTTCAGACAGACAGACAGACAGACAGACAGACAGACACACCAGCTGTTCAGACAGACAGACACACAGACACACCAGCCGTTCAGACAGACAGACACACAGACACACCGGCCGTTCAGACAGACAGACACACAGACAGACAGGCAGACATACATACAGGCAGACATACATACAGACAGGCAGACAGACAGACACATCAGCCGTTCAGACAGACAGACAGGCAGACACACAGGCAGACAGACACACCGGCCATTCAGACAGACAGACAGACACACAGACAGGCAGACATACATACAGGCAGACATACATACAGGCAGACATACAGGCAGACATACATACAGACAGGCAGACAGACAGACAGACAGACAGACAGACACACCAGCCGTTCAGACAGAATCAGAATCAGAATTATTTTTATTTGCCAAGGTATGTTTTCACATACCAGGAATTTGTCTTGGTGTGGTTGGTGCTCATGTAACATTGATAAGAACAAATATACAAGACATAACACATAAGATATAAATCATGAATAAATAAAGATAAATAAAGAGATTATAAAATATTATAAAAGTATTCCGATATGAACAGATATAGATAGACAGACACAGACATACAGGCAGACAGACACACAGACAGACACAGGCAGACAGAGAGACAGGCGGACAGACACACAGACAGACACAGGCAGACAGAGAGACAGAGAGACAGGCGGACAGACAACTGCTGCTCTTCTGGTTTCTGCCTTTATACCTTTTGCTCATTGGTTGGGAAACTATTGAGGACAGAGTGGATATAATAATAATAATAATGATAATAATAAATTAAATTTATATAGCACACTTTAAAATCCTGCATGATAAAAGCAATCAGGCAATATCTTCCTGCAATATAGGCAGGAAGATATTGTAGGAAAACTCTGCTGAGCTAGGGGGGATAAGTTAGCCTATAGCAGTGGTTCTCAACCTTTTTACATCAAGTATATACCATCTCAGAAATTTCCACCATATGAAAGTACGAGAGGGAGGGAGCCCTGCGTACCACCAGTGGTCTATCATTTTTATATGCACTGAGTATGAGAGGGGCTACCTCAGTTTCGTTGTACCAGTACAATGACAATAAAGAATTGAATTGAATTGAATTGGTACCCGTACCCAACCCGTTCTCACTCTGAGCACGTCGCATATTGACGCTTTGTCCTGTCCCTTGTGCGTCGCTTGTTACTAACATGGTACCCTTGAGCGACACATGAAACGACTTGGGCTTTCCGACTAAACTCAATGCAAACCCATGGAAGTCATCTTTGACGCTTATGGCAACTGCTCCCCTATTAGCCTAACTGCTCCACCATTAGTCAACTGCTCGCCCATTAGGGTCTGGAGGAGCTAACCTCTCCCAGACCCTAACCCTAAACCTAACCTCTCCCACCCCCCACGCCTAAGCCTAACCTCCCCCAGAACCTAACCTCTCAGCGAAACATTTTTTGGAGATAAAAAGGGCCGCCTCTCCGAAAGCATAGAAGTCAATGATCGGAATGCCGACACTTCGGAATGGCGAGCTGACCCCGTGTGTGTGTGTGTGTGCTTGCATGCGCACAATGGGAGAGAGGTGGGCAGTAGGAAGGAGAGGGTGAAACATGTAAAAATAAAAATTTAAATAGGCTAAAAAGAAGGGGGGATAGAGAAAGAGAGAGCCGGAGAAAGTCAGGGTAGTCGCGCCAAGGCAGCCAAGTAGGCCAAGCCGGGAAGCGCCAAGCTAAACATTAATGTACCAAGATCGAAGGCCCGACCGAGTTGGGAGCGCCAGCCGCAAATAGCTGTAAGTCGCTAAAAAGGTCGAATGCCGGAAAAGTACAATCGCGAAGCGCCAAGGCGGCCAGGTACTGTAGGCCAAGCTGGGAAGCGTTGAGGGGGATAGAGAAAGAGAGAGCCGGAGAAAGTCAGGGTAGTCGCGCCAAGGCAGCCTAGTAGGCCAAGCCGGGAAGCGCCAAGCTAAACAATGTACCAAGATCGAAGGCCCGACCGAGTTGGGAGCGCCAGCCGCAAATAGCTGTAAGTCGCTAAAAAGGTCGAAGGCCGGAAAAGTACAATAACCTCCGGTAATCAGATCTTCCTTTTGGGGGATCTCCTAGCCTATGCAGGTGCCCTCCTCTTGCCTCAAGAGCAGCGCCACTGGCCAATGGAGTCAAGCGCCAAAGTATTTGCCATGCATGCCGATTGCTAAATAAAGTTTGTCTAATCCTACCAACTGGCCTCTCATGATTGAAGTGAGGTCTCCAGACCATATTTCAAGCTGAAGGCCACTCATGCATAATCCGATCATCCCCTGACGACAGTCAAGTCCTAGCATAACGTGGTCAGTCAAAGTCCTAGTATGACGTCTGCTATGACGTCAAATATGACGTCAGTTAATCCTCATATATATAGCAAGGGTTCTACGTCACCTCTCTCTCTCTGGCCGATCATAGCAGCAGTAGCTTCACGGCAGTCCATCTCCCTCGAAGCCGTCCTCCGAAGCGTTGTTTTGCCCCACCCACCTCCTCAGTCCGCCACCAACGAGTCTTGACTCCTGATCCCCCATGGGGGGGGGGATCTCCTAGCCTATGCAGGTGCCCTCCTCTTGCCTCAAGAGCAGCGCCACTGGCCAATGGAGTCAAGCGCCAAAGTATTTGCCATGCATGCCGATTGCTAAATAAAGTTTGTCTAATCCTACCAACTGGCCTCTCATGATTGAAGTACATGTTGCTGTGGATGTGAATTTGTAATTGATTAAATGCATTCCATATAATTATTTCAATCCAGGTTTGTGTGTTCTTTGGATTTATTGATAGTTTACTAATTAAGATCGATGTCATGGCAACTCATGTATATTCATGAGTTTGGGTCCCCAGGAAACATTAAAATGATCTTTTGGTTCGAAAGCTGAAAAAGTTTGGGAATCAACCCCTGCCCCAAACAATTTATTTTATGTGCATAATAAACTGAACCTTGCAAGGCAGCTTTATTCGTGCGAGATCATGAGATGAGATCACACTTGTGAAAACAAAACCATGTGTCAGGTTAGAATAAACGTAACCTTAACTGAATGTAGACAGTCCATTAACCATAGTTTGTAAGTTGCCTTAATTTGAGCAGGTATACTTGACAATCAACTTGTAAATTGCATCGTTTGTTGAAAATGTGTTAATTAAAAGTACCTAGCAGATAGTCTGTTGAAATAAATGAAAGTTAACGTTTAACTTAGGTTCAGGAGCTGGGCCACGCCTCAACCACTCCCCCAACTTCCTAACCACCCCTCTAAACCACTCCTCTAATTACGTGGCAATATTACTACACCTGGTTAACCTGCCTCACCCTGTTTGTCTCGATCTCTCGACAGACAGGCTGTGCAGGCAGCACACATACATCACACACTTTACACATCAGTAAACTTTGCCAAACGCTGGAATTACCATTTCAAACAGCCAAACTCACCGCAATCCAGATCTGCAATCCACCCGATTCAGACGGCGACTGCGTGATTTGCTACCGATTAGCAGCGTCCACCAGACATGCTATCGTCACATCACAGCCTCCGTGCCAAAGCAGAGTCTCCACGGTATCATCAGTCAATATTCCTGGGCCAAATCGACTCGACAAACGCGGAAGGCGATCCATTCCAGCGAGGCAGCGCATCTTCTTCAACTACGTTTCCCGGTGTCATGCCGAATCCGGCATCCCATTCAACACGGCGCACCCCGGTCCTCACGTGCCAAACTCCACGTTCACACAACGGAGCCGAATACAGACTTTACCGTCACCTGCACTCAACGTTCCAGAGAAGGAAATGCATCCCCTTTCAACATAAGAGAGAGAGGAAAAGCGATAGTTATTCATGCCATTCAGCATCCATCACAACAAACTTTCCGAGCAGACAGCGCTTCCGGGTCCTGCTTGGCAGAGCCAATCCAGAGCCAAACCTGCGAGAGCCATGAGCCAATCACCGTCAGCGCTGTCCGGTTTGATGTCACAGTGCCACTGAAGCTGCAGACTGCTGCAGCCAGGTCGTATATTCCCTGGCTCCCTCTGCCAGACATTCACAGCCAGGGCCGCTGCTGGCCTTTTGGGTGCCCTAAGCGTAATTGTTTTGTGGTGCCCCCTCCCCCCCGCAAAACTTTCAATAACTGTCAAATGAAAGACTGCAAAATCATTAATTATGAACGATACTAGTGTATCGCTGTGAATCACAGCTGATCTCATCTCTTCATGTATTATTGTTACATTCATTCAAAACATGATATTCAAGTCATATCCTGTCCATCACAACAAACTTTCCGAGCAGACAGCGCTTCCGGGTCCTGCTTGGCAGAGCCAATCCAGAGCCAAACATGCGAGAGCCATGAGCCAATCACCGTCAGCGCTGTCCGGTTTGATGTCACAGTGCCACTGAAGCTGCAGATGGCTGCAGCCAGGTCGTATATTCCCTGGCTCCCTCTGCCAGACATTCACAGCTGATCTCATCTCTTCATGTATTATTGTTTACATTCATTCAAAACATGATATTCAAGTCATATCCCGTGCCTGCTTCCTATGTCTCCCATCTCTCTCAGCTGATCTCAGCTTCCCTCTCATCCCAGTCCCGCAGGCTGCACAAAAACCCTGTACACATGCATCCTTTCATCCCTTCATCCCTCAATTCCTCTAACTCTCATTCAGCCAAGAACAGCAACATGGCTTCTGCCCCCACTTTCTCTGTCTCAGCCAACACGGCTTCGGCTAATCAGCCCAACCCTCCTCTTTTCCCAACTGGTCTGTCCTTGTCCATCAGCTACTGCAGACGCAGTCAGCCTCATCTACTGCACAGAGTAGAGTTCAATCCATCAGCTAATGCAGACGCAGTCAGCCTCATCTACTGCACAGAGTAGAGTTCAATCCATCAGCTACTGCAGACGCAGTCAGCCTCATCTACTGCACAGAGTAGAGTTCAATCCATCAGCTACTGCAGACGCAGTCAGCCTCATCCACTGCACAGAGTAGAGTAGAGTTCACTCCATCAGCTACTGCAGACGCAGTCAGCCTCATCTACTGCACAGAGTAGAGTTCAATTCATCAGCTACTGCAGATGCAGTCAGCCTCATCTACTGCACAGAGTAGAGTAGTGTTCATTCCATCAGCTACTGCAGACGCAGTCTGCCTCATCCACTGCACAGAGTAGAGTAGAGTTCACTCCATCAGCTACTGCAGACGCAGTCAGCCTCATCTACTGCACAGAGTAGAGTTCAATGCATCAGCTACTGCAGATGCAGTCAGCCTCATCTACTGCACAGAGTAGAGTTCAAACCATCAGCCACTGCAGACGCAGTCAGCCTCATCTACCACGCAGAGTAGTGTTCACTCCATCAGCTACTGCAGACGCAGTCTGCCTCATCCACTGCACAGAGTAGAGTAGAGTTCACTCCATCAGCTACTGCAGACGCAGTCAGCCTCATCTAATGCACAGAGTAGAGTTCACTACATCAGCTACTGCAGACGCAGTCAGCCTCATCTAATGCACAGACTAGCCTCATCTACCGCACAGAGTAGTGTTCACTCCATCAGCTATTGCAGATAGTCTGCCCCATCAGTTACGGCACAGAGCAGAGCAGTTACGCCGTCAGCTGTCGAGATGCAGTTAGCTCCATCTGCCACCGCAGAGTGCAGTTCCATTCATCAGTCACTGCACAGAACGCAGTTCAATTCATCAGTTGCTGCAGATGCAGTTCACTCCTTCAGTCACTGCACAGAACGCAGTTCAATTCATCAGTCGCTGCAGACGCAGTTTACTCCTTCAGTCACTGCACAGAACGCAGTTCAATTCATCAGTTGCTGCAGACGCAGTTCACTCCTTCAGTCACTGCACAGAACGCAGTTCAATTCATCAGTTGCTGCAGATGCAGTTCACTCCTTCAGTCACTGCACAGAACGCAGTTCAATTCATCAGTCGCTGCAGACGCAGTTTACTCCTTCAGTCACTGCACAGAACGCAGTTCAATTCATCAGTCGCTGCAGATGCAGTTCACTCCTTCAGTCACTGCACAGAACCCAGTTCAATTCATCAGTCGCTGCAGACGCAGTTACTCCTTCAGTCACTGCACAGAACGCAGTTCAATTCATCAGCTGCTACAGACCCATCAGCTGCCGCAGAGGCAGTTCGCCACATCAGCCTCAGATAGGCCATTTTTTGGGGGGGGCACGTAGGGTCTGGGAAGTCCCAACTCATCCACCCTCACTCCTCCTAACAGGAATACAGACACTTCATCTCAGGAACAGCCACATCATTCTACTAGCTCCTAGAAGCCATCTTAAAAGGCCTCTTACTCGCCATTCTCTCTCCACTCAGCCTCTGTATCAGTTCTCTACATTCGGTCAACATATCTTCAATGGTTAAGCTACTCATAAATCCATGCTTACGCCGGATTCAGGCTGCGGAGGTCCCCCGAATTACTGACCTCACCTGCCTATGGTCTTCTCCTCATCCCAGTCAATCGGTCATCACTACCCGCATTTGCCACTCCAACGGAGCAATAGATTATCAGAGAATCGGTCTCCCGACCTACTTCCACCTCAACTCCTATCTTAGTTATACAAGCCAGCGACTAAATACAACAGTTTCAGGCATGCCACAGGCATCACCTCAACATCCACTCTCTTCATGGAAACAGGAAGAATTGCCACACTATTCTGGTTCCAGAAGTACCTACACCGAGCCTCAGCTCCAGGCTTATCTCCAGAACACTATTCAAGCCACTCCTCCATAGACGTCAGACTGAGCACATCGAACCAAACCATCGAGCCCCTCGACCCTTCGTAATCTCTCGCATGTCGCTTCTGCATCCTGAATGATCTTAACGATCTCCATGATCTTAACGATCTCAATGATCTTAACGATCTCAATGATCTTAACGATCTCAAGGATCAGTCAAGCTCACGTGCAACTCAGCTCAACTTAATCCGACTTATTTTGGGGGCCTGAAATCTGCTCGGGCTGAAACACGCCTCACGCCAGACCCGCTCGGGCAGACCACGTCTGAGACGGAACCCCCACCCTGAGTCTCCCTCTGCCCCGGTCATCAGGACGTTCCCCCCGGAACACGTGACCTCCTGGAACAGACGGCTCATCTCGCACCCACACTACACCATACACAACTCATTCTCTTCAGTAAAGAACCTTAACGATACTCTTGTTGTGGCGTGGTCCTTGCTAGTGAAATGAAAGTTAACGTTTAACTTAAGTTCAGGAGCTGGGCCACGCCTCAACCACTCCCCCAACTTCCTAACCACCCCTCTAAACCACTCCTCTAATTACGTGGCAATATTACTACACCTGGTTAACCTGCCTCACCCTGTTTGTCTCGATCTCTCGACCCACCCTCCCTCCCTTGTATATCTCATCCCTCAATCCCCTATCCCTTCCCGCACCCCTCAACCCTTAACATCCTCATTCCCTCTCACTAGGCATGGTGCATGCCTCTCCACGTCTCGTTCTAGGATCCATCCGGGGGGGCCTGAAATCTGCTCGAGCTGAAACACGCCTCACGCCAGACCCGCTCGGGCAGACCACGTCTGAGACGGAACCCCCACCCTGAGTCTCCCTCTGCCCCGGTCATCAGGACGTTCCCCCCGGAACACGTGACCTCCTGGAACAGACGGCTCATCTCGCACCCACACTACACCATACACAACTCATTCTCAAAAAAAAAAAAAAACTCTCGTAACGGGACAAGCCCGTCTTTTATTGTCACACGAACACCACAACACATGCATGCGGCCACAACACACTCATGCTGACGGTGGCCGGTGAAAAGTGTCCTCTGCATTTAACCCATCCAGGCATGTCCTTTCCTCCGGGGGGCAGGCCAGGAGCAGTGGTCGCTTTCTCGTACAGCGCCCGGGGACCAACTTCGGATGTTGTCGTCACTGGTCAGATGACGATGACGATCTGATCTTCTGCATGTTTTTAGTGGGGGGGTTATATACGGAGGAGCCCCCCTGGGGGAGCACGGGGAGAACATGCAAACTCCACACAGACAGAAAGGCCCTTACGACGAGATACCCCACCTGGGCAGTGGGCACTGAGGATATGGGGAGGAACACAACCACAGCGCCCACAGTGTCCCAGGCGAGAATCGAACTCAGGACCTTCTGACTGTGAGGCGACAGCTCTACCACTGAGCCACCGTGCCCCACCGTGCCCCCCTTCAGTAAAGAACCTTAACGATACTCTTGTTGTGGCGTGGTCCTTGCTAGTGAATTCTTATTGACAGTCTGCTGATACAAAATTTCACAGGCTGGATGCATAACTTTTGCACATAGTGGGAAGCATTGCTAGAGCTTCCTCCTACAGACCACAGCAGTTCCCACACTGACATGCACGGCACTCCCCAGGAACGCTATACACAGCAAGTTGCAGACAGCATCCAGACCACAATCACGACTACTGCAGTCAATAACAGGACACAGACATGAGGCCACGCCCACAGCCATCTTTACTCTTTCTCTTCAGACTTTTCTTAGTGTGTGTGTGTCTGTCTGTGTGTGTGTGTGTGTGTGTGTGTGTGTGTGTGTGTGAGAGAGAGTGACAGCTTGTGCAGATGTCTCGATCCCTCCCGATATGCTATAGTCTCGTCTGACACTTTTCGTAAGACACCTGTCGACACTCTAACCATAAAACAGCCTTAAACCTACTGGGCAGCTAACCACGGTATCCGAACCAGCTATTCTGGACACATAATTAATAAATTACTCAGACATATTCAAACCCAATATGTAAGCTAATGATTAATAGTTGTATGAAATACTTTTTCTAGCCTAATTGTTCGCTACACTTCTCTCTTGTATTACACTTCTACTTTTCGTCTCCTCTCCTCTACTTAGTAATTTTGTGGTGTTTTCATGTGCATGCAATTTCCCATTCTCTCATCATCAAATATGTAGCCTACAGAATGTTAACTAGAAATATTACACGCTCATTTCTAGTGTGCTTTGCACGCTTCACGACCTCCCAATAAGTGACCCGACCAATGTCAAACAGGCACACGTGTGCAGCTAAGTCCTCTCTATACTGTAGTGTATAGCGATTGTCAAACCTTTTGTCAAGGACAAAACTGACACAAATTAGAACATGGACCCCCCCATTTGATAAGATTTTAGCCTTTAGATGTTTTATTACAGAAAGTGTAAGGAACCAGTGACCAAAACAGTCATCCTGTCATGGGGTTAGATCTGTCATGTACTTCTAATTGATATTTTGTTTCCTCCCTGTCTGTCATGTGACATGTGTGTGTTTGTGCTGTGGTTTGATCTAGGCAATCACCACCCACCTGTGGAGCCATGCTTCACTCTTCATCCAGCTCATCCTGATCTCTCATTAGATACCTTAACATACACAAATAGTGTAGTAGCTGTACTGTACCGTACTGTAGCTGCTACCATTACGTATGTCTAATATTTAATTAGGTATATGCTATTTGCACCTGTGCAAACATAATGTCGAATTTAAAATGTTTAAGTACCTCTAAAGTATACACATGCCATGTGCAAACACAATGTCGAATTTAAAATGTTTAAGTACGTCTAAAGTATACACATGCCATGTGCACCTATGTGCAGTGAATATGCCACTATCTCTGACTTGTCTTATCACTCTACTGCCTTATTGCTTGTTGTGTCTCTTGTTGTTTTTGCACTCATATGCCCTGTTATATTTTGTACTATGTTGTAAACGGAATCCACAGCACAAGAATTTCACACGTGATACTTGTACTACGGAGTGACAATAAAAAATCTTGAATCTTGAATCTTGAGATAGTATGTGACTGTGAGCTCATGTGTCTTGCTGGATTGTCTGATGTGCTTAGCTTGTTGCTAGCTGCCCTTTTCTGACTGCTTTTATCAGCTTGGTCTAACTCTTGCCAGATGCATGCATTTTTATGCGTCTGCCGGTGATAGCCAGGCCGGAGGCATTATGCATCCGGGTTGTCCGTCCGTCCGTACAGTACGTACGTCCGTCCGTATGTCCAATGTTCGTTAGCGTGATATCTGAGGAACGCCTTGATGGAATTTCATCAGATTTGCCTCAAACATCGACCTAGACTCAAGGATGAACTGATTAGATTTATTTTGGTGGTCAAAGGTCAAGGTCACTGTGACCTCTCGAACGCCATTTCCAAGCTTGTTAACGTGATATCTCAGGAATGCCTTGATGGTATTTCATCAAATTTGCCTCAAACATCGACTTGGACTCAAGGATGAACTGATTCGATTTTGGTGGTCAGAGGTCAAAGGCCAAGGTCACTGTGACCTCTCGAACGCCATTTTCAACCTTGTTAACGCAATATCTCAGGAATTCCTCAACGGACTTTCATAAAATTTGCCTCAGACATCGCCTTGGACTTGAGCATGAACTGATTAGATTTTGGTGGTCAAAGGCCAAGGTCACTGTGACCTCTCGAAACTCCATTTTCAAGCTTGTTAAGGCGATATCTCAGGAATGCCTTGACGGAATCAAATTTTCCGCAACATCTCAGGAGCGCCTTGACAGAATTTCTTCCAATTTGCCTCAAATGGCGATTTGGACTTAACCCTAGAACACTAACGTGATTTAAAATCACACCATCATTAACGTCGGGTGTATTTCACCCGATGCAATATACCCCATAAAACATACTTCTCATCAAAATATCTTGAAGTACAACAATACATGGCAAATTGAGGTACTCTTCTTTTATTTTTAAATGTGAAATATCACAAAAAACACAAAAAAAATGATTATGGGGGACACTAAAAAATATGTCAAATTCGGGAAAAATGAGGTAATTGTTACAAAAAAAAAAAAAAAAAAAAAAAAACAGGAGCTCCCAACTTCTCCTTTGGTCCACCCATTCATGGGACTTGTGTGGTGAAAATCACCACACAAGTCACCAGAATAACATTAACCCTAACCCGAAGATATTTTACCCTCTATCACTAACGTCGGGTGAAAATCACCCGAACACGTAGCCGGTAGAAAAAACCATGAATGGGAGCAGGGAAACAAACCTACATTCAATGACGTCAGTGAGCATCCTGAAGGTACCTAAGGACCCGCCCACCTCAGACAGCAGCAAGACAATGAAAATCACCTGAATTCAATTGTCCGGGTGAAAATCACCCGACATTAGTGTTCTAGGGTTAAGAATGAACTAATGGCGGAGGCATAAATCCACTGTGCGGTCGTTCTAGTTTATGTCTGTCTTCTCTTTTTGGATTTGCCTTGTTGGATTGGACTTGTACTACTCTCCATCATTCCAAGTAAATCCTTTGAAACCATCTTCAGTCTCTCAGTCTCTGCATTTGGGTCTCTGTCTGGTTACATTATCACACATACATTCTGTCATTGTGTTACTTATGGATGGGTCATTATAAGACCAGGGACCATGCTGGTGTTTGCACTTTCGCATGTTTTATCCCTTTGATTGTGTTGTCTTTTAAAATCA
>NC_139643.1:908943-1028943 GCF_964638095.1 Poromitra crassiceps | reverse complement strand
CATTCCAACCACCCAATCAGCAGCAGTGCTCCGATTGTGATGTAATTTATATGGGACTTACAGCATGGAGGAACCGCCCATTTGCAACAGCCTGCAGCATCTTGCAAAAGTGAAAGTAAAATATGCCTAAAGAGTAGCTCTGCTCTGCTGAAGCTGAACTGAAGAACCAAAATATAAATTGCAAGTCTATGAAGGAAAATGAAGAGTTCTATCCATTCTCTTCTCCTCTGCCTTCTCTTAAGTTCCCCCTGCCTATCCCTGTGTGTCTGTGTCGTGTTTGCCACCGTACCCCCAACAACATTATGTTTCCTGCTATTGGATTAAAATACCCAATCTTATGTTTTTGTAGGACATCGCTGAGAGACAGACTGATGGGGATAGTGAGAGCCAAACGGTGACTATTACATTTACGGAGAAGTTCTCTCTTCCTCTCACCTTGTTATTGTAACTTCCTTTACTTGTGGCAACTGAACTTTTTTGTAGCTACATAGGCGGTGGGGGGTGATCATCTGGATGGTTATTAAATCATTTCAGCACATGGTGCTACTGTTTTGATTATATGCTATGTTTATATGAAAGCATAGTTGAATCCTGTCATATCACTTAACATCACCAACCAGACCTTAATTTTAATTTACTCTGCTGTCAGGGTGTTTAGTTATTCATTCTCTGATTTCAGGGAAGTCTAGAAGAGCGCCGAAACATCATTGCAGAACAAGACGCAGAATACCACAGAAGCTTGGCGATTGACAGAGAGAGGGTATTGGAACTCAAACTTCAAGAGTGTGTGTGTGTGTGTGTGTGTGTGTGTGTGTGTGTGTATATATAAAATGTGTTGATTGCTGTAACTTTATTTGCTGTGCCTGTAGACACGTCTACAGGAAGAGGCTCTCCGGACCACCAGATTTGCAGAAGAGGCAGAAAGGAGGCGTCTGGATGTAAGTAATGTCTTAAGTGCTTAGATAATTAAAGAGCCATAAAGCTTTTTTGTTCAAAAATTTTATGATGTTTTCCATAGCCTTAAAGCCCCATTCAGCAACTTTTCCAAGTTTTGCAATTGGAGAAACTGCGCCCTCTGGGTACAACAGTATCCGTCTCGATATCGGCGTTCAAAGTCTACAAAACACAGCACCAGAAAGCTCTATGTACATGTGACATCGGGTACTCACTACGTGATGAAATAATAATCCATAGTTACGTGAAACATAATTTTCGTAGCAAATCCAGACAGTTACTTCGTTGTTTTTTCATGAACACGCTTCCGCTTTACAGCGCATGCGTGCATCTTGCCTCCGGGGCGCAGGCACCAAACTGCTTAGTCCCAGGAGAGGCCTTTGGAGGGCGGTGTGTGACCAATAGTGGTGACATTCTCTGTGTTACAAGACAATGTACCATCTTCAATGGCTAAAAAGCTCTTTTATTAAGGTGAAAATTTCTGATTGGGGCTTTAACATCCTAATTAATGTACATATTAACCCATATAATTAGTCATACCATTAATGAACAAATTTCATAACGGGATAGCTATTTCAGATCATAGAGATAAATCCCCCAAATTCTTAAATTTCTTTGTCAGCTTCTGTTATGATAGCAATTCAAATCTGTCTCAAACTTTATAGATTGTGAGGCAGAGAATAGCTGAGGCAGAAATGGCGACCCCATCCACTGACGGTACACCATTCCAGTTTCGCTATGCAGATGGCAGCCTTCGTAGAAGGGCATTTAGGCTTGATAGCCCTATCCAGGTAAGTCAAAGGTGCTGTAACATGTACTGTGACATGTGGCAAAAGGAAAAGAAAACGTCATGACATTTTCTGCTCTAAACTTTGTGTATGTCAACATTTACAATTCGTTCAAATGTATGTATGACACTGTACCAATTCTGTTTTTTATCCTGTTTGAACTAAGCAGGTTTGTACACATCTGCCATGAAGGTCATGTGGCTTGCCAAGTGTCATTGCACAGTACAGTTGGATGCAATAATTAGCCAACTTATTGATAGTAACTAGAGTCATTACTATTAAAATTTGAAGACGACTAAGCCAAGCTTCATAACCTTATTAAGCTAGCCTGGGTAAACCCATCCCCCACGTGACCTGCTCTCAGACCTGTTCTCAGTCACTATGGTCTGGATTCCCACCATTGTTAAACGATTTCCTGCGGTTGTTGCCCCCCCCCCGATAGACCACTCCATTACGCAACCATCATCCAACCAGTTTAGTGCACAGAGCACATGCGCAGTGCAGCAGATGGCGTCATCACTCTGCGACCTTTGTTGTTAGCGCATGAGCTAACACTTTTCATTTCAGTACTGCTAGCACGCAAATGGTTACAACCAGCTACAAGAAGAGAGAACATCGCGTGACGGTGGTCAGGGAATGAAAGAGGAACAGGACAACTCCCCCCCCCACCCCGTTGGTCCGACCGTCCCGTATTGCTGGGATGGAATGTTGGCAGCCCTAGTCTACACGGACCCAAACCTCGATCCCTGCTGCAGATGGCCGCAGATCTGGAGAGATATTTGTGGCTGTGAAGAACAGTCATCATCTATACAGCTGCTGCCAACCTGATGAGGAAACAGGCGTGCTTGTTATGCTGGACACTGAATGCCAGTCTGCAGACTTCATCCTCCAGTGCTGTTCGCCTCAGGACTTGAAGGCCTAACGTTGTACCATGGACTGTATACATTCTGTGCTAATAATGCTAGCATGCTAACATCCTTTTCACACACACACACTGAATATACCGAAATGCTAGATTTGATCATGGACTTAACGCTAATGTTAATCCAAAACGGCCGCAGTCATAACGGTAAGGTGTGTTTGACCTAATTGAAATATTAACGTTAATGCCCTCACATTTCAGCGTGGTTACAGATAAACCTATTTAACGCTAGCTAGCTACATTACTGGCTTGATATCATATTCCAGATGCAACCTAGCTAGATAAGCTCCACACGGCTGTATGAGTAGCTACAATCAAATGTATCAAGCCTTGATATCATATTCCAACGTGAATTCAGCTGAGGGGTTCGCTCCAGAACGAGACTGTTGCGTTCAATATTTGTACACGTTACTGTGCAGTAACTGTGCAACTGTGTACTGTGCAATTCTGTATATTATACATAATCCAGATGTAACCTAGCTATAGCTAGACGTTAAGAGGTTAGCGTGAATGCGACTGAGACCTGACATTACTGAAGTGAATACAAGTGACCTATATTTTTCAATCCTGTCTTTGAATAAAAGTTGTGTTATACTTGAAAACCATGTCTTTGCTCCCTTATGTGTTCACAATTACAACAAATCTGTATGGTTTATCTGTTGGCATTAAACCGTGGTATTTCCTTGGGTGATATTCCATATTTGTCATTAAACCTAGCTGTTCACATAAATTTGCAATGATGATCGACCACGTGAGATATCACAAGTAGCCTACTTTTATTAAAAAATAAAATGCAAAGAGAGGTTTCCTTCTCTAACTATTGGTGCGTTCACAAAATATTTACACAAGATTTTTTTTATAAATAATAATCAATAACGTGGATAATGATGACATCTGCAGCTGCTGGACGAGAGACAGAAGAAACTACGAACGAAGATTGGAGCAGAGGACATTGACTACAGAGAAACTTAACCGACCAGCACTCTGCTTCAATCAATGAATGCTTATAAATAAACCATACACATGAGAATTACCGTTAACGTTACAGCATTTAATAACATAAATATGGTGATATCTGGTGGTCTGAAATTACTCTCTATCTACAGTAGGGTAACTGGCTCCTATTGTGTCTTATTATTGTAACGTTTGAATCAGCGTTTCATAACTATAATAGCCTAATGTTACTGTAGCCTGGATGACGTCAGCTAATGCTACCCAGCCTTCCAGCGTTTATCTTCCATAATGCATTAAATCATAATCACAATGCGAAGACATTAGCTGATCACCACAGAGCTGCACAGACAAGTTTATCAGATAATTTCGCCGTAAAATGTGTCCAGGTGATCAGCTCTGAAGCCCCGGCTTGTATGGTCCGCTAAAATCCGATTTCGATATAGGTGTTATTTTGATCAATATTGTATAGCTGGCTAGACAGAGGAGTTTATCTGGAATCAGTGTGACAAGATCCCTGCTGCTAGCTTGTCTGCCTTTCTGTGTCAGAGTATCTAGCTACATTATCTGCATTACATGCTACACCATGCAAATATATTTCGATATAATTCAAACAATTAGCCCACTGTACTACTGGACTGTGTATTGCTGTGAATAAGTTAGATTTGATTGTGTAAAGTGTTACATGTTATATTTTTAACTGAGCTTTGCAGAATTACCTCAACACAATTGTGTTGTGTATCAGCTTTAAATATCCAATATATACAGCATTAAACAAACGACCAGCAGCATTCAAATGTGCAAAAACGTTATATTTATTGAAATGTGGTGATCTCATGTCACATTACATAATGTTATGCCCAAATGGTCTACTGCCCAGAAGCGTCACTTTACATGTTTGGTAGGGAATTATTTTAATTATGTTAAACCAGCGTTTATCTTCCATAATGCATTAAATCATAATCACAATGCTATGAAGACATTAGCTGATCACCACAGAGCAGCACAGACAAGTTTATCAGATAATTTCGCCATAAAATGTGTCCAGGTGATCAGCTCTGAAGCCCTGGCTTGTATGGTCCGCTAAAATCCGATTTCGATAACGCTAGGTGTTATTTTGATCAACAGACCTCAACCTCAACAGCTGTTTTCACTTGAATTTCCTCACGTAGTTGCATAGCCATATAGCTAGCCAGCTAGTAGCTAGCTCGGGAGCTATGCTTTAGAGAGGCCAAATGCTAACGGCTAGGTAGTGCTAAGCCGCTGCAGCTGTTACACGTCATTGACAAAGACGCACTCTCTGATTGGCCGATCACGGCAGGACTGATGTTGGCAGTCACGCCGTCACTCATTGGCTGCGGGGTGGCTGCGGGTCTGCGCGAGTCTTTCAATCGCCCCAGAAATCGATTTGAATGGCCCGTTCGCTAGACGATAGTGACTGGGAACTGAGAGAGCAGGTCACGTGGTGGCTGGGTTTACCTAGGCTATTATTAAGCTACCACTATGTAACACACTGTGTTTCAGTCTGTACTGTTAACAAGTCCTTGGGCACGCACAGTGATGACAGATAAACATTAGGAGCTCCCACTGTCAGAGAGCCCCAGTAAAAACAAACTATCACATTTTGGAACAATACAAAAATAACTAATTGCTTTTAAATGAACAGCATCAGATAGAGAAAGTGGCAAAAAAATTAGTATGACTAATCTGCCAACTTTTTCAAACAATATCATGTTCTGTGAATCCACAGCAGATATGGATCTAGCTGCTAAAAGCGAATTCAGAATAAGAAGCTTCTTTCTGAAAAGTACACAATTATAAAGAGACATTTCAAGATGTGATTTTAATATCACATCGACAACACTTTAATGGTGTCTGTTATGTATGTATGATATGTAACCATGCAGATATAGCCTGACAAGGATGAGGTTTCAAATTATTTTATTTATTTTTTATTTCACACCACCAGCTGGGACTGGGAGGGCCAACTTTGAACGCTGCTTCATCTGTAATGTACTCTGTTGTTCTTCATTTATAGAGTCTAATGTCCTTTGTGGGAGGAGTTTTGTCCGGCACTGAGATGTTTCTCTTAACGTCCACAACTCCACTGGTGCAGCTTCACAGCGAGCAGGTTGGAACCTTACAGGACTGTGGTTTGCTAGATCCAACAACACTGTTTGTTCAGTGGATCGAATATGAGGTTAGTTCACTTCACTGACGGTTAACAATGACAGTTTTGTGTATTATATTTTGAGTTCATGTTTCAGTCAATGTCATTTATAAATTAATGGTTCATTAGGAGAGACATTTCTTAATAGGGTACAATATCATTAATCAAGTTTTGAGGAAATGTCAGTATAGCTCTGTCTATAAACAAACACTGTGTCCACAATGGTAACGTGTGTACTTTAGAGTGTTGTGTAAAGTCATCAGCAACATCAGTGATGTTGGTCAATCAATTCCCCCAAACCATCTTTATGTCCTATTTCAGAATTCTCCCAGAGAGACCGCTGTAACATCAACCATACATTGCTGTGCCTCACCAACTCCAGCCACACATCGGTCTTCAGCAAGATCAGAAACGGCATCCACCAGTAGCTACCAACCACTATTAGCTGTGTCCCCTCAACAGCAGTTATCTCCTCCAACCTTACCAGCGTCGCCTTCTCCACCTCTGCCTGCTCCTAGAACGCCCACACCTGACCAAACATCTCCAGCATCATCTCCCCCGGTTTCACCATCTTCTTCCAGATCTCCTCCAGGGCCCCAACGTGACCTACGGGCAATATTGAGTACACTACTATTGAATGTAGATTTGGAATCACAGCCACCATCAGCAAACAGCATAAATGTAGTGAGATCTGACATTTTGGGAAGTGCTTTTAGAGCATTTAGAAGAGCCAAATTCGACCCCAAATTCAAGCTAGATGTAGTGTTTCTAGACACCTGTGGTCAGGGAGAAGGAGCAGTGGACCTTGGTGGACCAACGAGGGAGTTTCTCACACTACTGATGAAGTCACTTCTGAACTCACGCTTCTTTGTGGGACCTTCCGGGAGCAAGAATCTTGCACTGGATGCAGTAGGTATGTACTGTACATGAGATGACTCCACTTTACACACAGACACACATTGAAGAAAACATGCATTGAAGAAAATTTGTTTACAAATTCTGCACATTCGAATAAAGCGACTAGGTGGCAATTTGAAGCAGATACAGTCAATCTAAAAATGTATGCACTAACAGAAGTTAACTGTTTCCAAACTAATCTAAATGGGACATTACATTATGTACTGTAACAACGGTAACTCAGAAAACAAATACAAGTTATCAACCACTGCAACCAGTGTCAAACTGTATTTCTAGCATAACTTTTCATCCTGCAAAACTGCAAATGTCTGTTATACCTTCAGGACTTGCCAGGGGCAACTACAGAGCCATTGGATCCATCATTTCCGTGTGTCTAGTGCATGGAGGAGTGGGGCCGCATGTGTTTTCACAGAGACTACTTTGCCAGCTGACAGGACAACCAACACCACCTGTGGAAATATCGGAGCTTGAGGACGACGAGCTGAAGGCCGAGTTGCAAAAGGCAAGTTAAATAGACCAAATAATTGTAAAAAAAAAAAAAAAAAAAAAAAAAAAAAAATGCAAGTGATCGACGATACTTGCTTGAGGTCATGTGTAAAAGGCGTGATTCACATTTGTATGTTGAACTGACGAAAAGCTGCTTTATGTCTATGCAGTGCACCGACATAATACAGCTCTCTGACCGTACGATGCAATCAACTTGGTGTCCCTCTCCTGTGATACCTCTTGACAAAGTTGTCTCACACTGGTTTTACTTTGTGGTCAGAGGAAAAACAGTACATCACAAGGCTAACTTCATTTATGGAATTGAAAGGTTTATCTTCCATTGCAAGGAGCCAACAGAATATGGAAATGTTACATTAGCTCTCAAGTGCAACAACTAATTTTTGGATTCATTACAGATACAACAAGCAGACACTATGGAGGGAATCCGTGCTGCTGTGGAAGAGGCAGCCAAACACATGTCCCTGTTAGGCGGTTGCAGCACCGTGATCCGGACACAGAGCGATAGAGATGAACTATTATGTTCATCACTGGAGTACTACTTTGATGGCAGACTGAATTTGCCTCTGCAACAGTAAGTGTGTGTAGTACGCTTGTGCCTGTGGAACAGGAAATTACACCTCTATTCTATTTTGAAGATTGTAATAGATATTTGGTAATTATGTTGTTCAGTGTGTTCATTCACTAGAAGAATAAAAGTTACACAAAGCAATACAAAACATTTACATGCACTGTAGTTACATGGTTCAGGGCTTAAAATTCACTTAGCAAACAGGGTGGGGAATTACCCTCTTATGTTCTTCAGATAGGGGGATTTATAGATTTTGGGGGGGGGGGGGATCTATTAGTCTCAACGCCAGACTCATGAGAGTTCTTACGCTGGTACACTACGTTACTGCATGCTGCAGAGCTCTCTCTGGGACACTTTCCCTCAGAGGGCTGGTTATGGGAGGGAACCGTTCACTTGGCCAGTCATATGCCAGTGATGGCTTCAGGCCTCTCCAATCAGTAAGGACTTTGCGATCAGACGTCATGCGAGGCGCCGCCCATTTTTGGAACTACTCTCATATCGGTGCTACGACCTGTCACTCATTCAATTTCAACCCGCCTTCAAAAACCAGCAGTGGCTGTGAACTGGCACAGACTCAGTATGTAGTATGCAGGTTTTTTTCAGCCGATACTATAACCAACAAATATTTGCTTCTCATGTCCGATAAGCGATAATTTCACATTTTTGTATTTAAAAAAGGAAGTTCTTAACGTGTAGTTTATGCACACCTGAGTCTAAATTACTATGGCTTTTGTCAATGTTCGGCTAACATTATAGACATTGGTGCGTAAACAATTGCGGGACTTCTCCCATATTATAAATTACAAATCTGCAGGAATTGGCAAAATTATGCGTGATTCTCGCAATCCCGCGCCAAATTTTAAGCCCTGTGGTTAGTGTAAATTTGACAACATGGTTGCTCTGAGTAACTGTCACAAGCCTTATGTTTTTTTTAAGGTTGCTTTACAACTAGAGCAGGGACTCAGGTTGTATGCCTATGTATTAATGACAGAAATCCCTGATATTATCTTTATATCTAATGTCTCAAGGCTATGCGATGGCATGGAGCAACTCGGTGTGCTACAGGCCCTCAAAGATAGCCCTGCCTTACAGAGGTTGTTTGTTGGAGGCCCCCCTGCGCCGGTGACTGCAGTGGAAGTCAAAGACCTCTTCAAGGTGGTTTACTCAGTTGAAGGCAGCTCTCGTCGCCCGGCAGAGGAGCGAGCAGTTGCCTATTGGAGGGACTGGCTTGTCGATGTAGAGGGTATGTGTTACACTTTAGTTACTGCAAACAAAAATGGCGAATGATGAACATAATTCACAATCAATTACACAGTAATAATGCTGTCTGGAAGTTATGGTTCGTATGACATAATGATATTATTAATGCTTAAATACCTATTATGTGCCACTTCGTAGGACCTTTTTTAAATGCACTAAAATGTCTGCCTTGTGTCTAAAATCATCACATCTTTATCTTTGCAGAAGGAGAAGCCGTCCTACTGGCAAGTGGAGAGGAACCGGTCCAGTTGTGTTATGCTGTGTATAATGGTTTGGACCCAGGAGCAGAGACGACAGAGTCAGGAGTCAAAAATACTTGTCTTTTACTTGAGACTTTGAACACAGGAACAAAATAAACAATAACAGCAATTAAGCCTAAAGCTAATTCTAGCCTATACAGTAGTCGAAGACCGACGAATAAACTAATATCTTGAGACAGATGAATTAGGAGCTCAGTCCAGCATAAAGTTCAATGAGGTCCATCCAGAGAGTCTCGAACCGGAGTAGCCAGAACACAGCAGCAGCTTGGCAACGATCAGCACTGGAGTCTGCAAGCAGAAGAGGTTATAAAGACTGCCAACCAGGTGCAAACTATCACAGTAATTAAGCGAGTGATGTCATGGCCTTTCCCTATAGGCTAGTTTCTCCCGCCGCTGTTATGAGCGCAGGACCTCTGTTCAGCACCCTGGACAGCAACGGCCCGGCGCGTCCTGGTTGCCAGCGCTCCAGCTGCTTCAGCACCCCGGATAGCCCCTTGACCACTGCTTGATGCCTCCTCCCTGAGTCGCGCTCCCAAGGGTGTGTCAGAATCCCCCCCTCTAGGGGAGCCACCTGGCGACCCAACGGCTTGTCCACGACGCCGAAAGTCTTGGATTAGGGTGCGGTCCACGATGTGCCGAGCCGGCACCCAGCTCCGCTCTTCCGGACCGTAGCCCTCCCAATCCACTAGGTATTGTGTACTGCGGCGCACCCGGCGTGAGTCCAATTATCCTCCGGACCGTGTACACCGGACCACCATCAACCCAACGAGGAGGAGGAGGGGGTGGGATAGGGGGGGACAAGGGACTAGACACCACAGGCTTTAGTAGGGACACATGGAAAACAGGGTGAATTTCATTGCCGCAGGCAGCACTAACCTGTACGAAACCGGCCCAACCTGTGCTTCAACCTCGAACGGACCAACGAAGCGTGGTGCTAGTTTCCTGCTCTCCACCCGCAGTGGAAGATCCTTGGCGGACAGCCATACCTTGTCTCCTGGCCGAAACGGTATCGATGGTCGCCGCCGTTTGTTTGCCTGCAGAGAATGTCTGCTCCTCGCTCGCAACAGAGCCGCCCGAGCCTCCCTCCATGTGTGTGCGCAGCGCCGCACAAAATCCGCCGCCGCCGGGACCCCTACCTCCGGCTCCTGGTCCGGAAATAACGGCGGCTGATAGCCTAGTTGACACTGGAAAGGAGACATGCCTGTAGAAGAGGACTGCAGAGTGTTATGAGCATACTCCGCCCACAGGAGTTGTGAACTCCAGGCCGAGGGGTTTGAGGCGACCAGACAGCGCAGCGTGGTTTCCAAGTCTTGATTGACTCTCTCCGTCTGTCCATTGGATTGAGGATGGTAACCAGAGGAGAGACTGGCAGTGGCTCCAAGAAGAGAACAGAACGCCTTCCAAAACTGGGAGGTGAACTGGGGACCCCGGTCCGACACGATATCCTGTGGAAGTCCATACACTCGGAAAACATTATTCATTATAATTACAGCAGTCTCTCGTGCAGAAGGGAGCTTAGTTAAGGCAATAAATCGTGCCGCCTTGGAGAATCTGTCCACCACCACCAAGATGGCCGTCTTTCCTCCAGAACGGGGCAGGCCAGTGATAAAGTCTAATGAAATGTGGGACCAGGGCCGACGTGGGACAGGCAGCGGACACAGCAAACCTGCAGGACGCTGACGCAGCGTTTTATTCTGGGAGCAGGTGACACAGGCGGCCACAAAGATAGTCACATCCGGCCGGATTGTTGGCCACCAGAACTTACGAGCAATGAACTCTAATGTCCGTTTCTCCCCTGGATGCCCCACCAACCGTGACGCATGTCCCCACTCCAACACCCCGGCCCGTTTCTCAGGAGGCACATATAGCCGGTTGTGGACGCAGTTCTCCGGACCTGGATCAGCCTGCTGCGCTGCTCTCACCTCGGTTTCGATTCCCCACAGAACCGGGGCGATGATTCGGGCTGGAACCAGGATGGGCTCAGGCTCTGCACCTTTATCTGTTGGATCAAACTGGCGAGAGAGTGCATCTGCCTTTGTATTTTTGCTTCCTGGTCGATACAATATAAATTCAAAACGATTGAAAAAGAGAGCCCACCTGGCTTGACGTGAGTTCAGCCGCCTTGCACTGCGGATGTAGGCTAGGTTTTTGTGATCCGTCCAGACCACAAACGGCTTCTCGGCCCCCTCAAGCCAGTGCCTCCACTGGTCCAGTGCCTCCTTTACGGCCAACAGCTCACAATTGCCCACGTCATAGTTGCTCTCCGCTGGACTCAGTCTCTTCGAGAAGAAAGCACATGGATGAAGCTTGTTGTCTGTGGGAGAGCGTTGGGACAGGATGGCCCCTACTCCCACCTCTGATGCATCTACCTCAACCACAAAAGGTAATGCTCGATCCGGGTGGGTGAGGACTGGACCTGTGGTAAACAACAGTTTTAATTTGGAGAATGCCTCTGCTGCCTGAGGGGTCCAGGGGAACCGGCCGGAGGCCTTCTTGGTGAGCGCATTCATGGGTGCTGCGATGGTGCTGAAACCTCTGATGAACCTGCGGTAGAAGTTGGCAAAACCCATAAAACGTTGGACATGTTTTATTGATGCAGGCTGAGGCCACTCCATTACAGCACGTACCTTTTCTGGATCCATCGTTGTTCCGGAGGGAGAGAGAATGTAGCCTAGGAAAGGGACTGTGGCAACATGAAAGTCACATTTCTCCGGCTTCACATATAGGTTGTTCTGTAATAGTCTTTTTAGCACTCGGCGCACATGCTGAACATGTTCCTGAGGAGACTGGGAAAAAATCAAAATATCGTCCAAATAAACAAAAACAAACCTGTTCAGCATGTCTCGTAGAACATCGTTAATGAGAGCCTGGAAGACTGCTGGTGCGTTGGAAAGGCCGAATGGCATCACTAAATACTCGTAGTGCCCTGTGGGGGTTATGAAACCAGTTTTCCACTCGTCCCCCTCCCGGATCCGAATGAGGTTGTAAGCACTACGCAGGTCAATCTTAGTGAAGATGGTAGCCCCCCGAAGCTGTTCGAAAGCAGAGCCTAGCAGAGGCAGAGGATAACCGTTTTTTACTGTTACATCATTCAGTCGTCTATAGTCTATACAGGGCCGAAGCGAGCCATCCTTTTTCCCCACAAAGAAAAACCCCGCTGAAGCAGGCGAGGTTGAAGCTCGGATAAACCCCATCTCCAGGGCTTCCTTTATGTAGCTTTCCATAGCTAACGTCTCTGGGGCAGAAAGGGAATATAAATGTCCCTTGGGTGGAATAGCTCCATCTACCAGATTGATCTCACAATCGTAGGGTCTATGAGGTGGCAACACTGTGGCTCGGCCTTTACTAAAAACCTCCTGGAGGTCCAAGTATTCAGACGGAACATTGTCCGTATTAACAGGTTTATTTTTCTTTTCCACTATACACCGGGATGCTTCCTCAGGAGTCTTTAAACAAGAAAATTGACATAACGGGCCCCATTCCTCCACTTGACCTATGACCCAATCTAACCGGGGATTGTGTCTTACTAACCAGGGGTAGCCTAATACCAACGGAAAAGCCGGTGAGTCGGTAATATGGAAACTAATCTCCTCCCGGTGTTTCCCCGCTAGAATCAACGTCACAGGACTAGTAGCGTATCTGATCTTACCCGCGCCCAGGGGACGTCCGTCTAAGGCTGTAATGTCCATTGCCTCCTCCAGCTGACGTGTGGGAACCCCCCACTGCCTAGCCCACTCTCTGTCCAGAAAGTTTCCCGCTGCCCCCGAGTCAACAAACGCTTCTACCTGATGAGTATGAGAACCCCAGGAAATGGTGGCAGGCAAAATGATGCGGGCTTGAGGCGAGGAAGACACAGAGACATGACCCGTCAGTAGCTTCCTTTTGACTGACGGGCCCCGTCTTTTACTGCCCGCTTTGGACAGTGGGCGATGAAATGACCAGTCTCCCCACAGTATAGGCAGCAGCCCTCCTTCATGCGACGGGCTCGCTCCTCCTGGGACAGCCTGGCTGCGCCGATCTGCATGGGCTCCTCCGTGGCGAGGACCAGCGTGGATGGGTTGAACCGAGCACTCTGTGGGCCCAGAAACGCTCCCCGGCTCCTCTTCTCCTGTCGTCGTTCCCGAATTCGATTGTCCACACGAATAGCTATTTTAATAAGCTCCTCCAAGTCGTCTTGTTGCTCCCGTGCCGCTAACTCGTCCTTGATCTCCTCAGAGAGTCCCTGCTGAAAAGCAGTCAGGAGAGAGGCCACATTCCATCCGCTCTCGACAGCAAGCGTACGAAACTTTACTGTGTACTCTGCCACAGTCCCGCCTCCCTGACGTAGAGCATAAAGTCTTTTAGCTGCTTCCTGGCCTGTAACTGGGTGATCAAAAACCCGGCGTAATTCAGCCTTAAAAGTCTGGAAGTTCTGACAGGCCGAATTATGCTGTTCCCATAGGGCCGTGGCCCAGGCTAATGGGGGTCCAGTTAACAGTTGAGAAACAAACGCTATTTTTGCCAATTCATTTGAAAATTTCACTGGCTGTGCCTCTATGGCTAATTCACACTGAAGCAAAAAGGATCGGCATGTCTCTGGATTGCCTGAGTATTTCTCAGGGGGGGGCAGATTCGGCTCAGAGAAGCGGACTGGAGCGGACGGAGTGCTGGAGATAGGAACGGAGGGACTCGGAGCTGGAGCGGCCATGGCTTGCAGATTGGCGGTGAGAGTGGTAAGTGCTCCTCTCATCTCCTGCTGGTGGACTCCGATCTGCTGGATCTGTCGGAGGGCAGGAGCAATCCCCTCCATAGATTGCGAGAGTACCCGGATCTTTGTCTCTAGTGATCCAATGTGGACTTGTTGCTCACCCAAAGTTTGTGTCTGCATGGCAAATGCAGCGCGCCACTGTTCCGCCTCTGCTGGGTCCATTTTCTGGCTGATCGTTCTGTTATGCTTTGTATAATGGTTTGGACCCAGGAGCAGAGACGACAGAGTCAGGAGTCAAAAATACTTGTCTTTTACTTGAGACTTTGAACACAGGAACAAAATAAACAATAACAGCAATTAAGCCTAAAGCTAATTCTAGCCTATACAGTAGTCGAAGACCGACGAATAAACTAATATCTTGAGACAGATGAATTAGGAGCTCAGTCCAGCATAAAGTTCAATGAGGTCCATCCAGAGAGTCTCGAACCGGAGTAGCCAGAACACAGCAGCAGCTTGGCAACGATCAGCACTGGAGTCTGCAAGCAGAAGAGGTTATAAAGGCTGCCAACCAGGTGCAAACTATCACAGTAATTAAGCGAGTGATGTCATGGCCTTTCCCTATAGGCTAGTTTCTCCCGCCGCTGTTATGAGCGCGGGACCTCTGTTCAGCACCCTGGACAGCAACGGCCCGGCGCGTCCTGGTTGCCAGCGCTCCGGCTGCTTCAGCACCCCGGATAGCCCCTTGACCACTGCTTGATGCCTCCTCCCTGAGTCGCGCTCCCAAGGGTGTGTCAAGTTGACTCTGGAGGATGTTCTCCGCTTCGCTACTGGAGCTGAGAAGATTCCTCCTCTTGGTTTCAGTGAAAAGCCTGTGCTGGAGTTTTTCATCACCCAGTGAATAACCAGATGAGAGTTTTTCCAGAGGCGAACACATGTGCCTTTATTTTAAGGTTACCTCTCCATGCATTGTACGATGACTTAAGTGATCACATGGTGTCTGGCATTGTGCAATCTCCAAACTTTGGGACAGCCTGAGGTGTTTTCTTTAGAGATCAAAAATGGAAAGAAGGAGCTGTTAGGAATTTAAATTACAAGATTTAATAGGAAGTAATTGTACCTGTGTACTGCAAAGAGTTTAACAAACAGAGTACATCTTCAAAAAGGTGATACGGGGTTATTAAATCTTGTAATTGAATAATTATCCTTTCCATTTTTGATATTCTACTGTGCCTGCTGAGCTGTTTTGGTCCACACATTGTGTGTTTTTCCTCCTTCTTTAGAGATCAATAATTTAATTTGCCCAATTACATCTCTGCCCTGCCAACTGAATGTGGAAGACCTAACCTTGTTGTCTGTAGCATAGCGGGAACCTTAACTTGGACTCAAGAACATCCTAATAAAGTTTTGGAACAATGTTGACAATTTTACAGTGTGACTTTTATTTTTTCATGGCAATGCAATGTTTAATTGTACTACCATTCAGGATATGCCAAAATGTGTGTTGTAAATCTCATTTTATGCCTCGTCTGGGTTAAATGGTAAATTCAAACCCTATGCATAAGTCTGTCAACTGTGGAGCATAAAAAGAGATGACATCACTGAGACCCCTCCTGTCTATAATAGAATTATCTCATGGGTCTCAATGCAGATGTCAGTACAGGGCCGTTTCAGACAATCTGACTCCACATAGGCAGGACTGCTGTTCTATATAAGGCTAGTCACTAAGCAAGTTGACTTCTTGTACTGTAGCAACATTTCTGTACCTACACATTGAAAATGTTGTGAAAGGTTACAAAGGGACTTATGAAATTGAACTCAATGCCTGTATAGCCTCACTGTTGCAGCTGAATTTGCCCTAATTGGACCAGTAACTTTCAGTCAGTTGACTCAACAAATTTGTAGCATAATGTTGGCTCTAAAGCTAGTAGTTTGTTCAGTTTCCATAAACGGCTGTGAACAGTAAACATTGATATCATAAAAATGACGCATTAGATCTGTATTGGTTGACCGCGTCCATGGAGTCTGTTATGTAGTGGCAGAGCATTTTTATATTATGTCATGGCTTGGATCCACTTGTCCCCTGCCTTAGATGAAGGATTCACTTATCAATGATGCTGTTGTGATTGTCAACTGTATCCTGTGATGTATCCTGATGGGAGTGCTTTCTTCCAGGTGACCCAATCCACAAGGGCGTGGGGTGTAACTGACAATTGATGAGTATAAAAATGATTTCAGTTATAATTGATATTCTATGGCCTTCATGCAGTGACCAGATCTCAAACCAGTGGGAAACACACAACATTCTCCTCCACCGCCATCAAAACACCAACAGGGAATATCTGTTGATACAAAGGTATTACAGTTTACAGTTATAAAGATGACTGCAGTACTGTTGTTACAGAGACTTGTACAAGCTATGCCAAGGTGCATTAAAGCTGTTCTCATGACTGGTTATTGTACTATGCAGAAATTGTATGGGTTCTATGGGAACATTTGATCTATATGTCAGATAGTGCACATTTATTCAGACTTGGTATGTGCACAAGTAAACAAAGTTTGGTTGAGATCCGGTGACCTGACTGTTTCCAAGCAGTACTAGTAGTAGTAGTAGTAGCAGTAGTAGTAATAGTAGTAGTAGTAGTGTTGGTAGTAGTGGGAGTGGTAGCAATAGTAGCAGCAGAAGTACTAAGAATAGTAGTAGTAGTAGTAGCAGCAGCGGCAGTAGTAGTGGTGGTTGGCTGTTATAGCGCCACCATCTGGTGGATTGGTGTAATTTTTTCCTCTGAGTAGTGGGTGATGTCTTGAAACTATGTAGAAAGGTAGGTGATGTGGGGCGTATGGTTGGTGAGATCCACACACTTTTAGGGCAGGAAAAGAACAAAAGCAAATACACACAAGTTTAGACATTTATCATTTCAAAACGGTTTCACGTATCCAAAATCCTTTAATAACTTTAGGTCGGGGTAGTCCATAGATAACCCAGAAAAAGTTTCGTGTGATTTGGCCAAACAGTCTAGGAGGAGCTCGCAAAAGTAGGTTTTTGATAAAATTCAAAATGGCGGAAAATCTACCACACAGAAATGGGCGTGGCCTAGTGGGTTAGATACATGATGCTCCAGGGAAACCAGTAGATGTGGAATTTTGATTCTACAGCTCGCAGTTCAGAAGTTATGGACCGACAAACATGAAATTGGCTGTTATAGCGCCACCATCTGGTGGATTGGTGTAATTTTTTTACTCTGAGTAGTGGGTGATGTCGTGAACCTGTGTGGAACGTTTGGGTGATGGGGGGTGTATGGTTTCTGAGATCCACACACTTTTAGGGCAGGAAAAGAACAAAAGTAAATACACACAAGTTTAGACATTTATCATTTCAAAACGGTTTCACGTATCCAAAATCCTTTAATAACTTTAGGTCGGGGTAGTCCATAGCTAACCCAGAAAAAGTTTCGTGTGATTTGGCCAAACAGTCTAGGAGGAGCTCGCAAAAGTAGGTTTTTGATCAAATTCAAAATGGCGGAAAATCTAAGCACACGCAAATGGGCGTGGCCTATATGGATAGATGCATATTGATCCAAGGAATCCAGGATAAGTGACATTTTGAGTATAGGACACACAGTTCAGAAGATATGGACCATAAGGCGAAATGGTCTGTTATAGCGCCACCATCTGGTGGATTGGTGTATTTTTTTTTCTCCGAGTAGGGGGTGACCTCTTGAACCTATGTGGAAAGTTTAGGTGATGTGGAGGGTATGGTTTCTGAGATCCACACACTTTTAGGGCAGAAAAAGAAGAAAAGCAAATAGACACTAGATCCATTGATAAGCATACATGTCCACATATGTATAGCAATGGAAATTTAACCAACTCACTTCATTCCCTTGTATTCATTGATGATATATACATTTCATTCAGAACCCATTGAACAATTGGATGATTATGTTACTTTGTCCAATTACATTTGGTCTCTTAAAATGTAATTTTGGTGTGCAGGGCACACCAAAATGGTGATCTGGCTAATGGTATAGCTGTTAAAAATCCACTAAAACACACCTCTCACAACACACATCTCACGGTGCCAAAATACATGTTGTGCTTCGGGTACTCACCACACGATGAAATATTAATCCAAAATGCACATAATCTGTCTTTTTGGAAGGAAAAGAGGTAGCCGGCACTACTTTCCAAACATGACCGCCGACCTCTTTTCCTTCCAAAAAGACCAATTATGTGCATTTTTGGATTATTATTACATCGTGTGGTGAGTACCCAAAGCACAACATGTATTTTGGCACCATGAGATGTGTGTTTTGGTGGGTTGTTAAAAGCTGTACCATTAGCCTCCATTATATGGCGATACTAACTATACTTCACGACTGTAGCTCATTGTAAACTGCGCAGATAATGCCGGTAAGGCATGGTGTATCTTGGTTATGTGGGGGGGATGTGGCAAATGAGCTTAACTCCCGAAAAAGTGGTCTATCCCTTTAATTCATATCTAATTCATGTTTTACAGCCCTTAAAATAATAATAATGGTATTGGTAATTCGAAATACTTCTGTAACCGTATCTGTAATGTAACAGTGAAACTACATCAATACAACCATTCCTCTACTTTCTCTAATTGTTAACTTCTTGTAAATTAAATTATGCCAATGCTGAATAATGCCCTCTCAGGACCCCTGATGGTCCCTGAAACTCACTTTGAGAACCACCGATCTAGTTCTTCAGTATTCATATAAAATGGCACAAATTGTGTTGGAAAACCAGAACATCATATATTTTTTGGGGTGGGGGGTGGGGGCAAACAGAGGGATGAAGAGAGAGATGAGAGGGAGAGGGAGAGAGAGAACAGTGGGAGAACAGAGGGAGAGAGACAACAGGGAGGAGAGATAGATGAGAGGGACAGAGAGACAATAGATAGAGAGGGAGAGAACAGAGAGGGAGGCCCCTCCAATATCAAAAAAGACCACCAGAGGTCAGTACAAAGGGCTGTCATCAGGGGCATCTCTAGGGTCAGCAGACATTTGGGGCTTAGCCCATGCAGGGAGGTGGGGGTGGAGGAAAAATTGACTGGTTTTCCAACACAATTTTTTAGATGCCATTTTAGATGAATACTGAAGAATTAGTTTGGTGGTTCTCAAAGTGAGGTCCAGGGACCATCAGGGGTCCTGAGAGGGCATTATTCAGCATCGGCATAATTTCATTTACAAGAAGTTAACAATTAGAGAATGTAGAAGAACGGTTGTATTGATGTAGTTTCACTGTTACATTACAGATACGCTATGATGAGAGTGATGTCTCCTCCTTTATTTCACTTACACACAGAGAGGATGAGACTGAGGAAGTCTGATCACCAATACCATTATTATTATTTTAAGGGCTTTATTTTAAGGGCTTTAAAGCATTAAGGGGAGGGCAGCTATTCTTATTTGTAAAATAAATAAATAAGATAAATAAATATTTTTCATATTCTGGGCTTTTCATAAAAGATCCGGTGCTATAGTCCTGAAAGCCCAGGCCAAACCATGCCACTGGCTGTCATATAGTGAGATAATGCTTTTTGGCCCCTTCTCCTCAACAGGTGTCACAATTGTCTACCTCTGTGATTATATTCTGTGTAAACTGCCTCATTCAACACTGCCCTGATGAAGGCCAAGTGTGGCTTTTTATTTTGTTCTGAAATGAACTAAGGCTTTAAATAAAGGGTTTTATCTGAGAAGACTGCCTTGGTAAAGTCCTTTTAATAAAGCTTTTACACTGAAATGCTAGTTTGGACACTGACTCTACAAACACACAAGTCAGCTCATTAAATACCTCGAAATCCATACTTCAACCAATCCAAAACTCAATTTACCCCATCACTACATAATATCAAAGCAGATGATCCTACCAAAACAGCCAGGTATAAATTACATATTTCTGAAACTACAACAGTTGATTCCTTGGTGAGCCACAAACACTTCATACTCTAGCCATGCTTACCTCTGCAAGTGTGGTGGTAACGATGTCACATGACAAGTATGTCTTCCCCTTCTTTCAGCTAGCTTTCGGGTGCAGTACCGCCACCTACTGATCTGGAGTATGATATTAAGCTCAGTATGACATTAAAGTATTAACCATAACATACGTTGTCTTTTGGTGGTGGGAGGAAACCCAAGTGAAGACAGGGAGAACATGCAAATACAACACAGAAGGAAGCTGTGGACAGAGAAGGAAGCTGAAAGATTTGAACCCATGACCTTCTTGCTGTGAAGCAACATCACTGACCACTAGGCCATCGTGCTGCCGAAAATATATAACTCAAGGCTGTAAAATAAACAAAATAGCTGGTACTAAATACATTTCCGAACACAAAACAAAAAAGAAAATATATATAACAATTATGTCAAAACGTCTCAGGTGTAGAGCTCTTCATTAAATCCATGTGTTGATAGTGTGTACAATTAGTGTATAAAAAAGTATTCACATTTTGTGGTGTATTTCGGTTGCATGCACGTTTAAAATGAGAAGTACTTTTGACTTGAAGTAGTATTTGGGTGGAATATACTTTTAAAGTTTAAGTACTTGGACATAAAGCAGTTTTGTGTAAAATATACCTTGAACATTGTAAGTACACTTGGTATCTGGCTCTGAATATACATAGGATAGGCACTAAAAGTGTGAAAACAACAGTGTGGTTTGTTAAAGAACCAGATTGGCAATATCTGAAGATTTTGGGGCCCACTGTTCAAACCTTACCTAGGGATCAACAGTTTTCAACCTTAGAGACGTCAAGACTTCTGCCAATCTCCATTTTCTTGTTCACCTCATTAGTCTGGGCAGAAATAAACATCAGAATATACCTTTAAAATGATAGTACTTGATCAGACAGTAGTATTTGGGTTGAATACACCTTTAAAACCATAAGTACTTGTGACTTTAAGTAGTACTTGGACAGAAAGCAGTTTTTGTGTACAATATCCCTTTAAGTATCTGGACAGAAAGTGGTATTTGGGTAGAACATACTGTCAATACGACAAGTACTTCTCTGGCTCTGCAGATACATATAATATGGTCTACAAAGTTAAAAACAACAGTCTGGATAGCTCACTTGGTAAAGCACATGACTTATGCTAACTAAAGACCATTGCCGCTCAAAGTTCAAACCCCACGTGGGATGAAAAACTTTCAACTTCAGACAGGTAAGTCAGTAACAGTAATTAAAACCCCACATGCTGCCTCCTTAATTTGCGGTGTTTCATGAACTTTTTCAATATCTTGGAAATGTTAGCTGGAGATTGCGTGGCTGTGTTCAAGAATGTGTTTTGCAACAGGAGAGGTTAGTTCTTGTCTCATGATGGAGCTTTTGTGTTCTGAAATCAGAATTTTCAGTTGTCATTGTGTCTTTCCCACACACACATCAAACTATAGGGCGTAGTGGCGTCCACTACAGAAGGTTGATGGGGTTTATCCCTGAAATTGCTTTTGGTGACTATAGCCAGCACCCTGCATGGCAGCTTGTCATCCAGTCCATTTACCATTAAGGACATTTTTGTATTACACACATAATGCACCACTTTACATTAAAAGTATGCCCTGAATGGAGGTGTTTGAACTAATTGGTGTGGGTTGTGCTGTTACAATGAGCACATGAGTGACAAGGATAATTCAGATTGAATTCTCTTTTTGGACCTTTCACATGTGAAGACACAATAATGTATTGGAATGTTTTTCCTCTCTCATCTGAAAGAAGGCTCCCAGCAAACACAATTACATCATGATGATGTTCTGATATCATCTTTCAGTGACGTCCAGGACTAGGCCAAATCACAGCCGATTTGAGGATCATTTAGACATCTACACAGGAATGTCAAGATGACGTCGAAATATGACATTACCATGAATAGGCATATTCAGTTATTCTGCTATGTACACAGTGTGTATTCAGCAGCGTTATACATAATTATATCCAGATTAACCTTTATTCTACATTTTCAAAAAATAAAACAGTTACCTGGCCGTGGTTTGAACCCAGGACCTCCAGCTTTGGGGTCTGCTACTTTACCCCTACACCATCCTTCCACAGCAATGACGAGGCACGGATGTAACCTTATTATGGCATAAACTTGTTTTTATTCAAACGTGGGTGTCAAGTCTTTGTGGATCGGGCATTACTGTGTGACATCTAAACCAACTGTGTATTATGTTACAGCAGATGCAGAACCCCAAAACACATTAACCCCACCCAAAATGCTACATTCCAACTTCCAGTAGTAGTAGTAGTAGTAGTAGTAGTAGTAATAGTAGCAGAAGTAGTAATAGTAGTAGTAGTAGTGTTGGTAGTAGTGGGAGTGGTAGCAGTAGTAGCAGCAGTAGTTGTAATTGACCGGTTAATGAGTTGTGGGCAATTTAGTGTTGGCGTGTGTTTCATTAAAAGTTTCGAGATTTATCATTTCAAAACGGTTTCACGTATCCAAAACCCTTTAATAACCTTAGGTCGGGGTAGTCCATAGATGACCCAGAAAAAGTTTTGTGTGATTTGGCCAAACGGTCTAGGAGGAGCTCGCAAAAGTAGGTTTTTGATCAAATTCAAAATGGCGGAAAATCTACCACACAGAAATGGGCGTGGCCTAGTGGGTTAGATACATGATGCTCCAGGGAAACCAGTAGATGTGGAATTTTGATTCTACAGCTCGCAGTTCAGAAGTTATGGACCGACAAACGTGAAATTGGCTGTTATAGCGCCACCGTCTGGTGGATTGGTGTAATTTTTTTACTCTGAGTAGTGGGTGATGTCGTGAACCTGTGTGGAAAGTTTGGGTGATGGGGGGTGTATGGTTTCTGAGATCCACACACTTTTAGGGTAGGAAAAGAACAAAAGCAAATACACAAAAGTTTAGACATTTATCATTTCAAAACGGTTTCACGTATCCAAAATCCTTTAATAACTTTAGGTCGGGGTAGTCCATAGATGTCCCAGAAAAATGCCCGTGTGATTTGGCCAAACGGTCTAGGAGGAGTTCGCAAAAGTAGGTTTTTGATAAAATTCAAAATGGCGGAAAATCTAGGCACACGCAAATGGGCGGGGCCTATATGGATAGATGCGTATTGATCCAAGGAATCCCTGAGAAGTGAAATTTTGAGTATAGGACACACGGTTCAGAAGATATGGACCATAACGCGAAATGGTCTGTTATAGCGCCACCATCTGGCCGATATGGGTAATTTTTTGTTTCTGAGTAGTGAGGCACATTTACAATCTATGTGCCCAGTCTGGCTATGCTGAGCCTTACAGTTTCTGCTGTACATACAGTTTTACCGGAGAAGAAGAAAAAAAATAATCGGAACAGATACAATAGGGATCCACGCACTTCGTGCTTGGACCCCTAATTATATTTTTTGTAGGCATATGTCTAACGTTTAGAGTGATTCCAGCATAGGGAGTATAGTCAGAGTAGATAGACATTAATTGTGACTCAAAATATTACCCCATAATTTACAGTAGCCTACACTCTTAGAAGTAGAAGAGCCTCGAGGAACCTTTTGGGGTTCCTCACCATTGCCACTGTGGAGGAACCTTTTCAGTACCTTGAGGAACCTCTTAGCAGGGGTTCCTCAAGGAACCTTTTTGTGGGGTTTGGGGTTCAAATTGGAACTCTTTAAAATAATTTCTATTCTTGTTAAAATGATTGACAATGAAAATGTTTTCTCACAGACATTTTATTTAACAATGCATTGAAACAAGTTTATCTATAAAATATTAATACAATAGTAATACAAAGTCCATTCACAAACAGTAAAAAATAAAAATATATTACAAATAATATAATTATATATATATATATATATATATATATATATATATATACATATATATACACACACACACATACACACACACACACACACACACACACACACACACACACAACGTATATATATATATATATACAGTATGTATATATATATACAGTATGTGGATATATAATATATAAACAATAAATAAATACAAATATATAACAAAGCAACATTCATAACATGCAAGAACATATAATTTGAGTAAATATAATTCACACAAAAACACATCTTAAATATACATTACATGACACAGACTGATAATTACAGATCAACACAAATACAAGACTGGATGTCACATAAAATCAAAGAACACTTGCAATGATTGTCAGCAAAACCAAACAAATAGCAATTATTTTCTAGATCTGTATACAGACACATTCTGTATAGAATTGTTGAGAGTTGTTGAGTAGAGATAGAAACAAACCACGGGGACTTTATTGCTGTCATTACTACAGCCGTGTGTAACGCAGGTCACCATCCGAACACAATTGGAATACAGGTTACGCTAACGGCGGCTAGCTTCCTATAAACTCTGCTCTTACATAGGCTGTCACTTAAAGCGGCTGCGCTATGTCAACAACATGGCGGCAGTGGGCGTGCCCGTACGTGAGTGACGTCAATCGAATAAGGTCTATACAAAAAGGGTCACATGCTATGTTTTGAGTGGAGAAGTTTCTATACACTGGGTTATTTCGGTTGATACCTTAAAAGTATTGGGTACCGATACCGAGCTCTACAGTAGATGTAGACTGCTTAAGAAAACAAGTAGTTGGCCATCTTGATGACAGTGGGCGAGATCTTTCCTTCAGGTGTATTTGACATTAGATACTTTTCAATGAAAGTAAGAGTGTTTTTTGCCCTCTGGTGGTACTGTATGTTAAAAACAAAATACGTAGACATCAAGGTCCCCAGCCCCAAGGTGATGTCATCGACCGAATAGACGAAGAGCTCCGTGTAATCAAAGCACACGCCAAAAGCAGCTGCCTCAAAGGGGTTTCCTGTGATGATTAGGACAGGCGTTGGGACCTCAGGATTCTAGGGCAGACAAAAACAACAACATTCTAAATGTTATATGACATTGCTGAGAATTACCTGGACAGTGTTCTGGCCAATTGACAATAACCCAAGATTCAAGATTCACTTTAATAGAGAGCTAAAGTGAACATCACTTCCTGCTTTTCTCCCTGTACCAGCGTGTGAAAAATAAGAATTGCGGTGAACGGAGCGATACGCTACCTTTTTGATCCTCTTTGAATTGTGCCATGGGAGTCAATGTAAAAGATAACTCTGCAAGTCAAGAAAGTCGCAGTTTGTGGTAAAACTGTGGCACTATAACTTGTAAATCACAAAGACTACGCAGAGTCGTGTAAGTGACGTCACTCCCGCCAGTCCATTGTTGTTGATGGTGTGACGTATAGAGACAGTCCGCATGTCTCTGGGAACGCCTACAAAATGTTAAACAGCTGGCGCGCGAGTGGGGTATCTCATGGGCTGAATCACCAAAAGACGGTGCTGCGGCTCTAAACTACATGTTTGGGGGTTCTAGAGCAGAACATGTGTGTGTTGTGGCCCTCCGTGCATGTGTTGTAATGTGTTGTGTGACAATAAAGACGGGCTGCCGTCTGAAATCGTTTAAAACACAAGACGTCTGTTCAGAATCAGATGTGCGTTTACTGCGGTGGTTAAATCCCCGATCGTGTCTGCCTGGGCTGGGCTTAGTGGGCTATCAGCTAAATTCTAACTTTGCTGAATGGATAGAACGGGGGAATTTACCCCACCCTGACCCCGCCCCCAGGCTAACCCAGCGTCTATTGTGGGCGTTCTTAGAGCCTGTATGGGCGTTCCCAGAGACTGTCTCTATAATGTGCGACACGAGATGTAGTTGATTAACAAAACTAAACGTTATGTTTCAGTTTCACGACAAACTGACTTTCTTGACATGCATAATTATCTTTTAAATTGACACAATTTAACATGTGTACCCCGTGGCACAATTCAAACGGGATCAAAAAAGTACGTATCTCTCTGTTCACCACCATTCATATTTTTCCCACACTGGTACAGGGAGAAAAGCAGGAAGTGACATTAACTTTGGCTCTCTATTGCGACAGTAAGTAATCAGACGAGGAATGCATGCAGTATGGCAATCACATCAATAGTAGAAAATAAAGCTATAGAAAACTGTCACCATTGAGCAAATTTGAAAGTGCAGTCCTAAATGTTAAAGACTGCAACTATACATTTTTGCGATTGTTTAAAGTGACAAGGGGGGGGGGGGGGGGGGTCAAGTCGGGCCATGGGTCACACCCATGTGTTATTGTAACTATTAATTGATTGATTGATTGATTGATTGATTGATTTTGGTGAAAAAGTCAACACAGATACAGGGAAACAGACAGTTCACCGAGGATAAAAACACAATAAAGCCTTGCGGCTTATTTCCATTGCGGTCCTCAACGTACAACATTTAGAGACATAAACACACACGAATGGGAATCACCATTCAATACTCGAATTAAGACTATTTACATTATTTCTAGATTGAAAGGAATAATGGCACGCTTGAATATAATACAATACATAAACATTTGTTGTTACATGTAAGGAATTAACATCCGTTGCAAACAAACTAGGTGGGGGAGGGAGTGGGGGTTGCGGGGGGGGGGGGGGTTTAGCAGTGGGAGAGGGGAGGAGAAGCTCGCTCACGCATGATTGAAGGCCATGCATATCGCGCACGGCAGCATCCACTTGGGCTCCAATGTGTGTGACCGAGAGAAGGGGGGGGGGGGGGGGGGGGTGTGGCGTCCAGGTTGAGGTTTGCAAGGGCTACAGGCCGGACTGGGCGGCATGGGGGGGGGGGGGGGGTTGGGATGGGGGGAGGATAGATAATGTGGGTGTGTATCAGTTTGAGTGTTGGCAAGAATGTCCATAGATTGTCCATGAAGCTGTAAGCCTAAACAGCCAGATAGTGGTGGCCTCCTTCCCGGTTGTTGAGCGGTATACGGCCTCGTCCAAAGTCTTATCTTGCAGCTGTCTAGGTGAAGGGTGTGTGTGTGGGGGGGGGGGGGGTGTTAACTCCTCGTTTCCACTGCCCTTCAACGGTGAAAATTTCTCATACCTCCTCGGGCAGACTGGGGATCCGAAATAAGTGATGGATAATTTGGTTATCCGAGTGAAAGTATAATCCAAATCTTTCCCTCGGAGCTCGTCTCTTCAACTTAATACTCATCAATCCCGTTTCTTTGCATCTTCTCCAAGATCGTGTCCAGTTTTTTGACCACCTCTGCCAGCATAGCCTCCATCTTTGAAATGCGTTCAGTGCATTAGCCTGAGAGTTCATGCGTTCGGTGAACGCATTAGACTGAGAGTTCACAACACGGGCCAGCTCGTTTATCATGTTAATGAGGATCTGTATCTTTGGGCTTTCATTATTCCCCATTTTCATGGAAATTTTTCGATAGACGACTGCGATGCCGACACCGGTCAGCAAAAGTCCAGCTATCATGAATCTGAATATGTAGACATCTTCGACGTCCTCAACAGTCAAAATGGCAAGGCATACAGTCTGCCACTTCTTCCATCCGTCCATCACGTACCCAGCCGAGAACGTGCCGTCTGGGCACTTAGGCTCACCTGGACCAGCATTGTGACCCGAGATAATTTTATCAATTGCGTTGAGGGACCAGCTGATTAATTCCATAATTCCTCAGGGTTTATGAAGAGACAGCAGCGGAAAGGAAAGATTCTTTGCAGGGAGCAGGCTGGGAACTCAGGAAAGCTGGAGAGGAGGAGATAAGCGTCCGCTCAGTCCAAGGGCGAGAGAAGAAGGGCTTACCTTGTTGATCATGTAGAGGGCATTGGGGTCCTCTTTGAATAGATGTGGGAGGAGTAGCGTTGCCAGGATCATTTGCAGGCCTTGTGTTGGAAAGATAAATAAAAAGGCAAACATAAAAATGTCATGCTAGCAAAAATAACACAATTTAAATGCATCCAAACACAGTTACAGAGATTGTAGCCAGGAATTGCTCATGCAATTGCTTCCATTATCATTGATATGTATTAATATTACCTCTGTGTGACTCCTCTGTGCATCTCTCCTTGACCTCTTCATACATGGAGAAGAGCTCCAGTCCAGCTGCTCGACGCTGACATTCATCCATCACTTTCTTTGCCACTTGGCCGATTCCCGTCATGACGATCCTGTCGATGTCAACATCCAGCAGATCTTGTGATTCTTTGAGGAGCTGTACACACACACACACACACACACACACACACACACACACATACACACACACTAGTTAGATGCATTTTAATTTACAGGTGATGTAAGATGAGGTGAGAGCATGAAAAGGGAATAATCTGACTTACTACTGTAGGAAATCGGAGTGCAGGATACTCCCCAAGTGCCTCCGAAGTGGAATGTTTTCCCAGATAGTCTGCCCGCTCTACCCTTGTACGGACCATCTTATCTTTAAGAATGGACATATTGGGGTGTTTCTTGAGGCACTCAGCTCGCATCTTTTCCTGGTGACTCCTGAGACTGGTTGCATCCTCTACATGACTCCTAATCTCCACTCCAGTCTGTCCATTCTGACAATTCAAAAACATTTATGGAGAGCTTCAGTGAAAATGTAATGGCTACGTTATAGAAAGATTAAACTTGAACAATTCATACAAGTCCATGACAGTCCAAAAAGCATTAGCAAATATGAACAGTACTCAATCTTGTGATGTCATCCTGTATGAAGTCTGCTCCATAGACGATCCCATGATGGGGTCATCCCTATGTTCCCCGGGTCCTATGTTCCCCGTTTTTCCCAAATGGTGTCCACCCGCTATGCCGACCACCCGCAATGCCGACTTTAGGTTTAGGCGTGGGGGTGGGAGAGGTTAGGTTTTGGGTTAGGGTCTGGGGGAGGTTAGGTTTAGGCATGGGGGGAGGTTAGGTTTGGCGTGGGGGCTGGGAGAGGTTAGTGAAAAACGGGGAATATAGAATCCGGGGAACATAGAACCCGGGGAACATAGACATGATCCCACAATGATTGGGCAAAGATGGTAAATGTGACACTGAGAGATAGGGGATATGCTGTGAATGTACAATGTACTACCTGGGTGGTACACAGCGAGTTGTATTTTCAGCTCTATTTTTAAATGTTCATTAAATTATGTAGAGTATTGCAATATATCGTGACCCATGTATCGTGTAGTGATGTGACGTTCGCGAACCATCCGAGTCTATTGAACGGCTCTTTGCTATGAACGAAGGGAACCGAGTCCTACTTGAGAGCCGTTCATTTAATGTTGTGCCCAAATTTCACTGCCTGCCGCTCCCCACCACACACACAGGGTAGACGTCCCTCCTTCTGCTAGTCCGCTGAGCAGGGAGGATAGGTGCACTCGTTAATTGCTACCGGCGCATGGTGGGCGGACTCAGCTTAATATCAAAAGTGTTGCATGAATTGCATTCAAGGAATGCAAACTTTATTTACACGACACATTTCATAGAAGTAAATTCACTGACTAAGCCGATCGATATGGTGTCACCTTGTGTAATGTTTACAATGCAGATAATTGACATTAGGTCTGGAACTACTGTATGAGTAGTAGCCTAATTTAATGCTGCTGCAGTCCACAGATGCAACATGAAATAGTGGTGGGTCTAAGAACAAATCTGATCCAAATCGTACCGTATCATTATCCTAGTGATTTCGCAGATAAACAGTAGCCTATTGCCCGGCCCCCTAAGAAAAAAACGGCTCTCGGAAAGGAACAGAGCCATAAGATCCGGCTCCCATCAAAGAGCCGTAATTCCCATCACTAGTATCGTGATACGTATCGTATCGTGACGTCCTTGCCAATACCGAGCCCTAGTATGAAATGGGAGGATATTTTACAGCTTATCAATAAACTTTATTGCCCAAAATTACATCAATGCAATGAAACAGTAAACTTCACTGGGAATGTAATAATTATAAATAACTAGAAATAGAAAACAAATAGAACAATTATAAAATATATTATAAAATACGCATTGCAACAGAGCAATTTTTTTTGTTTTATCATGCCAAATAGCTTCAAGGAGAGAGTTTAAATAGCTGGAATATACTAGAAAAAGCTATAGCCTCTGAGTGAATAAAGAATGGTACATTGTACGGGAGGTGTCTTTCCTAGCCCCGGAGGTTATGAACAGCCTCTCAAGTCAGTGCTTGCAGCGAAACCCCCCTCTTTCCCCCGTCGAGTTGGTAAGTAAAGGTAAAGTCCCACTGATTGTCACACAATGTGGAATCACATGGTGATTTAACCCCCGAATTCCAACCCTTTGATGCTGAGTGCCAAGCAGGGAGGCAAATGGGTCCCATTTTTATAGTCTTTGGTATGACTCGGCCGGGGATCGAACTCACAACCTCCCAGTCTCAGGGCGGACACTCAGACCACAAGGCCACTGAGCTGGTCCCATGGTTTTTCCCATGATGACGCATCATGGAAGAAACCAACTCAGTCTAAGTTTACGAACCCCCCCAGTAACTCCTGTGAAGGTATTTTATTAAGGTACACGCTTCCTGTAAACCTAAATTCTGATGGTGCCGTTTTTGTATCATATGGTACTTTTATTTTGAAACTTAGAGCGGACGTAGTGATGTTATATCTACGCTACTTGACGTAAGGTGTGCTCACCGGCCGGTCGCAAAACACATGTCGCTCTTCAACCTACGGTTCTATCTAATCAAAAGCGCCTAGCTGGAATTGGGAACAAGGTATTGTTTGTTGTAATGGTTTAATGAAGTAGTGATGTGTGGTTTTGTTTAATGTAACTGTGAAGTGAAGGCATTGTTATTGTGACAGTCATGCTAATGTTAGCTTCTATAGACATTGGAGTGGATGGCTGTGGCTTCATGCTGATGCTAGCGTTGTAGGTTGTAGGTTGTATGGTTAATAATATTCTGTGTGAAGATATTTTCTGAGATAAATGGGCCTTGAGCATCAAGGCCCATTTATCTCAGAAAATATATTCACAACTAAACAACTAAATAACATAAGATAATTTCATAGTTGTAGCTACTGTGATGCTGTGCATGTTGGCGCATGTCATTTGTTTGAATAATTTCATAGTGAGATGATGAGCTCGTGTGGAGAGGAGGTGGTGAGGAGTGAAGCAGAAACATTATGTAATGACACACTATGACAATAGTAACTGATAATTTGGTCCTGCATAGCCTACTGATATTTTCTGTTTGTTTTTTTTCTCATCTCAGACTGAGGGGAGTGGAGCAGAGCAAAACAGAGGACACCAGACCACAGCAGAGGAGAGGAGAGGAGAGCAGAGTTGAGGAGACCAGACCAGAGGATGAGGAGGGGAGGTGGTGAGAACTTCTTGTAAGTGAAAGAGGCTAATGCTGACATTTATCAATTCATGAATTTGCTAAGTGGACTCCCGCCAGAACCCTATCAAGGACCTCTGGTGGTCCCTGGACCTCACTTTGAGACCCACTAATCTTGTTCTGTATTCATCTCAAATGACTCACAACATGGGTATTTACGGATTGGAAAAAAAAAAAAAAAATAGTGGGGGGGGGGGGGGGGTACCCCCCCTCCCCGTCGGGGTACCTGGCTAAAGCCCCCAAAGTCTTCAGGACCTAGAAACGCCCCTGTTGCTAACGTGAGCTACTTGATGTTGTTACCCTGTGCTACCTAGACTACTACTAAGGTTGACTTTGTTGTTAGCTAGCAAGCAAACAAAGTTCTTGACATTTCTTTGTCTGCTCAGATGGGCTGTAATCATTTTCAACCCAGCTTGTCATTTCAACATGGCGCCCAGGATTCTAAGAATTTAAAACATAGCCTACTTTTGACACTTTTTATTTTCAACAATAGCAAGCCTTCAGACCAATCAGCATACCAATACAATACTAGTACAATTAAACTTTAATGTTGTTATTAGCTGTTAGCTTAGACAGCTAACGGCTATTAGCAGCATAGCATCCATGCTTTTGCGACTTGAAGCCTGAAGCTTGAACGCACGGTAGGTCAGACAGAGATTTGCCACAGGTTAGGTCCTACCATAAACGAATGCAGCCATTACTCATTCAAAAAGCAAGCAGATAGAAGAATCCAAACGAAAAGTTTCCTGAAAGTCTAATAGTACGCCTGCCAAAGCCGCCGTCTTGTTGTTGTCGCGCTCACCGCTCATGTCGTCAATCTGCTGCACCTAGCTGGGCCTGTCCCCCCCGGGGACACTAACACTAGCCTAGCTTGGTACGTAACTAACGCTAGTCCTAAACTCTTCGATGTTATCAATTGATTTGTGTAATTTAGCAGGGCTAGCTAACGTTAACATTTACCATTTTTACCTGTACCCTGCAGGTTAAGTAAGCGTTAGCTTACTGCCAAACAACAGTTTTCAACCAACAGTTGACGACCCTAGCGTTAAAATAATTATAATTCAAGGGTAGCTACTTTCTAGCTAACGTTGCTGCTATTGTTGCAACATTAAATTGTACCAAACAATTTGAGTTTAATGAATGTTTACCCTGCTTTTTCATTTACATAAACTTACCTTGTGTTCAGTCTTCTGCAACCATGCAATCTGTGCGACGCTTGACAAAAGCCAGCTCGAGCCACTTAGAATTTGAACAGGCGCCAATAATTATTGAACCTGCGCGAGCTATGAATCTGGCCAATAATAAAAGCTAATGCTTTGTAACGACCGTGATTTTCCAAACTGCGCACGTAAACACCAAACTGCCTTGCTAGCTCAATCTAGTTGTAAATAAGATATCTGCTCAAAAAATATTTTTTTCATTCACAGATTTAGCTACTATCTCTGAATTTCACATGCTAAACTAGCTAGCTTTTAAGCTAGCTCTAAAAACTAGCAAACAGGAAGTGCCCAGGAAACTTGTCTGCAAGAAACGAGCACTCTTCAAGAGGTTCCTCCGAAGAACCCTTTTAATAATGGTTCCTCCAGGAACCCCTTTGAAGTTATTACAGGTTCCTCGAGTAACCTATCCTCTAAATTGAGCTGTTAACACTTTCAGTGCCACGGCCCTTGGGCAAAAGGTTGCTTGCTGTGCCACATAGGCCGCAATGCATTTTAAAACAGTCATATAATTTCTTTAATAATTACTATGTAAACACTGAACACGCACAAATAACGATGAGACTCTCTTCTATCACCTGCAAAAAAAAGTTTATTGATCCCATTTTCCGTTCTTTAGTTATGAGCCGGAGAAGATAGCTTGATCGAACGAAAAACAGAGCTTTTTTTCTACGAGCTGAGATAATGAGCCTTTTGTGAAATTAAACATTTCAAGCACATCACTGACTCTGAAGCTAATTTTCTGATGTAGTCACACCTCAAAAATAATTTCCTTCAATAAAACAGTGAAGGCAAGGGAATTTTGTTTGGAAGAATAATATTTTTAGCTGAAACCAGCAGCGCTGGCGCCTGCATGCGCTGCTGGTTGCAGCTTCTTGCTGATCTTTTGCTGCTGGTGGGCATCGGATATTCTGGCTTGCGTTTGCCAACCCTGTCCTGCTGTCTGGGTCTGTGTTGTGTACTTGGCTCTGCGTGCCCACCTCCCCCCCTCCTCCTCCCCCCCCCCCCCCCGTTGTGGGAGGAGTGTCTCTCTGCTCTGCTGTTTTCTCGTTTTCTCTGCCTGTGCTCAGCACTGAAAAAGTCAGCTAGATCCTGCTTTTTTACAGCCGCGTGTACCAGCTCCCATGCTTCGAGTTGAGAATAATAACAAATCCACGGCTGATCATGTGTTGCAGCGGACACGGAGGCTGTTGCAGCGGACATCGAGGTGCTCAATTGTGATAGCAGATTGGCTGCTGCAGGGGCACAGCTAAACGTTGCTTCAATGAAGCCGCTGCATACGGACGGATGCGATGCGATTTCCTTCCCCCCAATGACTTCTTCTGTGTGTTTCACTCCACGTTCTCTCATCTGGAGAGCGCTGTCGCCACCTAAGGGTTCTGTAAAATAGGTTAGACACATTCAATACCTCTGAATATTGTAAGAGGCGATGTAAGAGGCATAGATCGACACCCCCCCGTCAAAAAAAAAAAATCGAGTTATGACGCCATTTGGCGTCGCTGGCACTGTACGGTAAATTTCTAATGACGCCATATGGCGTCGCTGGCACTGAATGTGTTAAGGTTCCTCCAGGAACCCCCCAAGCAAACAAGGATCCTTGAGTATCTCCAAAGTTCCTTGAGGCTCTCCTAATTCTAAGAGTGTATTATATGTTTAAATGGATCAAACTATTTGGTGGTTGGGATATTTCGCCCTTCTTTTTTTCATACGTTGAGGAACAATAATGGTTGAAATGGCTCACATATTTTGGTCACTGGCACCATCTACTGGATGAAAATGGAACAGAAATTGAATAAAATAGGAGCGAACTCCGCGTTTATTCATTCATCATCATCTTTCATACTGTCAGAATGGACTGCACTGCAAGGGGGTAGATTAACTTAATATCGGAAATCATTTTGAAACCTATTTATAGGCTATACTATGGCTAGTGGGTCTGTGTCTAAAGGAGCGTTCACACCGAGATATTTATTTTTCGCTCTGTCGCTCAAGTCAACCCTTTGGAATCGCTCTGTCGCTCTGTTTAAATCGCTCATCAACAGGCACACGAAATGACGGACATGTGGGGGATATAACGTTACGCAATGTCATGCTGTTTGTCCACTACGAGCCACCGTCATTGTTTACAAGCTAAGCCTATCAGCGTGCTCCTAATGCGAGCTGCATACCGGTAGTACAGACTTCACTTCATGTCAGCTGTCAGCCTGTCAATGCGGTTTGTTGCCACACAATAAACCAGCAGTTTGTTCCAAGCCAGAGTGATCCTTGACTCGCTCTCACACGGCAGCCAATCAGCATTGAACAGCGAGCGACTGATGCCAGCGTATTTTCGCTCGAGTTGGGATATTTCATCTTGAGCGACGAGCGTATTTTCTCCCTATCGCTCTGTCTCTGCCGCTCGGACGCCCAGCGATTATTCTCCCAGGCGAATTATCGCTCAATCGCTCATTTGCATTGACTTTGTATGTAAACTCGACGCCAGCGACAAACTTTAATAGGTCGGTGTGAACGCACCTTAACATGGTGTAACATTCATTCACCAAATAAAATAAAACAATTACAAAAACTGTTTTACCGACTCATATAGCCATTATTACACTTTTCTATTCTGTTTATGAGGATTAATGGGCGAATTATGTTCTAAAATGTGGTATATTTTGGTCACTGGGCACCTGGATGAAAATGGAACATAGAATACAGAAACAGAACAGAACTACGCGATGCGTTCATGTACGCGCACTGTTGTGCGCGATGCAGATACACTTCCGGTTGCGTAACATCAAAAACTGAACGGGTGTGTGTGTGAACGCGCAATGAAATTTCTCCAACACTGGTCACACACGCTGTAAGTAGCTGTGCTACGCAGCTTGTTGTTATGCCTGATGTAGTTTGCGCACATCATAGTGCGCGTACGTGTGCACGCGTGACAATATTGACTACCGTATGTTAAGGGAGAGTCTGTCGAATCACTTGATACCAACCTGGTACAACAAGAAGATAAAACCATGATCTAGGTCAGCAAAGTAGCCGTTAGCAGTGATGGCAGATCAACCATTTGCCAGGCCGATTACATTATAGTTACGGCACACGACATACAGTATCACTGAGACAAGGATGGATCAGAAGGTCCTTAAACAAATGCTGTCTAAAAAAAGTGCATGCCAAAATAATAATCTGTACACAATTATCTCAGTGGCAAAAAGGCAGACAAATTTCCAGGATGTAATCGGGTGTAGTGCATCCAAGACTAGTCCGAGAAAAGCAACACATTCTGATTAAGAATAGTTATCTAAGTGAGTTTCAAAGGGAACACATTGCTAGGGGGATCCAACAATAGACGACAGGTGTGAGCAATTGTAATGAGAGCAGGGCCATCTTCTGGCTGTTTAGGAACAGAGCTAGTGAGATTTGGAGGAAGACAATTGACTAGGTGTGGGCCAATGTATTGCAGGGCAGCCTTCCTGCTCGCGCTCTCACCATTTCACATGGCAAGCTGGAGAACAGAGGGAGACGAATCAACAGTGCTGGAGGTGGAAGCCAGTAGCAGTGCGAGAAAGACCTGACCAGCCCTGTGAGCCTAAACCAGTGAAGACAGCCGTTGGGGACTGGAGAGGAGCTGTTGTGCGTGAAGAGGCCTTGTGGGAATTCAGTTAAGTATTCAGTTAATTCTCTACTACACCATCACCCTGTTTAGGACAAACCTCATTTAGCCTGAGCTTTCTTAAACCTGTTATTATTTTTTTAATAAAGACTGTGCTGGACATAAACTGCACAAGTGAGGTTTCAGACCAAATTTCAGTGAGAAGGCCACCATATTTGCATAACTCAGCCCGTGACATCAGTCAAGTTTAAGTATGACATCAGTTATGATTTCTGTTCATCCTAGTACATATAGCGAGGGTTCTACGTCAGCGTCACCTCCTTCTGGCGGATCATAGCAGCAGCTGGCATCACGGCTGTTCATCATCTCCTCTGAAGCGGTCGTTTCGCCCCACCCACCTCCCCAGTCCAGCACCGAGTCTTGACTCACAAAGAATTCCACATGGGGGGGTTGGGGGGGATTATCTATCCTAGCCTATTCAGATTCCCTCACATCAACAGGTCATACGCCCTTATCCAAAACAGTAGCTGGGTTTCCATTTGACTCTTTTTATTTGCATTTTGAATCTGCGCATCAAAAAAAGTACTGGAAATGCCCAAATCTGAGGAAAAAAATCCTCTGATTCGCAAAAAAGTTTTACACTTGCTTGAGGTGGATTTAGACTAATGCGAAAACGATTTAATGTGCAGAATCTTAAATAAAAACACATTTCTCAAACTCTTGACGCAGCGAGAGTTCAACCCACGTGACTGCCGGCAAATGCTTGTTTCTTTTTCTTGTAATCAGACATAAGAGTAATAGTTGTTTTGATTTTTACCTTGTCAGTTTCTACTGCCATTCAGGGGAGCCATATCCAGCCATTGGATAAAAACAGTCACGTTTCTCTGGGAGGGGGGAAACTAGTCGGTATAACCAGCAAAACCCCTAACTAGTCCTCTAGTGGGCAGGGAGCCAGAGCTGGCCACCTGCCTCAGCCGTCACATGACCAAAGTGAGCTCATGAGAAACAGGCTCAAAGGTGGGGAGGTCTCTAGCATATTGACGGATGGGATATCGACTATAAGTATAGGAGGCTCCGGAGGAGAATTTAGATCATCTCAGCTCTTTTTTGAAGACTGCTTTGTATCCACACCTTGGTAGCTATTGATAGAAAACTTTATATTTTAGACTTTGTCTTTTGAAAACTTTGTAATACTCTAACTTTTGATTTTTGAACTTAAAATAAATAATTTTTCTTTTAACTCGATCCACCTTCCTGTGTCTCCTGATTCATCGATCTTTTGAGGTCTTCAGGCTTCCAGCCTTTTTCTTCTTCATAAGATCAGTAAGTAACCCACAGCTTATATACCTGGCCCCTTTGGGGCTACGGGATAACCTAGGTTATCCCCTCCCTTGCTTGTGTTGTTGCAATGAGTGTAAACAATTGCAGTGAAGGAGTGAACCGTAACACTTATCACTCGACCTAAGGTAGAACATTTCTCTAAGGCTTCAGGCTGTATAATCTGCACCTAGGCAGGAGAAAGTGCCCCCGGTGACTACCGGCTGGTGACGGACTTTTTTAGTCTGACACGCTGAGGGTGGTCATCAACGGGGTTTGTCTGTTGATAGGATCCTGATGAACAGAGCTCTGGTCTGAAACACTGGTGATTGCTAATCAAAGAATATTTGTTGTGTGAATCAGCGGGTATGAAAAATAAGAGTAATTAAACACTGCTATCTATGAATATAAATTTATAAATAGAAAAGATTATTTGTACTCTGAACTCCGGTGCTTCCATAGGCCAGTAAGGGAAGGGACCACGTTCGACCGATTCGAGCTGGATTAGCGAAGCCGGAGTCTAAATATAAAGATCATAAGGTCGGAACCTAGAATGACTAAGTAGAGGATAACTAAAGGAACTCTCTTATAACCGGATGAGGGTTTTCTCCCCAGGCATCAAAAGTGCTGAAGGAGATAATATTTTGGTATCGCCTCCAAAAGTATATTATTGAGTTAATATAATTTTGATACTTTGAAATATTCCATAAGTGACCTGAAAGGTCGTGTCTAGGGGTCCTTTTATCCAACAACGTGCATTGCTTATTTGCGCTTCAACCCATAATGGAAACCTAACAGAAACGCACCTATTCGCATTTAGTTTTTGCAAATTTTAAAAAGATTCGTTAAACCTAATTCGCATATTAAATGTAGACATGGCTAGTGTTGAATGTGCCTGTTTCCAGTGCTTCCCTCTACAAATATTGTCTGTCAGGGGTTTTCATAATCGGAGACCCCAGACAAAGCTTATAAAAAGGCATCCCCTTCACTCATTTCCTGGATGCCTGTATGGTAGGTATGTATGGTTAGTTGATCTCATATAGACACTCTAGAATTGATCCAAGGTATTTCCTTCATGACATACAGACTACAACAATACATAGAAAAGTGTCTGTCTGAATGCATTTATTAGTTTCTGGCTCTGAAGGTGGGGGAAAAAGTGGAATTCCCCAAAACTTCTGTATTTATTTAACCAAATCACACACATTTAGGCTATTCTATGTGATGTTATTTTGATAACTATTATGGTACATTTCACTTCCATTCACTGAGCCTCCCCTGAAACTGCTTGAAGCCCACCTGGGGAGGCCCGCCTCCCACTTAGAAAACCTCTGGTCTACTTTCATGCCTGCAACAATTTTGGAAATAAGGTAAAATTGCACAATTGCAATGATTCAAATATTAACAAATAAATAAAAACATAATGTAAATTAAATGAGTTGGATATAAATATGACCGAAATCTTGGAAGATTTTGCCCTTGGATGATGGATTTTATGGGCATTGAGATTTCTTGAGGGATTTTGGTCCTTTGCCCACTGAATTTCCTACCCAGAAACACTGAAGGTGAACCAGCAGTGAGCAGATTTTTCCAGTAGAGTAGGAGAATACTGCTTGTCCAGGAATACAGGTTTTGTTTGGATATTTGGGTCCACATCATCAGGATTACCAGGCTAGTAATTAGTGTTGAATCCAGAAGCCAAATTTATTAAGAGAAGGATATTGGACTGATCAAAGCTTTTTCTCCTCCTCTTCCACATCAGTACTGGATCGACCCTGACCAGGGCTCCAATCAGAATGCCATAAAGGTCTCCTCCAACACGGAGCCTGGAGAGACCTGCATGGCCCCCACCCAGACCGAGGTCGCCACGAAGCACTGGTACACCAGCAAGAACATTTTCCAGGTTTTCCACGTTTCCAGGTAAAGACACCCTCGTCCACCCTTCTCTCGTCTTAGTATCCGTCTATAACGCCTCCTCTCAGTACCAGTCACTAACTTCACCCTCTTTCTCCTCTCCTCCCCCAGCCTGAGGACGTCAATTTCCAGCTGACTGCACCTGATGTCCACCAAAGCATCCTAGAACATCACTGCAACAGCGTCGCTTACATGGACGCCGCCGCCAGCAACCTCAAGTAGATGCTACTGCTCCAGGGCTCCAAAGAGATCCAGACCAAAGCCGAGGGCAACAGCTGCTTCACCTACAGCGTTCTGGAGATTGGGTGCATGGTGAGACACACACACACATGCTTTTAGCCACTTTAATTATCCTACCAGCTGTTGGAATTGATCCAAGTTTCCTTAAGGTCAAAGTTCCTCCTCATAAAAGCAGGAGGGGAAAATGGTTTGCAGACAGGTCCCCTGTCCCCATTTGACATTTCTGCTGAGGTCACACACAAAAGTGTCGACAGTTCAGTTATCTAAAAGTAAGATGGACGTTTATTTCCATGCCTATTGTGGTTAAGAGGTGTTGCGTCGTCTCTCGTCTCAGTAAAGGCGTTGTGGTTAAGGTGCCGTCTTTTAGTCCCCATGAAGACATAAAGAACAGAGGTTAAGCATGCATGGTTTAACCACAGGGTTTTTCCCCTGGTTTAGTTATACGCCTGTGACGCATGATATGCATTTTGAGAGCTGACGCCTGTGACGTATGAGATGCTGAATGTGTGTGTGTAGGTGTGTGCACAGGATGTTCTCTGAGTGTGTGCGTGTATGTGTGTGCGCAGGACGTTCTGTGTGCATATGTATGTATGTGCACGTACACAGTTTGAGCCACCTGTTTGCACACCCCCCAGGAAGATAAGCACCCAATGAGAATAGCGAAATTGGCAATCTGCATACCCACACATGGAAACTCCCCTATTAAGATCCAGCCTCTAATTTGATTGTATATAAACCACTGCTTGATGAAATAAAGATTGCTTCTTCATTGGAGGAGACCTGAATTCAGTCCAGACTTGTTGTCGTTTGTTCTCTTTTCACTTTCACTCTCCACCAGAATTAACGAACACGGGAAATTGAGTCATCTTTGATTGCAATCCTTTTTCCATCTAATTGATTGGTCAACTTTGCTAATTTCTAATAGTTGGTGACCCTGGACGTTTTCTGTGTAGGAGGGACTTCTGTCCAGCCGCTGGACATCAGATCTTAATAAGGTGGCCACCTCGTATAAGGTAAGCGGAGCCTATTATTGAATTCTGCACTTTTGGATATGTAAATCAAGAGATCTGATGTTCAGAGGTTGAGATTGAAGGTAGGAATGTGAATTGCCGACATTAAGTCTGGAGAATAAATTATATATAGGACATTTTTACCTAACTGAGTAGGAGTAATAGCCTAATATTCCAGGGATAGTGCGGGGGTTTGACCAAGCTACGGGCTTGAAAGACAATCAAACACTAGGAATAGTTCCAGGATAGCGCGGGGGTTTGACCAAGCTACGGGCTTGAAAGACAATCAAACGCTAGGGACATAGGGACAGTTTCACGGGAAAGTGTGGGGGTTTGACCTAACTGAGGGTTTGGAAGAATAATCAAGCACTAGAAACGTTTTGGAGAGTGTGAGGGGTTGACCTGAGGGTAGGGAAGACACTCAAGCACTGACGTTTTTCTGATAATCTGCAAAACTGTATTTGTATAACCAATTACTGTGGAGGAATTTCAGAAGTCTGTTTATAGTGCTCTAAGTCAGCACTGACTCTGGAACTGTGTTGTAATTGAAAGTGGAATTTAAACAGAACCTGTTAGCACTCGCTAACGTGTGGCAACCGGGCTACGGTCACAGTGCTGGGGGAACCCCATGCAATGAGCCGGGGAGAGCTGGTCTGAAGCAGTGTGCGAAACAGTGAACTCCCTAGAAGCTTGCTCATTGGGCACTCGGTTCTGGGCATTACGACCCAAATCCACTTTCATTACGGTGTGTGGTGTTATTACTCTATGACTCTGTCAGGATCCTGTCAATAGCTGGGTTTAGTAATTGTTTCTTTAAGAGGATAAGATTTGAAGTTATTTTTCCTAAAGCGCGAGAATTTCGGATAATAGGAACATACAAAAATCAAAACATAAAATTTTTATTTTTATTAAAATTTAGAAATCATCCAAATTTATTTTTATTAAGTATTCTAAATACCCAATAATATGTACACATATTGTTCCAAAATCTAGGAATTGTTTGGACAACCCTAAGGGGTGAATAATTGAAATAACAGATTCTGACCAGTGCATACCGGTGGCTTATACCCTACGGTGGAAATCCCTGACGGGAGCTGGCATCTTGTGAAAAGGCCCAAGACTCCTCTCTTAGGGGGAAAGACCACTAGAATACTAGATACAGCTAAGGCGTACATAAGCCGATAAGCGTAGATATGCTCTACTGACCAATACAGCTAAGGCGTATATAAGCCGCTACTGACCAACCCCTGCCGGACACTAGAGCTAAGGCGCAGATAAGCCGATAAGACGTCGATCCGCAGAGATAGTGCAGAAGTAGAAGGATCGCTGGCGTCTACACTGATAAAAATAAAATTTTATTAAAATTTATAATTCATCCAAATTTATTTTTAATAATTATTTCACATACCTCATAATATTTATATTAAACAGGATAGTAGAGAGGGTGGGACAACTGAGTCAAAATAGCTAATAAAAGAGTCAAAAGTCTCTTTCGCTCTCAGCCAAAAGTGAAATTTGGCTGGAGTGTATGTAGGTTACGAGTCGCACCACCTAGAGGCACCCTGCAATTTAGGAACAAGTCATCAAGGTACTATAGACAGTGCATAATAGTCCTGGTGTTAACAATAGGATTCTATTGCTTGTGTATCTGGACTAAAGCAAGATGAACGAGGAGAAAGCAGAGGAATGGAGGAAGGATCTTGTGGGTATCCTCTGGTATTATGCTAGCGTGACGGGAGCCAGTTCAAAAGAGAAGGGGAAGGCGTCAGAAGGCGCTAGAAAATGGGTCAACAGTCAAGTTGAAGCAGGGGCCATTAGGGAGGAATACCCTCTAAAAGAGGAACTGGCTAGATTTAGGATCAAGACCGCAGGTAGATTGAAGCAGTCCAACCTAGAGAAAGACAAAGCCAACATGTTCACGAAGGGGGCCATTAAGGCGGTGGCAAAGGTGCTGGAGGCAGATTTACAGATGGCGACAGGCCTGATAGCGGCCATTGGACTGCAGGAGACGGAGGAGGAGAGAAAAAAGTGCACCAGCGGGGTGGAACGGCAGTGTGTGGTAACCGCTCCATTGTGGGGACCTGAGCCACCGTTCATGCCAGCAGCGCCTTCCGCTCCTCCTCCTCCGTATCATGCAAACACATGGAGCCGGGATAGAAAAGAATTAGAAGCGCTCAGAGCTGTCACCCGCAGGAGACAGGGACAGCCCAGAACTGTCGGTCATAAGGTGGGGGTGAAACAGGGCAACGGGGGCAACACACCGCTAGGGCTGTATCCTAGCTTACAGTTCAAGGGAAGGGTGGAGTACCACTTAAGTGACACTGAGGATGACGAACCCAACCAGACACCGAAGCCCAAACCTGATGGGGCTCCTCCCACACACTCACCCCTTGACTATGACTCATCGAACTCTGACAGAACTGACAGACTGAGTCTGCCAGGGAAACTTGACAGTGAAATAACACCAGGACCGATGACATCGACCCCAGCCCCCAACCCCGACCCAGCTCCTTTACCTTGCACGAGCAGAAGCGCAACTTTAGCTGGCTTTACCCTGAGTACTCTCAACGACAACCTGATGTGTTTTACGCCCCCCATAACCGGACTCATTCCTGGGCCAAATCCGGTGGTAGGGCCAGATATGAAAAAACTGGGGGAGAGTTTGAAAGCCTTGGTAAAAGAGGAAGAAGAGAGGGAAGACAGAGCACGCTTAGCAGGGAGGAGCATGGGGGGGGGGAACTACAGGGACGACCGCAGAAGGTACAGTTCACTATCCCCCAAGGGAGGGAGAAGGGATGTATCTCCTGCGCCCGCCCGAAAAAGACATAAGAAAGGTGACCAAGGAACGACTAAAAAGACATTTTTGGCGTCCGCGACAGGAAGTGACAGAGAAGAGACTGAGAGATTGAGGGACCAGAGGTGGGCTAGGAGAATGCAGGAAGAGGCAGAAGAGAGATTTGAGCAGATGGGGGAATACAATGGACTCCTATCAGACGGAAAAGGAAAGGAAATACAGGTGGCCGCTTCAGGCCCAAGGTATAGGCGAGGTAAAAAAGCGAGAGTGGGACAGCAAGGGTCAGACTGGGGGTCAGACTCAGAAGAGTATGAGGAGGATGCTAGAGGTCAGCATGGGTGGAGGGAAGACAAGACCTTCAAGGGGGGTAGAGACCCCTACGGAGGAAAGACAGCAGATGATTGGGAGATAAGGAATGAAGGGAGAGGACAGCTGATGATGCCATTACTGTCACAACCAGGAGGGGACCCCATTTTCAAACCTTTCAGTGCCATAGACGAGGCAACCATTGCCGCAAAATTGGGACATCCTAGAGATGTGGGGGGGGATGTGTTTTTGCATGATCTCCAGGGAGAGACCATGGGGAAAACACTGGGATTTCAGGACGTGGTAAGCCTGATAACCAAAAAGACCTCCCAATGGGACGTGAATGACATGCTGGCGGAGGCATACAAGGGCGATCCTCCTCCAGGGTGTTATGCATGGTCTAGGACAGGGTGTGAGCAGTTCAGAGTGGCGTTTAGAAATAAATTCCCTGCCCAAAAACAGTCACTGGACGGCCTGGAGAATCCTTACAAGGAGACAATGTCTCCGGAGGAATGGTGGCATGAGGGGGAGAAAAAGTACATGGCAACTTGTGGTCAGAGGCCCGGGGGGGGTGGGAATCAGTTAATTGAGGACACCTGGAGATCAGGAATGTTCCGAGCACTGCCCAAACCGGTGCAGCAAAAACTGGAGGACACCCCAGGGGTGCAGAATGGTACTTTGGCAAATTTCAAGACACATGTGTTGCACGGGCTCAAACGTCACCAGATCAAAGCAAATGAACAGGGGGAGGAGACTAAGACTATGGAGAACAAGCTTCTCAGACTGCAACTGGAGAAAGCCCAAATGGATTTGAAATCCCAAAAGGCGGAGATAGAGGGAAAGAGGAAGGGGGCTAAGGAGGGGGCAGCAGAACCAGAAACATACCAAATGTATCAAGGATACCCAAACCAAGGTGGGAGGGGTAGGGGGAGGGGAGTGCCTGCGAATTTTAACTATCGGAGTGGAGGGGCTGGAGGGGGTGGGTCAATGGCCGAAACCAGGGATTGCTGGAATTGTGGACAGCCCGGTCATCTGTCAAGGGATTGCACTCAGCCGAGGAGATGCAACACTTGTGGGGAGATTGGACACACCTATGTCAACTGTCCCAAAGCACAGGGGGGACAGGATGCACCAGGGGGCCAATCATGCCCTAGGTGGAATCAAAACATGCAGTGGCAACAAAGCCAACAGCAGCCGCAAAGGGGTGGGGGGGGACACAGGGGAGGGCGTGGCGCAGGTGGAGGGAGGGGTGCAATGGCACCTAATCCTCAAGCAGCACCACCCGGTGAATACGGGGCATCACGCCCTCAACCTGGACCCCACCAGCCCCAATGGGGCCAGGATGGGCAGTACCTAGGCTAGGACGCCCCTACGGACAGAGGGCCGGCAGGGTCTCCAGAGCCTCTCGTGCATGTTGTTGTTAATGGCGTGGCGAGATGGTTCTTGTTAGACACAGGGGCGACGTACAGTACCAGTACAGCCGCACTGCCGATGCCCAACTCGAGAGATACCAAGATGGTGTCCGTAGTGGGAATGTCTGGTAAAACACAGCGTGCTCCCTTTTCTGCCGCCCTCCCGGTGACCATAGGACGTCAACACCTAGAGCACGAGTTTCTGTGCTTAAAAGATTGTCCTGTGAACTTGTTGGGAAGAGATCTACTAAGAAAGTTAAACGCAACCATCGTTTTGACACAAGAAGACATTGTGGTTTATTTCCCAGACGGATCTAAAATCACTACCAAAGACAAAAGACACTGTGGAATATTTCCTGTACTTGACACAGAGACTCCCCTAAATGCGGACATATACTGGGGATTGGTTGACACCACCATTGTACCAGATGAGAGTCTCAGGAGCAAGGGAATACAGTATCACTATCAGATATGGAAGAACTGGATACAGGGAGTAGGCTCTTACCTCCCTCCCCCAGACCCACTCCACTGCACTCTCTTTTATGATAGGAACAAAGATTTGACATACCAGCAGCACTTCTTAGAAACACTAGATGGCACAGTAAGCTATCTGTGGAGCGGATACATATATGTCGGGAAAGAGGGTGTCGCAGCCGAGACCACTCTGGGAATAGAAGCTAGAGAATGGTTCAAAATGCCTCTTTCAGTGCCTCACATCTCTCTGGCTCTATCGGCCAGCCACATGGCAAAGGAATTGGGTCCAATGGTCAAAAGATTACAGGCAGCCCCAGACTGGGCGAGAATGGAGGGATACCAGTCGGTATGCTACTCAAAATCGACCCAGGGGTATAGAATTCACGTATGCGCGGTAAACAAGTGTGTCTGGGAACATGCTGAATTGACCAGGCATCATGGCGGGGAATTGGATGATGGGGAGGGTACGGAAGAAATGCTAGCCCAAATTGACCCTACGATATGGTCCACATCGCCGACTGATGTGGGGCTGATGAACACACCCCCCGTGTACTTTGACCTCAAGCCAGACACCTACCCTATTAATAGGAGACAATACGAGTGCTCAGAGGAAAAGCTTAAGGCCCTAGCTCTCGTAGTAGAGGGATTGGAACAAGGGGGAGTGATATCCAAAACGACGGGGAAAGGGGTATGGAACACCCCAATAATGGGAGTACCGAAACCAGGGAATCCGGACAAGGTCAGGATGGTACATGACTTAAGACTGATCAATGACAGGGTAAAGACAGATGTCACCTCAGTGCCCAATCCCTATGTAGCAATGGGGGAACTGAAGGCAGGACACTGTATTTTCTCTGTAATAGACCTGTCTAACGCATTTTTCTGCATTCCATTGGCACAAGAGATGCAGGAGATATTTGCATTTACCTTACGGGGACAACGGTACTCCTACAATAGGTTACCGCAAGGCTTTGTGTTGTCTCCAGGCATTTTCAACGCAAGGTTGAGAGAGAAATTGCAAATGGTGGTGCTCCCTGGGAACACAGTAATGATTCAGTATGTAGATGACATACTCATTGCATCAGAAACAGTAAGGGAGTGCAACCAAGCAACACTGGTGGTGTTGCAGGAATTGGCAGCCCAAGGGATGAAAGTGTCGAGAGAAAAGATCCAATGCTCCAGGGCATGTGTGAACTTTCTAGGAAGAATGGTGTCTGCCTGGGGAATATCTATGTCACCCAGACATAGGACCGAGATCCTGAGCGCTTCAAAACCTGTTACGGTGTCTGACATGCTCGGGTTCTTGGGGTTATGTGGGTTCAGCAGGAACTGCATAGAAAATTTTACAGGAAAGACCCAGGCACTGCGGGAGATAGTGAGAGAAGCGGGGGCGAGAGACATGAAGGCGAGACTCACATGGGATGTGAAGTCAGAGCAGGTGTTCATAGAACTGAAGCAGGAACTAAGCAGCGCAGCTAGCCTAGCCTTACCAGACTATGAGCTACCATTTCACCTGGACGTGACTGAGAAATGCAAGACAGCATTTGCAATCCTGTATCAGATGACACAGGGGGAGAGAAAGGTGCTACTGTATGCCAGCACCCTTCTAGAGCCGGTGGTGCAGAAGGCCCCACCTTGTGAGCGGTATATTGCAGCAACAGCGATGTTGCTGGAGAAATGCGCTCACATCGTGTTACACCACCCTCTGAACGTACACACCTCGCATTCTGTAGCAGCTTTGCTTAATGCTAATCTGTTTTCATTTTCCAACAAGCGCACGTTGAAGCTACAGGCCAACCTGCTAGCTCCACATGTGACATTTACGCCGGCTGGTGTAAACATGGCGGAATCAATGATGGACGGGGAACCACATGACTGTGTACAGAAGACTCTAGAGGACAGACAAACCAGACTTGACATAGGAACAGAGAGACTCGAGGACGGGGTCATACTGTTCACAGACGGGTGTTGCTATAGAGACGATAGAGGAGAACTACAGTCCGGATGGTCTGTAGTCAGGGGGAGAGATATCGATCCTATAGAAAAGAAGGCAGAAATTGAGTTACACCAAGGTCACTTTCTAACAGAACCAGAATTCACAACAGCAGAAATGGGAAAAGTGGAAGGAAAACAATCAGCACAAAGAGCAGAAGTGGTAGCTTTTCTGAAAGCCCTGACTGTAGCAGGCAACGAAGCAGTGACCATATACACAGACTCTGCGTATGTAGTAAATTCAGTGCTCAGGGACCTAAAGGGGTGGGCAACCCGGGCATGGATAACTACATTAGGCAAGGAAGTACTACATCAAGATCTATGGGAACAAATTTATGACAAAATCACCAAACCAGAGAAAATAGCCATCATTAAATGCATTGGGCATAGCAAAAAGAATGATTTTGAAGCAAAAGGCAACGACGCAGCAGACGCTGCAGCCAAAACAGCCGCAGGGTACAAACAATTTGTCCACCTAATGGTGTTAGGAAAGAAAGATGACAAACCCTACATGACCGATGAGACAATTGCCCAGGAGCAGGAAGATGCCCCAGAGGCAGAAAAAGAGGAATGGACAGAACTAGGAGGAGAAAAAGTCAGAACAACAGGAATTTGGAAAATAGACCGAAAATCGATCTTACCAAAGTCACTAGAAGACAAAATTTTGGCTGAAACTCACACCCTGTGTCACGTGAACTGTGACTCAATGTATGCTTCTCTATCAAAGAGATGGTATATAGTGGGTGGCAGGAAAACGGTGAAAGCATGGTGCGAGGGATGTCAAACATGCACACAATTCAACATCAAAGCAGGAATGCACCCAGACCCAGGTGTATATCCCAAACCAGGCAGGCCCGGGGAAGAAATGGTTATGGACTATACTGATATGCTAGAGCCAGTTGATGGGAAAAGGTACTTACTGGTGATGATAGACACCTTCTCAGGGTGGCCAGAAGCAGTGCCTACAAAACGAGAAGACGCAGCATCTGTCGTCAAAGCTCTAGTCAATGTGTGGTTCCCTAACCATGGATTTCCTATTCACATCAGATCGGACAATGGATCCCATTTCACTGCTAAACAGTTACAACTAGCAGAAGAATCAATGGGGTTGAAACATAAATATGGCAGTGTGTACCACCCACAGAGCCAGGGAGCTGTGGAGAGGTGTAACCAGACGATAAAACAAAAACTAGCCAAATGTTGCGCAGAGACAAAAATGACGTGGCTCAGAGCCTTACCAATAGTGTTGTGCAACATTAGAGCAACCATCAAAAAGGGGACAGGATTCTCTCCGTTTGAATTAACTAGGGGGTACCCTTTCCCAGGACCCCTGACAGTGAAACCATGTGATAGCAGTAACCCTGTGACAGAGACTGAGTACTTTCGGACATTACAGTGTATGTTGTCCAGTTTACACCCACAGGCAGAACCAGGAGAACTCTGCAGTCACGTGTTCCTGAGAGACATCAAGGTCAAGTGGAACCAACCAAAGTGGATCGGACCATTCGAGATCACCGCACGCACCTCCAAGGCCTACAGAGTAAAAGGGAAAGGCAAGGTTTGGTGGCACAAAAGCAGGTGTTACCCAGCCAAACCAGGAGAGTTAGTACCATTCTTTCCACCAAAAGAAGAGAAAGATGACGTATAAAACATTCACATTTTTAATGATCACCTGCGTGATAGCACTATTAGTGGTGTTAGCATGCGAATGGGGGGTTCACGGTCCGCCATGGAGAAATAGGGAGTCACCAGATGATCAGGGGGAGATCAACACCACCGATGACACAGATTTAATCAAACCAAATAACACCATGACAGTGAGGAATAGAAAAAATGCCACAATCATACGGAACCACAAAGCTCGTGGCGGGAGGAGAAAGAGGAGGGAGACCTTCCCAGGAGGTGCACCTGCAGGAGTGAACCAATGTGCTGAAGATAGGGCGAGCTGGCGCACATTCCCGCAGGTATGCGTTCCCAGGAACCGATCCATGGTAGTAACCATCCCATGGAAGGCGTTTATGTTTGGGTTTAATGCCTGGACTGGAAAGACCACTAAGTCCGCAAGTGTGTATGGGGTAGGCTATGAATGGTATCTGACCCTATACAGTGGGAATAGAAGGGAGCCAGCATGGGGGGAACTGGTGGGAGAAACGGTGGTGGGGGGGTGGGCAAGTAGCACAACAAACCCTACGGCCCAGAAAATAAGGAACATGATCAAAGTGTCAAAAACACAAGGGGGATTGGTGGTAACGATAGACCAAACAGAGGGGAAATGCATTGGGAAAAAGAAAAAGTCCACAACTGTAGTCTCTTCGGGGGTGTGGGATCTGGATGAGTGCACCAAAATAGATCACTCTCCCTGGCAGCAGTCCTGTGTACCTCTATGGGCTGTGGCCTACACAGCAAGCCCCAGCCCCAAGTACCTGATGGTAGTTTGTGACCTTCCCCCAGACGCACCACCTGTCCAAGCAAAAAGTAACAAGCAGGGGATAGAGATCAAATATGTAGCAACAAAGGAACTAACAGTAAATGACCTGTTCAAAATGTACACCGGAATGGACGTAGTAGGAAACAATTGGATGACCCTAACCCAAAACGCGGCCAGATTGGCCAAAAAAGATTGTATAGTGTGCATGGGACCCAGACCCATTCTTAACGTGGTCCCACTGCAAGGAATCAATTCGACTTGTATTCTAGATCTATTCAACAACACCAAATTGACCTCAACATGCGCACCCTTAGCAAAATACATCCCAGTGACCAAAATAGACCCGAGACCACCCTTCTTCAACAGCAGAGTAGCACCAGGCAATGGAACCTTTAAATGTTTCCAGAGAAAGTCAGCACCTTACCCTAGAGGAAGGGCAGGACCTGAGGGAGAAATAGACAAGGAATGGTGCGAGACTATCACAAACACCAGCTTAGATTTGACCGTGGGTAGAGCAGATATTTGGTGGTTCTGCGGGGAGGGAAAACTGTATCCGATCTTAGGAAAAAACTGGACAGGAAACTGTGCCCCAGTGACTCTTTTGCTTCCAGTAATAGTGACACCAGTAGACCAAGTAACTGAGCCAATGATAAATGATCTGTTTCACCGAAGCAAAAGGGCCACACGGAGGGAAGACGACCCGACCCAGATTATCTGGAGACCTGACGACGACCCAACCTACATAGATGCAATAGGCGTACCACGTGGGGTACCAGACAAATATAAATTAGTGGACCAATCACTAGCAGGATTGGAGAACGCACTATTTTGGCATGTAACCCTGAACAAAAACGTCGATCGCATTAACTATGTACACTACAACGTACAGAAGTTAGGAAACCAGACCGAAGAAGCCTTTAGGGCAGTCCACCAGCAGCTCAAAGCAACCTCAATGATGGCCTTTCAAAATAGGATCGCGCTAGACATGCTATTGGCTGACAAAGGTGGCGTATGTAGCATGTTCGGAGAACAATGCTGCACCTTTATCCCCAACAACACTGCCCCAGACGGATCACTGACCAGAGCAATTGAAGGACTGTCCGCACTAAACAAACGCATGAAAGCCCAATCCGGAATAGATAACCCAATAGGAGAATATTTTGAGAAATGGTTTGGCAGATACAAAGCCATGGCACTAGCAGTAGCCATGGCACTGATCATTGTTATGGGACTGTTAATCTTATGTGGATGCTGTGTTCTTCCGTGTGCCAGGGCTCTGTGCATACGCCTGATCTCTGGGATCATTGACCGGAACGTGGGACCAATCCTGGAGAGACAGATGCTGTTGCTCAGACTAGAATGGGAAGAAGAAGGAGATGAACCGGTGTGAGGTAAAGACAGAATAGTGTAGAGAGGGACAGAAACGCCGTAACCTTGTGACATGGGGTTACAAGCTTCCTAGATTTGTGCTCCTCACAAAAGATGTAAAAACAGGTGTACCGGCTGGGACCTGAGGTTATGAAAATAATATAGGCAGTTGAGTGAGGCCAGCTGGCCTTAGAGCGTGGAAAATATATTGTTTCTTTATCATTTTATACTTTTATACTCTTAAAACAAAAGCTTGCTAAAACAAAATTAAGGGGACTCTTGTAGGACTCTTGAAAAAGTCAATCTATGCAATATTGAATTTTATAGTTTATAATAGAGTTTTGTTGTTTTTAGGATACATTGAATGTACCACAGACCCACAGGATGCATCAACAAGGTTTCTCCTGAAATAAAAACAGGTCTCCGGGAGTTTTTACCGAGTTGATGTGCTCTTGGGCGAAGTGAACAGTCTAAGATGTATGATGTGGTTGTATGTTTCTATTTTCTTATACTTTTATGTTATTAACATTGTGTATGTTTTTATATTTTTAATATTTTTATTAAAATATTTGTTTCACTCAGAATTTAAATGAAGACACAACTATTACAGAGCGGTAGGAATAGAAGGATCTCTGAAAGGTCATAACGATGGCCTGGATAGTGGAAGAAATCTCATAGATTCACTGAGGCAGTGTTTACATAGTCCTTGGAAATATGGAGCTTGAAGACAAGAGGTCATGAATCCTGGAACAGATTTATTTGAGTTGTGTATTTTTATACTATGATTATTGGATTTTATTTTATCTTTATTTTTATAATATCTTTTTAATATGTTTAAAATGCTGCTATAAAATTGAAGGGTTAGGACAAAATACAGGTAAATGATTATTGATTTAGATTGGATAAATTCAACTATTTAGTTACATAAGTAAATCATGTAAACAGGGGGTCTGTTGGAATTGATCCAAGTTTCCTTAAGGTCAAAGTTCCTCCTCATAAAAGCAGGAGGGGAAAATGGTTTGCAGACAGGTCCCCTGTCCCCATTTGACATTTCTGCTGAGGTCACACACAAAAGTGTCGACAGTTCAGTTATCTAAAAGTAAGATGGACGTTTATTTCCATGCCTATTGTGGTTAAGAGGTGTTGCGTCGTCTCTCGTCTCAGTAAAGGCGTTGTGGTTAAGGTGCCGTCTTTTAGTCCCCATGAAGACATAAAGAACAGAGGTTAAGCATGCATGGTTTAACCACAGGGTTTTTCCCCTGGTTTAGTTATACGCCTGTGACGCATGATATGCATTTTGAGAGCTGACGCCTGTGACGTATGAGATGCTGAATGTGTGTGTGTAGGTGTGTGCACAGGATGTTCTCTGAGTGTGTGCGTGTATGTGTGTGCGCAGGACGTTCTGTGTGCATATGTATGTATGTGCACGTACACAGTTTGAGCCACCTGTTTGCACACCCCCCAGGAAGATAAGCACCCAATGAGAATAGCGAAATTGGCAATCTGCATACCCACACATGGAAACTCCCCTATTAAGATCCAGCCTCTAATTTGATTGTATATAAACCACTGCTTGATGAAATAAAGATTGCTTCTTCATTGGAGGAGACCTGAATTCAGTCCAGACTTGTTGTCGTTTGTTCTCTTTTCACTTTCACTCTCCACCAGAATTAACGAACACGGGAAATTGAGTCATCTTTGATTGCAATCCTTTTTCCATCTAATTGATTGGTCAACTTTGCTAATTTCTAATACAGCCTGCTAGGTGTTCAGAGTATAACAGACTCCAGGTGACTTTCTTGGATCAGAATGGGTGTTGCATCTGTTCAATCATTTCTGCTCATAAATGTACCATCTAAAGTAGTCGCAGTTGTTGCAAACTTCCAGTGTCACTGTGTGGTGGCCATTTTTAATGTGGGTCCTAACCTCTATTCTTCTGCTCTTCTAGTGGCACACTGCCGCATGGGGAATGACATTGACTACAAGACAACAAAAACATCTCGCCTGCCGGTTATTGACAGCTTGAGTTGCTTCAGTCCCTTGAAAGCACTTGTGCAGTCATCACTCACCTCGTGCCAGCATCCCGCATTCATCCAGCATCTCCAGAGCAAAAGCTTCACTCAGTCCATCATCATGTCTGAGTCCGAAAACGAGCAGCAGCTTCAGAGGGTCAACGCCGCCGTGGACACCTTCCTCCGGAGCGCGATCAACGTCCCGACCATCCCAGGGCAAACCTCAGATCCCCAGGCTTCATATTCAGGCGTCACAAAGGACGCTCCTCACACCAGGGGCCGCGGCCGCAAAAAGCAATCCATCCCCGGGGAGGTCCGCGCAGCACTCCGGAGGCCGTAGCCGCGGCGAAGGAGCCAAGAAATCCGCCTCCAAGAAAGCCCCAGCGATCATCCTCAGCTGCTGTTCATCATCACTGGAGCAGTTGTCTCGCTTACGGAGTAAATAGGCTCAAGCAAACAGCCTTCATCAGCTCCCGCGTAGGCCTCACTTCCGTGCAGAGCGTTCCCCCTTCAGCCTGTCCATCATCAAGTCAACATCAGTCTCAAGACAAAGTTCGAGCGGCCCCATTTTGTCCAGCTTGCACCAGCGCATTATTTTCTTCACCGGGGCTCCATGGCTTCCAGCGGCCCATCGTCAGTCCAGCGTGCAGAATCCAGAGCACTTCCGCATTAGCATCCACCAGCAAATCGGCTCGATCACACCGGCCGTCCAGCGTGTGGCCAGTGTTGGGGGCATTTCCGCACCAGGGATCATCCATCGCTCTCCAGGCAACACCGGGCCCTGTCAATCGCCCAGAATTCCCCATCGCCGTGTCCAGCTGAGCAGCAACAGCAGAAGGATGTCACATACTGTAAGCTGCCTGACATCATCACTGCCCTAAACCGTATCTTTTCATGATTTTAATGCATTCAGAATCTCAATACTTCTTGCAAAAATGCCATTGCTGATGAGTCACGTGATAAATTGTGCTGTTCAACAAGGGCAGCTGACAGAATAGACTCGCTCACTGCATAATAATTTAAGGAAGACTCCTTAGACTGAGACTTGCGAAAATATAATTTTCTTTTATTTACCCATAAAGTGCTCGGTGCTCATAGTGAAAATAAAAAAGCAAACGTTTCGGTCCTAGGACCTTCGTCAGTACTTGGTACCAAGTGGATCAGCGCTCACGCTTTGCTTTTAATGAAAGCGCATTGCATTGGGCGAATCTTGTCTGTCTCTCCTGCTAGCAATCCAGAGGATCCTTCAAGGCAGAGATATTAACTTAGTCAGTATTATCCTGCCGTCTGCTGAGTGCAGCAAGAAAATAATGGGCGGCCAAGACGTATCGGCCGTCCTAAAATCTTCCAACCCCCGTCTCGCCGGAGAGCTATCACCAACCGAGTTCTTTGTTGCGTTCGGGGTTCTCCGCGACATAATATGCTCCGTGCATCCCAACCGTCGCACCGAGCTAGACGAATACATGGCACTGGTGGGGGACCTCCACCTAAAATACGGGAAGGGCATATTCTACCAGTACCACAAAGCGTTTTCTGCGAAGCAGCGCTGTACATAACTCGATCCAACACCCGCCTGGACTGGTCCGTGTTGGATACCGAGCTATTGGTATTGGTCACGGGCGGTCATCAGGCGATCACCTGCTTTTCCTGCGGAGAAATAGGCCACACGGCTCCCCTATGCCCTAAAGCTGCCTTCCAGGCTTCCGGCAGCCACACCCCGTTTTCCCCCAGTCCACCGCAATCAGACCGCCAGGGGCGCAAGGTGCTTATGCATAATAATATGGCTATTTGCAATAAATTTAAAATGAAGGAGTATGCACCTATCCTAAATTGCATTTTTCTGCACGTCTGCAGCGCCTACAGGGAAGCGCACCCCCGCTCCGTCTGCCCCCCGTCTAAACCCCCCCAAGGCAGTTCCCCCCCCAAAAAAGAGAAATTGGGTTAAAAATCCTAGAATCCCATCCATCCACCCCCATCGACATCCCAGCCCTGGCTCTCAAACTAGCCTGCCACCCTGATCGCGTATTCACCGATCATCTCTTAACACTTTGAGTGCCACGGCCCTTGGGCAAAAGGTTGCTTGCTGTGCCACATAGGCCGCAATGCATTTTAAAACAGTCATATAATTTTTTTAATAATTACTATGTAAACACTGAACACGCACAAATAACGATGAGACTCTCCTCTATCACCTGCAAAAAAAAGTTTATTGATCCCATTTTCCGTTCTTTAGTTATGAGCCGGAGAAGATAGCTTGATTGAAGCAAAAACATCCCTTTTTTTCTACGAGCTGAGATAATGAGCCTTTTGTGAAATTAAACATTTCAAGCACATCACTGACTCTGAAGCTAATTTTCTGATGTCTGGGTCTGTCTGGGTGAAGTGTATGCTGCTCTGCTGCTCTGCGTGCTCCCCCCCCCCCCCCCCCCCTCAACTGCACACGCCTCCTGGGTGTGTCTTATGTGTCTGGTGGCTCTCAGTCTCTGCTGAGTTTGCTGCGCACACACAGTGAATGGTGCGCGACATTCAGCTTTTTGGTTCCGCGTGTGTTTGTCACGGGCTGGCATGCTTCCAGTTCGGAATAATAAGGCTGATTATGTGAATGTGCTGTTGCAGCGTACATGGAGGTGCTCAGTTGTGACAGCGGATGCTGCTGCTGGGGGCACAGCTGGCGTTGTGCTCGTTTATGGAGGCACGTCGATGCATACGGACGGATGCGATGCGATTTCCTCATTTTCCCCAGTGACTATTTCTGTGTGTTTGGCTCCTTTTTCTCTGATCAGGAGAGTGCTGTCGCCACCTAATGGGTTTGTAAAATAGGTTATCGACCTCCAATAGCTACAATATTGTTAGAGGCGACGTAAGAAGCTTAGATCGACACCCCCCCGTCAAAAAAACAATTTGGAGTTATGACGCCATTTGGCGTCGCTGGCACTGTACGGTAAATTTCTAATGACGCCATATGGCGTCGCTGGCACTGAACGTGTTAAACCGGCCTCTCCCAGGGGTTCAAAATAGGAGTAATTTCTCCCCCCCCCCCAGTTTCCCACGTCTCTAAAAAATCTGCAAACGGCTCAAAAAGAGCCCAAAATAGTATCTCAACTCCTTAGCAGGGAATTATCTAAAGGATTCATAATCGGCCCTTTCGATTCTCCCCCCTTCCCGGTGTTCCGAACAAGTCCAGTAGGCGTCACCACTCGCAAATATTACGGCAAAAAGTGCCTGATTATAGACCTATCAGCCCCTCATCACGGCCCCACTCCAAGCATAAACAGCCTCATTCCTCCCGAAACCTATTCCCTCCACTATGCAAAAATAGACCACGTTTCTGGGCATTAATCTTGACACCGAGCTTATGCAAGCTTCCCTCCCCCTCGAAAAATTGTCTCGCATCCGCGAAATAGCCCAGTCCTATTCAGCAGCCAGCCACATTTCAAAACGAGACCTTCCGTCTCTACTCGGCCACCTGCATTTTGCCATGCACATTATTCCCCAAGGGAGGTCATTCATTTCTAGGCTGCTCGATTTAGCATCTTCAGTCCCCAGCCTCCTTGACTCAGTTACCCTCAAATGAGGGATACCGATCCGATTTTAAATTCTGGCCTCACCTGTTAGAAAGTTGGAAACAGAATCTCATTTTTCTATGACGAAATCGTCTCGTCTGCCGACGACTTAAAACTTTTCACAGATGCAGCCCCATCTGTGGGTTTTGGGGGGGTCTACCAAGGCCACTGGTTCGCTGGCAGCAGTTTGCCGGCTTGGATCAGTCCTCCGCGTTATATGAAATGTACCCGATAGTGCCTTGGCCCCCCTTTTCCTCATTTCTCCCCAGCATCACATCACGAGATCCTGGTTCATCCATGACTTCAAGACAACACTCCAGAAATGCAAACACCCCTGCAGAGAACTATTCCAGCCACTCGTTCAGGATCGGGGCAGCCACATCAGCAGCCATGCAGGGGGTATCCTCCGCCTCCCTTCAACAACTGGGTCGCTGGTCCTCATCAGCCTATGCATCCTACATCCAACCAGAGCAAGACGCCATACTATCAGCCCAAAGATCCCTCCTTCCATGACTAAAGAGAGCAAGCACTTCGTTGGTGGTGATCAAAACTCTCCCATTTCTCATTAAATGCGCCCATGCCCAGGCTATCCACATCCACTCCCATGCATCCCTGCCATTGCCTAAAAACCCCAGTCAGCCCCTCATCTCCCGGCATGCATACTCTCCCCCTGTCAGCCCATGACCTGACTAAAGCATACCCCAGGCAACCTCCATGACCCCCACGTCCACTCCCATGCATCCCTGCCATTGCCTAAAAACCCCAGTCAGCCCCTCATCTCCCGGCATGCATAAATCTCCCCGTCAGCCCATGACCTGACTAAAGCATACCCCAGGCGAGCTCCATGACCCCCCCTGTTTAGGAACTTTCCCAGTTCCTAAAAACTTTAAATTCCTTTGGGGGATTTTCTATCTCATACAGCACTGACTCCCCCCTCTCTCATAGCAAGAGGAGCGTCACATCATGGAGTCATACGCCATACTCAACCTGTCTACTCTGATTCAATAAAGATTGTTAAAATGTCTTACAAGTCTCTCATGATTGAAGTGGTCTTAGACTGAATTTCAATCATGGAAGACCAAAAGGCATAGGTAGACACCCCATGCTGTCATACCCCTCAGCCCAAATGACATCACTAAATGACGTCACCATCTCCGACGTCACCTTCTCTATGACGTCACCTTTGCAGGGTGACGTCAGTTGCCCAAATGACATCAGTTATGACATCATAAATGACATCAGTTATGACATCATAAATGCCCTTCTCCTGGTACTATATAAAGCCCCATCACCACAGCTTAAATCACACTTGTGCAGTCATCACTCACCTCGTGCCAGCATCCCGCATTCATCCAGCATCTCCAGAGCAAAAGCTTCACCCCACCACCTCCCCAGATCACCACCAATGTCATGACTCCTGTTGGAAACAAATCCCCTTAGGGGGGATTTTCTATCTCATACAGCACTGACGCCCCCCTCATAGCAAGAGGAGCGTCACATCATGGAGTCATACGCCATACTCAAACTGTCTATTCTGATTCAATAAAGATTGTTAAAATGTCTTACAAGTCTCTCATGATTGAAGTACAGTTAAAGAGGTGCTGGAAAAAACATATGTGTGCTAGTTTAAGCCACCATTAAGTTATACTTTATTACACAGAAGTATATTTTTTTCTGCACTTACTGTTAACATTTTAAGATGTAATCTAAATATATTTAATGAGCATTTTTCTGCATTTATTTTGTGTGATATTAATGCATTTTTAATGTACAAGAAGTGTGTTTTCATAGTAAAATGTACTCCAAATCTATTAACAGAGCATTTTCTGTGTGATGTTACTGCATTTTAAATTGACTGGAAGTGTGTTTTTCTGAAGTCGTAATTAATGCACTTAAAGTGCTATTCTGAAGTATACTTAGAAAAAGTGCACTATTTTCAAGTACACTTTTTTTTGTCTTAGTACACTTACGATATGTCATTAGTGTACTATAGACTGTACCAAAATACACTAAGTACACTTTTTTGGAACACCATAAAGTTGTACTTAAGAAGTACACTTGTCCATACCTATTAAAAATACAATTAGAATATCCAAACAAACTCTTTTATTTATGTTAATAATACATTTTAAATGTACTGGAAGTTGTCATGTTCAGAAGTCATAATTAATGCACTTAAAGTGCTATTCTAAAGTATACTTTAAAAAAGTGTACTATTTTCAAGCACACTAGTTTTGTCTTAGTACACTTATGATATCTCATTAGTGTACTATGGACAGTACCAAAATACACTAAGTATACTTATTTGTATTATTTTGGAACGCCATAAAGTTGTACTTAAGTAAAGAGAAGTACACTTGTGCATACCTATTAAAAATACACTTAGAATATCCAAACAAACTCTTTTATTTATGTTAATAATACATTTTAAATGTACAGGAAGTTGTCATGTTCAGAAGTCATAATTAATGCACTTAAAGTGCTATTCTCAAGGGTTACACCCTGCCTTTTCGAAACCCCCCCACTCCAAAGATCGACCTCCATTCTTCGTAATGGAGGGGTTTTCCCATTTTTTTAAAGGCACCGCTATTCCGAATGGGGACATCCCCTCCATTTCGAACCCCCCCCCCCCCACTCCGAAATTGATTTTCAAGTCCATATTTCTCCGAGTTTCCTGCATCAAACACTGCAACTCATTGTTTTTTATTGAAAATATGTATAGGCGGCGCTAGACCATCGGGAATGGGGAAGCTAAATTTCCTCAGATTTTCATAAAACAAAATCAATTCAACCCGACTGGCATTCACAAATCCTCATCTTGCTAATATGACTCAATGAACCTTATTCAACTGTGAGCATTTGACTCAAAGTTACAATAAAAAAAATTCAAACACTTGTCACGGTATGAATGTGGGCGTGTGTAACAGCTCACCTTTAGATGTGTAGAAAACATCATTTATGATTAGATCCTGTCGGCGTCAAAATAATCAGTTTAATATGCTGCTGTGGAACAGATCCTTGCGCTCTCGGATTACGCATTTGACAAATTTAACAAACTGTATGGCAAGATCACATAAATGAACAATGTTTAGTGATTGTAGAGAGATATCTCTGTGCACCTGCAGAAAACTGCGAGGCAGGAATGCGCAAGACCACACATGGTAGGCTATTTAGACCAGCAGAGTGGAAAGTCTGTGTGCCAAAAAATAAAAACACTGCTCCGGCCCGATACGCGCTTAACTAGAGTGTGCGTTGTCAAGGTGTAGCCTATTTCTTTGCGGAGTGGGGGAGAAAGCAAGCGGGACAGCTGTGCCCAGTCCCTGAGCAGCGGCTTGCGCGATTCTGAACAACACAGAGTGCAAACATGTCTGTGATCCACAGCTGATTTTAGGATGTATCCAACATTCACATTCCTGTATCTATCTGAATGCAGCAGGCGTGTTTACTGCTATAGCGAAATTATATGAAGACAGTGACATATAATAAAAAAAACAATGAGTTGAAACGTTTATTTCAAGCTGCAGGAATGCAGGAAACTCGGAGAAATATGGACTTGAAAATCAATTTCGGAGTGGGGGGGTTTCGGAATGGGGGGGTTTCTGAGTGGGGGTGTGTCGGAACGGTGGTGTTTCGGAATGGAAGGCGGTCCCCATTCTCAAGTATACTTTAAAAAAGTGTACTATTTTCAAGGGGGTCATCCCTATGTTCCCCGGGTCCTATGTTCCCCGTTTTTGTGGGACCGGGGAACATAGAACCCTTTCTATGAAAAAGGGTCCTATGTTCCCCGCTTTTCCCAAATAGGGTCCTATGTTCCCCGCGGAGAGTGTTGTCTGCGCCCATATGCATTGATTGAATCACGCGATCATATGAGGTAGGCTGTTTTTGGCATTTCAGGAGACACATCGAACCAGGGAACATAGCGGGGAACATAGGACCCTATTTGGCAAAAGCGGGGAACATAGGACCCTTTTTCATAGAAAGGGTTCTATGTTCCCCGGTCCCACAAAAACGGGGAACATAGGACCCGGGGAATATAGGACCCGGGGAACATAGGTACGCTCCCAAGTGTACTTATTTGTGCTATTTTGGAATGCCATAAAGTTGTACTTAAATACAGAGAAGTACACTTTAAAAAGAATGCACTTAGAGTATGTTAGCAAACTATTTTATATATGATAATAATACAATTTAAATGTACGGGTCTAGTACATTTAAATTGCATTAAAATTGTATATAAAAGTGTTTGTTAACACATTCAAAGTATATTTTTTAATAAGTGTACTTGCCTGTACTAAAGTACAACTTTATGGCGTTCCAAAATAGCACAAATAAGTATACTAAGTATATTTTGGTACTGTCCATAGTACACTCATGACATATCATGAGTGTACTAAGACAAAACAAGTGTGCTTGAAAATAGTACACTTTTTTAAAGTATACTTGAGAATAACACTGGACTGGACAGTGGACTTGGAAGTACAATTAGTATACTAAAATTAAATGTACTTTAGCACACTATTTTTTCACCTGGGTAGTGTAACACGAAATTTAGAAGAGCCTGAGGGTAAATTGTAGCTATAATTCCATTCATAAGTAACACAATGACTATTTTGGTCGGCGTCCACCCGCTGTGCCGACCACCCGCAGTGCCGACAGCCCGCAATGCCAACGTTAGGTTTAGGCGTGGGGAGTGGGAGAGGTTAGGTTTAGTGTTAGGGTCTGTGGGAGGTTAGGTTTAGGCATGGGGGTGGGAGAGGTTAGGTTTAGGCGTGGGGGCTGGGAGAGGCAGCCGGTCCCCCAACACGCTGCACACCGCCTCGCTCAGCTGGTTCTGCTTGTGGGCTATCGGCATTGCGGACTGTCGGCACTGCGGTCTGTCGGCACATAGACGCGGCACCTTGGGGTCCACCCGCTATGCCGACCACCCGCAATGCCGACCTTAGGTTTAGGCGTGGGGGTGGGAGAGGTTAGGTTTTGGGTTAGGGTCTGGGGGAGGTTAGGTTTAGGCATGGCATGGGGGGAGGTTAGGTTTGGCGTGGGGGCTGGGAGAGGTTAGCTCCACCGACACGCTGCACGCCGCCTCGCTCAGCTGGTTCTGCTTGTGGGCTATCGGCATTGCGACCTGTCGGCACTGCGGCCTGTCGGCACATAGACGCAGCACCGGCACCTTTTGGTCATGGGTTTTACACACTTTCTGTAATGAAACATCTAAAAGTATCAATCTTATTATCATATGAGGGACCGTGGGACAAAATCCTATCAAATGGGGGTCCGTTGTCTAATTTGTCAGTTTAGGGGTCCCTCATGTGAAAAAATTTGAGAACCACTGATAAGGCAACAGTATGTCAGAAAAGCAAATATTAATAATATGCTGAATATGAGTCAATCAGAGACCCCAGCCCTTGTGGAAAGATTGAGAAAACATTATTTTATTATTATTATTATTATTATTATTATTATTACTAGCAGTAGTAGTTGTAGTATTATTAATACAATTATTATTAATCAGAAACTTTATTGTTATTTAAGCTCTTATTCATTTGTACTATGTAAGACACACACCATTTTACAGATGTCTTTCAATAATTGACATGAACATTGATGTGCCCACAGCGGTGCCATGGCACTAGTCCGACACCTCACTGGTCCGACACCTCACAAGTCCGAAAAATGATGCATTGGACAGACGTCTCATTAGTCCGACAGCTCGTTTAACCCTGACAACGAAAATCTCACTAAACCGACAGCTCGTTAGTCCGAAAATAATGCGCTCTGAACTCATTCAGTCTAGACTGAAGCCTACAAAATGGCAAATTTCTCCGCTGGTTTTCTCTTCTCTCTCACCCCTCCCTCCCTCTCCCTCCCCTCCCCTTCTCCCTCTCATGAACATAGCCTAATGTTTTTGATCATTCACTAATTCCAGTAGGCTACTGCATGGCACTGTACTGCTAGGCTATAGCCTATAATGACCTGATGACACGGATGTCTAATTTCTGATCCGACGTGCGTTATTATTCATATCCCCACACTGTATGATATAATATGGAAACGCACTCCAGTTAGAACAGGCTGGAAGGAAAAGGACGTGTAGCCTATAGGCCTATTGTGTCTTTCGGAGCGCTGCCAAATTGTCAAGAATAATAACATAATTTGCTGCTGCGACCTGTTTTAAACCACATGACGGATAGTGCAGCTACTGTAGGCGTTGTTTGTGATATAGGCCTATCTAAAAGAAATGTGTTTGTGCTCCTACAGCTTAATGACAATCTTAGCTGTTGAAAAATGACTGTAACATAGGCTACCTCACCTGTGCGTAATGCTCCCTGGCACTGCGTCACACAGCCTCATAACAAATGATCAGAGTTCATTATCAGAGACTCATGTTACTCTCACAGGCGGCAGCGGCGCTAATTATGTTCCCTAAATGATCGATCACTGAAAAAAAAACTGCATGGCTGCGCTGGTCCCATTTGCACTTGGATGCGCACGTGGAGAGACAGGGCGGTGAGAACGCACAGCGCAGACCTTGCCGGTTTGTGATTTAACACAGTCGCTCTCTCTCTCTGTGTGGGTGTGTACACCCCCTAAACATCTCCTCCCACAGCATGTTTACTACATTATGTCCATGAGAGAGAGGGGATGAGAGAGAAAGGAGAGAAAACCAGCAGAGAAATTTGCCGTTTGCGCTGCAGTCAGAGTGCATTATTTTCAGACTAACGAGCTGTCGGATTAGTGAGATTTTCGTTGTCGGGTTAACGAGCTGTCGGACTAATGAAATGCCTGTCTAATGCATCATTTTTCGGACTCGTGAGGTGTCAGACTCGTGAGGTGTCGGACTAGGGGGTAGTCCCCTCCACAGCGTCCCAGTCTGCGCTGGAAAAGAAGATGCGGGACAGGGTGCTGAAGCACACGGAGGATACCCTTGATCTACCACGAGGAAAGGTAATACTAGAGTTCAGATTTAGCACTATATTTTCACCAGACCAGATGATGAAACCAGGATGCGAATTACGGTATTTACGGAATCTGAGTTACAGTTTACAAACTAAAGAACTGAGCAGTATTTTTTTACTGAATATTTGAAGGCAAACTGTTGCGTATATACTAGGGGTGTCACAATATATCGTCCCACGAAATGTCGCGATAGTAAAACGTCACGATATGTATCGTTGGGATGAAATCTCATATCGCAATTTTTTTTTTTTTTTTTTCCAAAAATAGACAAAGAAACGTCTTTGTTTGTTGAAGTTCAATGTGTGGAAAGTAGTTCGGTTGAACAAGTCTCTGAAGAGACACATGAGAAGTTATACAGGAGAGAAACCATTCAATTGAGTTTCTGGCAAAACTGTTTACTTGACAGGAAAAACTGAAGATGCATAAAAAATAGACTAAGAAAAGTCTTGTTGTTTGAGTTTGAAGAAAAACTGAAGATGCATAATGAGAATTTATACTGCTGAGAAACCTTTTATTTCAAAGTAAATCTAAGTGACGGTGTACAGTAACTCATTCTATTTCAAGATAAGCCTTATCTCCAATCTCATGTTTTTTCTAGTTGTTATTGTAATAACAATTTCCCACAACAGCATGTTTTGTATTTGTGCATTTCAAATAAAATACTACTTTTCCAGTCATATATTGTCATTATTCAAGTTTAAAAAAATATTGTTAAAATCGTATCGTATCGTTATCGTGAACCCAGTATCGTGATACGTATCGTATCGTGAACTGAGTGTATCGTGACACCCCTAGTATATACTGATGAATAAAACGTACGTATTTTGTCATATTATCAAAAATATCGTATCGTTATCGCCAAAATACCCTGAAAGATTGTGATATTATTTTAAGGCCATATCGCACCCCCCCCCCTCCCCATTACGTTGTACACCTCATTTTGGAAATCTGGTTTTGCCCAGTCTTGGTGTGGATTTGGCTCTATGAAATGTTATTTGGGTGCTGGGATAAACTGTCATTTGGACAAGCTTGTTACGTGAAAAAACTTGACATTTTTCAAGTCTATCAGAAGCATCACCCTTTGTGATGCGATAACAAGGACAGAAGCAATCATCAATTTGCTTTAAAGCAGCTACGAGCAAGATTTTGGATTGTTATTAAACAGTCTAAATTTAATATCGATGCCTCACATCTTACCTCTAATATTAGACGAGACCAACACAGAGTAGTCTCGCTTGAAAGTCGAGTGAATCGGCGAGTGTTGTCTTGATGATTAGTCTGTCTGCGGGCCGGTGTCATCAGGAAGTGAAATGAAACGGTTTGCGGCAGCCACTTCGGCCATAACCACAAAATTACAAAATGACTTTCAAACAAACTGTTAGAATATAACGAGATGTTCGCGAGAGCAGAAATAGGCATGTCGAAAATCATAATTTTTCTTGACCGACAACCGACCCTCATTAGCCGACAATTGGTAACCGAGAAGATTAAAATGCGCTATTTGACTCTGTGCCCCATTAAACCATTACCACAACAAATGCTTGCTTTTTTTCATTAGAAAGAGTTTATTTTTACATCTACAAGCAGAAAAAAAACAAATGAACAAAATGAGAAGACAAGTTGAATCTTCCAGCCATCTAAACAAAAACATTCCTCCGATAGGCTATACTGCTTAGAGCTGCACGCATTGCATATTAAGGGCACATCAATTGACACGCAGCCGCCCCGTGAAGTACTGTTTGAGCGGACGACAGCCCAGGCTGCAGGGCGCACTGACAAAGTGCACATCACTACAGTATATTCTCTTTTAGCAATAGTCTCACTAATCCCACAGTGGTTTACCTGCTTTTGAGATCTGCAAAAAATAGTTTGCTTCTGTCGCACCCCTTCTTCCACACGCGACGAGGGCTGTGCTCTCTGTGTCTTGCAGGGCTCTCCAACATTATAAAGACGAGTCCGCACTCCGCACGCAGTCTCTTGTTGTGAAACAATTCATCCGAACTGCATTGTGTTGGACAGTAAAGACTGGTAACGTTAATTGATACTTTTCAATCGTCAAATTAGACCGCTTCATGTCTGCATTTTTGTAACACGGTAAAAACTACTGTTTCATCATTGAGTGCGAGCGTGTGCTGTGCATGATGAACATGCAGAGAGGGCGGGAGAGAGTTACGCCGGGATTGCACTGGTTGCATTTGCGTTGCGTTGCGGCTGTTCTCCGGTTTTGCTCTGTGCTCTGTGCTCCGCCAACACTAACCGGCTGCGTGCAGAGCCCGTCATGGCTCCGCTCCGCCAGACAGCTAGAGTGACGAGACCGACAGGTTCTCCCGGTAAAATCGCACAAGACAATTTGTATGTGGGATAAATACAATGACAAACAGGCAGAATATCATTGTTCCCAACTGGAGAAGCAGAGGAGGGGTGGACTTGCTTGGTGTTGTCCTTGTAAAAAGGATGGGTCGTGTCATAAATTATTTTGTGGTTTTCCACTTCAATTATGAACTTTTCCTCATACATGTTTGTCCTCTGGCTTGATATTGAATGCTGTAAACACCTCTGCCCTGTTGATTTCATGCCTGGCTCCGCCCAACTTCCTGCAGCTTTGCTCCGTCATCCGTGAAAAATAGAACCCTTGCGTATTTTTTCCGGAGAGCTCCGGATCGTCGGAGCTGGGACGGAGTAGACACGCAACGCAGTGGAGTAGGTGGGAGTTGACACAATGATTAGAGTGGAAACGTATCGGCTCCGATGCCGTACCGCAGCGCAGACGGACTGAACACGGACCTAGTGGAATGTAAGCGTTAGACCGAATGAGCCAGTGAAGAAAAAGTAATGACAGCAGACACGGAGTTAACAAAACTATAGAACATGTATGAGCTGATTATTTCGCTGGGTGTTATCATTCTGAAATCACAGAGCACATCTGAGCTGTGTGCTCAGACAGGAGCAGCAGAGGGGCGGGGCAGTCAGTGCACTCACTTCACTGTGACACTGTGGCTGCAGCAGGTATTCAGCTGTGTGTGTGCTTCGCTGCGGAATGCATTTGATCAGACATCAGGTAGATAAAATCAACATTAACCATGTGTTTATTTTCAAATCTAGCTTGATTAACACTTGCCCCAACCCCTACGTTGCGTCCGTTTTTGGCTAGGTAGGTTTTTTCGCATTGTTAGAAATGTGCTTTAAATTGCTCTAAATCCGATGAAACTTGGCTGGGGGGGGGGAGTTGGTAACCTGACGCTGCCAGATCGATGAGTTTGCTTCAAATATCTGTTTCACAAACAACATCCATCTGGATTCGGCCAAGCTACATTGCTGAAGAGGGCGGTCACTTTTTTCAAGCTACTAGGCAGGTGATTGGATGGACCGTCTGTCTGTCACCGTCTGGGCTTGCCAGCGCCAACCAATCAGATCGACTTCCCTTCATGACGTAGCAGCGCCTGATCAGCTAGGACTACAATTGCTAATAGTTAGCATGGAGGTCGCAGATTTTTTGCTGTTTTTGTAAGGTGAATATTGGGTGCAACCATTGACTATTCAATTTGTCAAAAGAAAGAAGAATTACTGCAGATGTCTGACTGAGGATGAAGTGCAGGTAGGCCATTTTGCACGTTAAATGTAACTGATTGGATTAACTGATGTTACGCTAACGATAGCAACATTTGGAGGTTGGGGTGCTACGTCTGATGATTGATGATTAATGTTAACGTTAACAGCGATTCATTCATAACACATATCGTTGTTCGTTTCTTCAGGGAACTGATGACACAATATGACACCGAGTGGCACGCACCCTGGACGGCTAACGTCATGGAGACGCAACGCTCTCTAGCCTTTATGATCATGGCAACAACCAAATGCTTTGATACAATATAATGATTTAACGCTACTATTTAACTGGTGAATTTTAGCATATGTGTCAGTGGAATGGTAGATATTTACGCATGACTGGAGAATGTTATTTGCTTACTTTTGTAATAATAAACTAAACGGAGAAATGACGGCCGTGTGTGGTGTTGTTGTTACATAATCTGCTGGTCTTGAGGCACGATTGGGTCAAATGATAAGACGATGTAAATGCATAAAGATGTTGTCAGATGAATCTGCGAAAGGGAGCTGCCTGGAGCCCAGAGGACGTCAACAGAGAAGAGGAAAAACACCCTGGTTACACCATGCAGCATGTATTTGGATATAATCTCTAACTTTAAGAATGGTTCCTTGTTGATATACCGTATTCCTAGTATTGGCTCCCATGACGTTTGTTTACCCCCTATCTAAAGTACAAGTGCAAAATCTTAAACTACCGGTATGTTCTATCGATAAACCAATTTCTCGAATAACAGCTCCAAAATATCAGACATATAGTACTACTATATGCTAGAGCTATATTCACACTTCACAGTATAATTTATGCAAGCGGGGGAAAATATCAGATAAACTGATTGTTGTATTGTATCCTGAGATCTTTAATCTCGCCTGTATAACATAATATGTCACTCGGACACCAACGTGAGTTAACGTGGTTTATTAAACAGCAGCCAACATTCCAATCATAGCAGAATACACTTCAGCTAGCAGTAAAGGGACAATACATCACACTGATCTTTGCAGTTCTGTGTTGATTAGCTAATAATTCAGTGGCATTTTGATTAACGTTATGATTTATTTCGATTTGGAACAAAAATGATGGTTTAACAGATTGCATGTTTACTGGGCTGTGGTGAGAGTGAGAAGGGCTTTGTGTTTGTGTGACTTGCGTGAATGGCTAGCCGTTAGCCATTACAGCCTTACAGCTAATAAGTTATCCCAGCCTAGCTGTCTGAAGGCTATCTCCCCAAATTCTACAACAATGTCTTGTTTACTAACGTTCATAGTTGATAACATTACAGCAATACAGTTACGGTTTCGTACTCACTGTAAGATCAAGTGTTTAACGTTTATGTTAGCTTATTGTTTTGAATAGAATGTTTGACTAGCACACTGGAGCTAGCCTCGGTAGCCGCCGCCATGTTGAATAGTGAAAGAACTACAAACGCAGAGGCGCCTCTCGGTGGCGTCACACCCGGTCTCGCCTAAAGCCCGCCCCTAGCTCACGCTGATTGGTGCGCCTGTGTGGCGGCCGGTTTGAATGCATCTCTGAGGCCAGGGCCAGACTGAGGTGGATTGTGAATTTGTGGAACAATGCCGCCCCCGTCTGGTGGAGTCAGGCTAGGGAGTTGGTGCTTATATCAAGGATCTGAAAACTTGAGTATCTACAGGCATTCCTGGCCCCGGGAAAATACAAATGAAAATTAAAATCACGTGAGTTGCGTTAGTGTCCAAAAATGGCTAAGTCATTTTCCCATTAAGAACCATTATAAACTGCAAAAAAGTGCTATTTTTGGGCCCCGAGACACTTTTTACAAAAATGATTTTTTTAACGCCTTCCTCCAGACTTTTTGGACTTAAGCCTTCAACATTTTAGTTTTTAGTATTTTTCAGCAGCTTGCAACATTTTCTCATGTTTTGCAGGCAATTTTGCTATAGCTAAAAAAATAAAAAAAAATAAAACTGCAGGTACAGAGATAAAACTGGTAATTCTCACCTCACTCTCTTCATACACACACACACACACACACACACTGCTGCAGGGCCCGCCCCTGGCCCGCCCACCCCACCCCCGACGCGCCTGTGAGTGGCAGGCGAACCTGCCACTTTTGCACTGATGCAAAATCCACCTGCCAGAGATGTGGGAAGCAGCCCTGCTCTGCCCATCCTGCCTCTGAACGCTCTCTCTCTCTCTCTCACACACACACACACACACACACACACACACACACACACACACACACACACGTCCCTACAAAACGTTGATGTCATGCGAAAACTTGAGCTGACTTTGATCTCGTTCACGGAATAAAAACATTGCGGGGTCATTGCGGGGTGATCGCCGGCCTGCAAAGAGCCGCTAATGTGCGAAAAACAAAACACAGTCTGCAAGCCCTGGGAACCTGGCATTTTGTTTAGACAGGTGCACCCTTGGCCGAATCCATAAATATGTGTCGGTGTGGCGGGTGGTCATTTCTCATCCTGCCAACATGACCCACCGACCAGCCGCCCGTGATGTATCCGATACCTCTGACCCCGATTGGGAGGAGGGCATGGAGGTGTCGCACCCTGGATCCTCCGCTCCAAGCTCCATGGAGAGCAGCCCCGAGCATGCTGCTCCTGGACCTGCAGCCTCCCCCGAGGAGGAGGACAGCGACTGGGACTCTGCTTCAGGAACAGAGGGAGAGGGAGAGGATCCCACTTACAATCCTGGGTCCGATACCTCGTCATCGGATGAGGGCGAGGCGGCTCCCGCTGCAGCTGCACCCCGTGCGGCGGGAGTGTGGGTCTCACAACCTGGCCCAGAATGGATCGGTAAAGACGGGACACCCTGGTTTCCCCAGCCCCACCCGATGCCTCGACCAGCTCCAGCAGGGGTACCGCGCCCCGGGGCAACAATATACGCCATCTCGCTTATCACCACCATAGAGTCCACATTTGGACTCTTCATTACGGAGCCGATGGTGGACAACATCGTCACCATGACCAACCGATGGGTTCACAGGTAATTAGCCTACCTAATTTTATTTCTATTGTAGCCTATTTGTAGTAGGCTATTGTATTTATTGTACTGTTATTCTTATTATTATGTTACATTATAAGGAATGCTGAATACAATTATACACAATGAATGATATAGCCTATATTGTATCTTGTAGATCATCGGGATGGCCCCACCATCAGTGGCAGGAGCTGGACCGTAATGAACTAATGGCCTACATAGGGCTGCTGATCTTGGCCGGTGTGTATCGGTCAAGAGATGAAGCAACCCTATCGTTATGGGACGAATTCACCGGTCGGCCAATCTTCCGGGCCACGATGTCCCGTCGGAGGTTCCACGACATCAATAGAGCCCTCCGTTTTGATGACAAAGAGGTCCGGGAGGCGCGGATGGCTGGCCGGGCAGGGAAGCTTGCGCCCATTCAGCCTCTGTGGGGGCAATGGGTGGAGCGGCTCCCCATGATGTACAACGCCGGGGAGCACGTCTGCATTGACGAGCAGCTCCTGGCGTTCAGAAGCCACTGCCCCTTTCGCCAGTTTATGCCGTCCAAACCGGCGAAGTACGGGATAAAGTTCTGGGCGATGTGTTGCTGCACCACCAGCTATGCCCTGCACATGCAGCTATACACGGGGAAGCCGGCTGGGGCTGCCCCTGAAAAACAGCAGGGCCAGCGAGTGGTCCTGGACCTGACGGCGGGTCTGCAGGGGGGCACCGTGACGGTGGACAATTTCTTCACCACCTACAACCTGGGGAAGCTGCTGCTGCGGAGGAGGATTGGCCTCCTCGGCACAGTCCGAAACAACAAGCCGGAGCTGCCCCCCATCATCCTCCGTGCTGCCGCGCGAGAGCGAGCTCCACTGAGCTCCCTCTTCGCATTCACAGCTTCACACACCGCCGTCTCCTACGTCCCGAAAAAGAAGAAGAATGTGACCCTGCTCAGCACGGTTCACGGGGAGGCGGAGGTGAGCCAGGAGAGCCACAAAAAGCCCATCATCATCCTCGACTACAACAAGAGGAAGGGGGCCGTGGACCATCTGGACCAAGTATGTATAATAATAATAATAATAATAATAATAACTAGGCTATATTTATTCTGACTGGATTTATGTGATTGTTGCTTTTATGAGGAGTAGCCTATTCATTTTTCTTTGTCCCTTTCCCCTCCAGTCCCTGGCCGCTTACTCTTGTAAGCGGAAGACTCGCCGCTGGCTGTCTTCAGCAATATGATCGACGTCAGCGGCTTCAACGCCTATGTCCTCTGGGTGGGGGTGAACCCCACCTGGGAGATAACACGGAAATCTTGGCGCAGGCGGCTGTTTCTGCAACAGCTGGGGAAGGAGCTGGTGATAGCCCATATTGCGAGGAGGGAGAGGCTGCCGAAGGAGAGTGCTGCGGCTCGTCTGGTGATGGAGGCACGGCGCATCGCCGCCCAGTACGCTGCTGCTGCAGCAGGGCCCGGAAAGCTGAAACAAATAGAAAGCATTTTTTTAATAATCAAAACAAAGTGGCTTATAAAGGGTTAAAATTCTGAAAATGTATAAACATTTGGGTATGTATGATGTCATCTGAGGGTATAAGGTTTGGCAAACACAAAAAAAAAAAAAAAAAAAAAAATGCACCAATCTTGAATTAACATATTGAGTGACCAAAAATGGTCACTCATTATTACTAACGCAACTCACGTATAGTATTAATTAACGCAACGTAGGGGTTATACTTATGTTACATTGCTGACCACGAAGGAGGGGGGGAAATCGCCACATTGGCAACACTGTTATATGGAAATTAACATGGACATTGACCGTTTAACTGACATTCTTGTCAGCGGTTAACCGGTTAACGGTTAACTGTCGACATCCCTGAGCAGAAAGTAGCGAGGACAGCTGTTTTGGGTCTGTTGCTACGGCTGTAAACCGTTTCGCTCTGTCTAGCAACTGTTTACAGCTGCCGTAAACCATTACGCTCTGCCTAGCAACAGACCCAAAACAAGGACAGCTTTCCCCGCCAGATCAAAGGGCTTTTTACTCTCGCGAACATCTCTCGTTATATTCTAATAGTTTGTTTGAAAGTAATTTTGTGGTTATGGCCGAAGTGGCTGCCGCAAACCGTTTCTTTTCACTTCCTGATGACACCGGCCCGCAGACAGACTAATCATCAAGACAACACTCGCCGATTCACTCTGCTTTCAAGCTAGACTACTCTGCGTTGGTGTCGTCTAATATTAGAGGTAAGATGTAAGGCATCGATATTAAATTTAGACTGTTTAATAACAATCGAAAATCGTGCTTGTAGCTGCTTTAATAAATAAGCTGTCCTACTGCAGAATTAGCACTTCTTGTTAGGCTTGGGCAGTATCTATTTTTCCATACCTTCATACAATCCTGACATTAGACCCCGATATACGGTATTAGTTTCAACAGCGGAAAGGGGATGGGGGGCGGCGTAAGCAGACAATTGTTTCTTTTCAACCTCTAAAGAAAAGCTCCCGCACACTGTCTCACCTTTTTAGGAGAATTTATTGAATAAACGTTTCGGTCACTAGGACCTTCATCAGTATTATGGGCGACATCGCCTTGACTCCATCTATATATACATATAGGGGATGCCCCCATGAACCAATCATCCAATCACAACGAAGGACCTTACCTGGTTGAGCACCTTGAAGTGGTTACATTGAGTGCTCAATCAGGGGAAAATTTGAATATATGTGCACTAGAATTAAAACATAGACAGTGCCCAATACATCACAAGTACAACATCCATATTCAAAGTATTATAAATAAAAAGAATGTAAATATAAGAAAATACGGGACAATATAAGAAAAACAATAACATACTTACAGGCTGCATCGCCTAAATAGGCTATATGCTTTCTGTTTTGTAAGACCAGTCAGTACCAATCTGGACAGATGGACAAATTTTTAACATAAGCATTTCAATATACACAAAAGCCATATTATAGCATTACATTCAATAAAAGTTAATCATTTAATCCCTTAGGAGACAGCGTCTGAAGTGTAAAAATCCAGTACGCTTCCCTTCTCTTCAAAATCAGGTCATGGTCTCCACCCCTAGGTGGCATTAGAACCTTCTCTATGCCACAAAAACGGAGGGAGGCCACGTCGTGCTTCTTAGTGTTAAAATGTAGTGCAACTGGGGAATCTTTATCTTGGCGTTGGATCGCACTCTTGTGTTCACAAATTCTTTGTTTGAGTTTTCATTTGGTTTTTCCCATGTAGGCAAGGCCACATGGACATTTTATCAAATAAACAACATGAGTAGACGCACAATGACTGTGACACTCTTAACACATTGAGTGCCACAGCGCTTCAGTAAAATTGTCTGCAGCCTGTGCCAGATTAACTTCCATTCAGTTGAAAACAGCTATAGAATTTTTTCTATTAGGGCTATATTGATAGGGCTGGACTTTAATGAAACATTGAACACTCCTGCTTCTTCCAAAGAAGAAATTTTGTTTCTAGACAGTTCCATTATGAAATTACACCCTCTGAAAAAAGTGCACTTTCAAGGGTTTTCTGTCGTTTTTTTTTTACTTTCCAAGATATAGTCACTTTTATGAATACCTTTTGCACTCTAATTTCGAGCACATTCACTGACTCTGGCTGGTGTTTTCTGATGTGGTGGCGTGGTGTGGTTTCTGTGCAGCCTGCGTGCCCCCCCCCCCCCCTCTCCTTCCCCCCCCCCCCCCTCTCCACCTCTGAGCTGCGGGCTCCTCCCCACACGCACAGAGTTTGTTTTCTGACAGACTCCGTTTTTGCCCCGGACGAATCCCAGCGCGCATCAAGGAAATGCCAAACGCGACTGAACGAAAAGGCTTGGCCATTCGGCTTCGGATGCTGGCTTTCTGGCAGGGAATCGTGTGGAGATAGATAGAAGCATAAGAGCTCAGTTGTGAGCGCAGATGCAGCCGAGCCCACTCTCCGCTGTAGACAGAGCAATATATACGGCTCTGGCTGAAGCATGCATCGGTTTCCTCTTTGATCACGTCTTTCCCTGCTGTCTCCTGTACAAAGTAAAGGATCTGAGGTGGGTGGCGCAGCTTCCGTGTCAATGTTTAAGGTGGCGCCGTGTGATCCCTTGAAGGGATTCATGCTCACTGGCTAGGTACGACCTTAAACAGCAGAATTATGGAATAATATGAATTATGATTTTAGGACGTGCACAGACGTCCTTGGCACTGAACGTTACTTTTTTTTAGGACGTGCACAGACGTCCTTGGCACTCAATGTGTTAATAAAGATTTTTTCCCCATTCTGTGGGTGACAGAAGTGTGATGTTTTTGCTGTGTTGTTGCATTGAGCACAAGATCCACATCGGTAATTGCCATTTTCCAAAGGGCTTAGAAGAGTTTGAATCTGGCTTTTGGTTTTGTTGTATGAGAAATTTGCATGAACCAAGTGATCTCTTAGATTGCGACCCCTTTTGTAAACAAACAGGGGTGGATCCTTGAACATGTCAGTTAAATCAGGGTCAGATTTTAGTATATGCCAGTGTTTAAAAAAAACTGATCTAACCAGGTGACTACGAGGTGAATATGTAGTTATTAGTGATGCGCGGGTCACCCAGAACCCGCCGGGTCCCGCGGGCTGGGCCACCCCGCAGGCGGGCCGGGTTGGCAAATTATGAAAATATTGCGGGTGCGGGCGGGGCAGGCTCAGAACGTGACAAAGCAACATTATTAAATAATTTAGAGCAATGAAACACGCAGAGTAATTAACCTTAAAGACGTTAACTCTCTCTCACACGTAGGTACACACAATCAGACAGACTCCTGCTGCACTCTCTATAGCCTACATGGAGTAAAGAAACGCTTCAATGAGGTAGCCTATGTGGTCTCAAAACAAACATTTTGGAAGGATTCTTCGCTGTAATTATTATTTGAAGTGTCCATATAATGCCACCGCAGATTTTCTGTTGTGGACTCGACTATGATCTATTTGTCAACTTTACTGCAACGTGAGTAGGCTGTGAACAATTGAGTGCGCATGAGGTAATTAAAAGAAATCAGACAGCGAGTCTGGCCGTATCTGCAAGCCATGTGCGCACCTGCTGCACTACTACGTTTAGCCTACTACTGCAACATGGCCAATTGAGAGCGCATGAGGTAATTAAAATAAATGGGGAAGAATAAGAACTGTTTCTGTAGCCTGACTAGTGTCTACCTCTACCTGCTACCTCCATTTGAAACACTGCGCGGTCACGCCATCCGCACTTTGGGGGAGCATAGTCGGTCGCGCTATCTGAAGACCATGGATTAATTGAAGAAAGACCGACATGAAAGCAGCAGCGCAACTCATCCAGAGCAGGCCTAGGCTACAACTGTTGTCGCGCAGGGCAGCATGTGAGTGTCTGTGTGTGTGTGTGTGTGTGTGTGAGAGAGAGAGAGGGGGGAGAGAGACAGAGTTTTAGCTACTTTGCACACCTTGGAAGCTCTGCTGTGCTCCTCCTGCGTCCGGAGACATATTACATTAAATTTTAACGGGGCGGGCGGGGCCGGCTGGCTCCAATGACGGGTTGGGTTGGGGCGCGCCTTAAAAAAACCTGACCCGCGCATCACTAGTAGTTATACAGTACATGTGGTTGAATAAAGTTTGTTCTTTTTTTGACTCTTGTTTAGAAGATCAGGCCGAGGTTTTTCTAAAGCCGAGTTGTATGCCTGTTCAACCCAGTCTGTGGGGTAACCCCTTGCAAGAAATTTCGATTTCATATCCGATGCTTTTTCAATATAATCTTGTGTAGTCTGACATAGTCTCCTCAGTCTGAAAAACGGACTTTTGGGCAAACCCCTTTTCAGTGGAATGGGATGTGCGCTAGTTGCTAAAAGTAAAGTGTTTCTGTCAGTTTCTTTGCAATATATGGTTGTACATAGTTCACCATCCTTCATAGTTACCCACATGTCAAGAAAATGCACTTTTTCTTTGCTCCATTCACATGTGAACTGGAGATTATTTTTGAAAAATAACCCATGTACAAATTAGCATAATTAGGGGCACAAATTGAACCCATGCTTGTCCCTGAGATCTGCTGAAAAAAGTCATTATCAAAGTTAAAATAATTATATTTCATCACAAAAGTGGCAAGGTCAACAATGAATTGATTGGTCTGACAAGTGGGAAGTACCGCTGCTGGGAATTTAACCCGGGTCTCCGCGGTGGTAGGCAAGTGCTTTTACCTCTACATTACCCAGATGCCACTAAGGATCAGATGGTCTATCACACGTCTCACCAACCATCAGCCCCCCATACCCCAGGACATTTCTCCGCATGGACATTTTGTTTGTCTCTTTGTGCTTTCTTCAAGGTGGAGAATTGTCATTCATGGGTGCATTGATGGCTACAGCAGGAAGATAATGTACCTCCGTGCCTCAAACAACAACAGGGCTTCAAGTGTGCACCAGGCTTTTGTGGGAGCTATTCAAAAAGTTGGCTTACCACACTGTGTGCGCAGTGACAAGGGTGGAGAAAATGTCACAGTAGCCAGGTTTATGATGGAACATCCCTCCCGTGGACCAGGTATCTAGCTATAAATTACAACTTTGTGAATCAAGTCAAGTCAAGTTGTACTTTATTGTCCACAAGGGAAATTCACTTTGTTAAGGTCAGTACAGCGAAAACAAGACAATATATAAAAAAGTGAATAGATCACAGCATACAAAATACCACAAAAAAATACATAATTACTCTAAAAGTTCTGTGCACCTGTATGCCTACCTAAAAAAGGGGGGGGGGGGGGGGGAGGGTAGCACACAACAGGGCCAGGTTTCCCTGATGGAGGGGGGGGGGGGGGGGTTTGCGGGGGCTATGTTTGTTAAGGAGCCTAATAGCAGAGGGGATGAAGCTGGCCCTCCCCCTGTTAGTTTTAAATATAGGGGCAGTGTGTTCTTGTCTTCTACTAAATCTAGATCTTTACTAGGATTCGTGTTGTGTGAAGCAAGGTGTTGAGATTGCTGAATTCTCTGTTACTCTGTAGATGACGGCGATGCCATTTCAGAAGTTAAAGATTTACGTCCCAATTACCACAATGACACAATTTTCTGAATTGATTTACTGAAGGTCATAGTTGGCAACAGGAAGTTGTAAAGCAACACAATGTACAATAACTACAACACAATCACACACTTCAACCAGTTGTGTGCGGACAACCATCTACACATCGTCAATAAAACAAAATAACTAGTGATCAGGCCCCCCTCACATCAGCCGCCCGTCATCATCAACAGCCAAACAGTCGAGACAGCTGCTCAGTGGCCTTGTGGTTTGAGTGTCCGCCCTGAGACTGGGAGGTTGTGAGATCTGTCCCCGGCTGAGTCATACCAAAGACTATAACAATGGGACCAATTTGCCTCCCTGCTTGGCACTCAGCATCAAAGGGTTGGAATTGGGGGGTTAGATCACCATATGATTCCCGAGCACGACACTGCTGCCGCTCACCGCTCCCCCAGGGGATGGGTCAAATGCGGAGAACAAATTTCGCACACTCAGGTGTGTGTGACAATCAGTGGGACTTTACTTTACCTTTACAGTGGACAGTTTTAAATATCTGGGCATAACAATGGACAATAAACTCACGTTTGATCAGCACACCAAGGACATTCAAAAAAGGAACCAACAAAGACTGTCAGCCATCCGGAAACTCAAAGGACTATACGTTGCACCCCATCTCCTGCTGTTACTCTATCAGAGCATCATCCAACCAATCATTCTGTATTGTTCCACATGTTTCTACACCATGCTTTCTGTCACCAACCGGACCAAACTAACACGCATCACAAACACAGCAAGATCATTGGTCTCCCCACACCCAACCTCACAGAGTTAAATAACCGGTCCATCACACGCTTCGCACACTTAATAGAACAGGACATCACACACCCACTCAACCAACACCTCATCCCATTGCCCTCAGGGCGCAGGTACAGGACAATGAAATTCAGAAGAGCTCGCCTCGGGAAAAGCCTGATCCCAGCAGCCATAGCTGCTCTGAAGAGCAGGCCCCGCTGATGTGTTGTCTGCCTTGCCATACTGTTGTTGTCGTTGTCTCCGTGGTCGGATGTCTGTCTTGCCACATGTTGTCTCTGTTGATATCATGGTTGCTGCTGTTTTTGTTATGTCCTCTGTGTACACCAGTGTAAGCATTTTTTCTTTGTAATGTACAGGACAGTGAAAATGAATTTCCCTTCCGGGACAAATAAATTAAGTCTAAGTCTAATATGAAAAAATCGATTGTCATAGGTTGGGTTGTATGCTAGGCTAGCCCTATTTTTAAGAACACTTATTGCAGCTGAAGTGTACTTCTCTATTATATGCATTATCCTTAAGATCACATTCCTCTACATCTGTTCTGTGTGTGTTTTTTTTAGAGAGGAGATCACAGACGGAGTGTACATAATCAGAGGATTGAGAGGCTTTGGCGTGATCAGTTGCAGTCAGTGGCAGGCAATTACCACACCACCTTCCAGTACCTTGAAGCAAGAGGAGCACTAGATCCTGATGACAACATCCACATGTGCCTGCATTATGTAATGCTGCCTAGGATCAACATGCACTTAACCATCTTCAGGCAGACATGGGACCGACACCGTATGTCCTCTGCAGGAAACCGCTCACCTCAGCAGCTTTGGATCTCTGGAGAAGAGCAGAGCAACCAACTCAGCCAATATGATCTGCTAGTCTTTTCAATTACCGTACTTATCCCATTATAAGATATTTATTCTCTCTGCAAATTATTATTAGAAATTATGTCTGAAAGAGGGCTGTCATCTAATATTTGTGGTCTAGGCTTTTACTTCAACAAATAAAGGGTTACCTATATTTTATTTGCATGACAAGGGAACTCAAAATCAAATTAAACAAGTTAAATTGAAATTATACGTTATTTTTGTTCTATTCTAACTTGGTACTGTTTATTGATCTTATAAGTGAAGCGGCTCTCCAGAGTCGGGGCAACTTACTCCTCCGGCTGTCGGGGAATGGACCAGAGGAGAGGTTGGGTGTTATTACATTTGAACACACGCTACAAAAGGTAACACGTTAAGCCAAACCCCCTTTCAGAGAAGTTCTGTGACATTGAAGGGTCCGTTAAATACTATTTATCCTACCCACATAGTACAGTGTAGCTGAGTTGAATCGTGCTGGGATGCCAGGACTAGGATCTTCCTGCCACCTGGAGATTGTGGTTAAGCCCCTACTACACAGTCCTACCCATTATAAGTCATACACCAAATATGCATTGAGTGGGAAACAAAATAGATAATTTATCATCATATTAAAGAAAGGTTTTACTTCGTTTCAAACTCAAGCTCTCACTCTAGTGCCTAGTTCGCTGCGCACGCAGCCCTATGGAAGACTGTCATTTTGCTCCGAAGAATTACTTTTCATTAAAACCGACCACCCACCCGTAGGTGGCGTGGTGCCCCCCTGGGGCTGACATGGCCACCCACCTCACCCACGTGACTATGTCACGTCCTGTCAGCCCAGGGTACGCCACTCATCGCTTCTTCCAGCCAGTGAGAGGACGTGTTTGTCTAAAGCTCCGTTGTTAGCTCAAAGTTAGCGCTCTCAGTAGCTGTAGAAAATAGGCTCGTTCCGTCTAAACTTGCCCACCTTGAGAGGTTTGCGTGGACGAGGTAAAGCAGGCTTCGGGGACCCGAACCTGTTCTCTTAAAAGTGTCTTCTTACAGTTAACACCTGTATAATAGCTACAGCCGTGTAGCTTGTGTGAAACGTTTCCCCGGCTGGCGTAGCGTGTATCGGCTTGAGGGCTGACTAAGGTCCGCGCTCAAAACTGTTAAAGCTAGGTTGCATACATGCGAATAGCATTGGTACTGTATAGCACGGAACAATAGGCTAATTAGCCCAGTTGTCGCAGATAGCTAGCGTGCACCCGTGCAGTTAGCGTCCGTGTGCTAGGTACTTTAGGCGCCAGCTACTCATGTAAGAGCACGCGCGTTACTCCGGCTGGAGTAACGTTAAGTAGATAGTTAGCTAGCTTGCTCAGTGCAGCTAGCATCTAGCGTTGTAGCACTCCAGCTATCTTCACCGTTGCAGGCTACTGCTAGTTAGCTTACACGGTATAACTCCCGCTAATTCCTGGTACAGTCGGCGGGGCTTGTTGCGAGTTAGCTTCGCTGAACTCGCGCAATGAACCGGGCGGCGACCATGAGAAAGGGGGGGACAGCCAGGAGCTGTGTTAGCTGTGAGGCTACGTTGGCGAGTTACGACCGCCACAGGGAGTGTGTGTTCTGCCTCGGGCATAACCATGCTACGGATGCTTTGCTGAAGTCTGACTTCTGCCAGACCTGCAACGGCTTCACCCTGGGCGAGCTGCGGGAAAGAGCGTTGCTCTTTGTCCAGGTGGGCGCGGTGCACCTCCCGAGGGAGGCGCTTCCGCTGGGTCCGACCATTCGGTCGGGGGGGAGATACCCGACGAACAGGGCTCCCCGGTCCAACCTGAGCAGCAGAAATTAAATTGGGGGGGATGAGCCCATCAACGCTGTGTTAGAACAGGGTGGGCTCTTCCCCTATGACCCCATAGTCGTTCCCCCCCAGGACACACCCCAAGGGGAGATGTCAGGCGGAGAGGACTGGGACGGTGCAACCACTGTCACCTCTCTGGTAGAGGCCGGCTCGGAGATGAGCATCAACGAGCCCTACCAGAAGCAGTTTCAGGGGGTGATGTCAAGGGCCGCAGCGAAGCTCGGCATCGCTCGGGCCGAACCACCCCCGCCCCCGAATCAGTACTGTTGGGGTGCTACTTCCAGCCACGCCAGGCGCCACAGGTGCCCCGCCCGAAGCCCCTTTTGCCCCGTCTGTATAGACGTGGTTCGCGCGGTGCAGACGGGATGGGAGAAGCCTCAGGAGGCCAAGTCGCTCTGCGCGGGCATGGCTCCGTGGTCGGCCTTAGAAGGGGGGGATAAGCTCGCGTTAGCCGCAATGCCTCCCCTCGAGGAGATAGTGGCCAGACACCTGGCCTTCAACCTTGCGAGGCCCACGTTGCCCTCAAAGGCGTGCCAACTGACGGCCAAGCTGGCCGAGAAGGAGAAGCGGCAGCGGGACTCTGTGGCGGTCAGTACCCTCATGCCTAGGCGGAAAGGGGAGGACCGCCGTTTTTAGGTGGCAGCGCGCGCGCAGAGTCGCCCTCCGGGGCCTCCAGCGCTGCGAGCCGCCCCACGCCCGCGGATACGAGTCCCACAGCCTAGGGCGCCTGCAATGGAGGCGCCCCACCCAGCCGCAGTGGGCCCGTCCTGGGTCCCACGGCAGGCCAGGGTACGCGGCCCCCGCCCCCAAAAGGGACGAGGGGGTGCGCGGGGAGCGGGTGACCTGACCCGTACTTAGTCACCTCCCTGGGGGAAGGGGGGGGCTATGAGCCCACCGTCGTTGGAGCTCAACGCTCAACTACGGTCCGGGACTCAGCAGGGACCTGCCCAGCCCGTCACTCGCCGGTGCGGTACGCCCGGCGGGGACGGCAGCTCGCCAAGGCTTGGCCTCAGAGCCAGCCTTCGGCTTGTAGCTTTAGGGACAAGCCCACCGTCCTCGGTGCCCAGGGCCCGAGTTCGGTCGGGAGCTCTCCCAGGGTCTCATACCCGTCATCAAGAGGCCCCCGGGACAAGCCCACCATCAATGGTGCCATGGGCCCATTGTTGGTCGGGAGCTCTCCTGGGGACCGCACGAACGGACAAGTCCGCGTGCGGCGGTCGAAAGAGAACGTTGCCTCCTTGGTCCCCCCAGCCTGCGAAAGTCGCACAGCGGGGGGGTTACGTCGGTTCGACACGCTCACAGGGCACGTCAGTAGGCGGAGCCCGCGTAAGAAACCGACAGGGGGGCATAGCCTCTTACGTCCTGCCCCCCCCATTTTCTTCCCCCACCAGGGTACCGGGTCAGGTCCCGGTGCCCAACAATATACTCATGACCAAGGGGGTGGGTTCCCTCCCCCTTGCCACAAGAGACCATCTTTGTCCAACAGGCTCGATGCCTGGAAGTGTCTATGTTCCCCGTCCCCATGGTTACGGTGCACCCTCCAGAAGGGATACGCCCTGCAATTTCCCAGACCCCGCCCAGATTCAACGGGATCCCCGATTCGGCCGTGGAAGGGGAGTCCATGGACATACTCCACAAGGAGGTTATTTCGCTCCTCGCCAAAGGGGCGATTCGCTCGGTTCCCAAGGGAGAGGTGCGCTCGGGGTTCTACCACAGGTACTTTGTCGTGCCCAAGGACGGCTCCATGCGTCCAATTCTGGACCTTCGGCGTCTCAACAAGACGCTGAGGAAGTTCCCATTCCGAATGCTCTCTTTTCCCCGCCTGTTCAACGCGTTGAGACAGGGGGATTTCTTTACTTCCGTGGATCTGAAAGATGCATTCTTCCATGTCCATGTGGTCAAGAGGCACAGGAAATACCTGAGGTTCTCCTTCCTAGGGAAGGCTTACGAGTTATGTGTCTTGCCATTCGGCATGTCTTTGAGCCCGCGAACCTTCACGGTGTGCGTGGAGACAGCCTTGGCGCCCCTCCGCGCGAGGGGGATCCGCGTCTTCCTATATCTCGACGACGCTCTCATAGTGGCCGACTTGAGGGTCTGTGCCACAAAACATACCAAGGTGGTGACCGATCACCTACAAACCTTAGGGTTTTTGGTGAACTGGCAGAAGAGTTGCCTCGCCCCAGAGCAGACGGCGACCTTCCTGGGGCTCGAGCTAGACTCCCGGGCCATGCGAGCCCGCCTTTCACCAGAGCGACAGGCTCGCACGGTGCGGACAGCGAGGACAATAAGTCTGCGGTGCGTTTTTCCCAAATGGGACCTGGTTACGGTGCTGGACGGCTAACGGGTCATCCGTTTGAGCCCTTGGACTCCGCCGATTTAAAGGTTCTGTCTTTAAAGACCGTGCTGCTGTTGGCCTTGTTGTCAGGAAAGAGAGTTGGTGACCTGATTGCCCTCTCGGTGCAGCAGGCCTGTAGGGTTTTTGGGGATGATGGGCGCAGGGTTACGTTGCGACCTAACCCGGCTTACCAACCCAAGAATGTTAATGCCAGCTATAGGTCTATGGTCATAGACTTATCAGCATTCTGTCCCCCGCCGTTCAGTTCGGATGAGGAGAGGCGCTTGCACATGCTGTGCCCCGTAAGGGCTCTCTCGGCCTATGTGGCCAGGGCGCGTTCATTACGCACTACAAACCAGTTGTTGGTCTGCTTTGGGCAGAAGGCCCAGGGTGGGCCCCTTTCCAAGGATCGCTTATCACACTGGATAGTGGAGGCAATCGCGTTGGCATACTCTACCGTGGGTAAGATACCCCCGGAGGGTATCAAGGCGCATTCTACGCGGGGTGTTGCGACATCCTCTGCGTTGTTGCGTGGTGTTTCGGTGGAGGACATGTGTGCTGCGGCCTCATGGTCCTCTCATCACACGTTTGTTAGGTACTACAGTCTCGACGTGTCTGGTTCGCGGTTCGCGCACGCGGTACTGTCGGTGGCAAGGAAGTAGTATCGTCGCCAGCAAGGGCGGTTGAATTTGGCACTAGAGTGAGAGCTTGAGTTTGAAACGAAGTAAAACGTTAGGGTTGTACTACAACCCGGGTTTTACGAGTGAGAACGAGAGCTCTCACTACCCAGCCTTGCTGCGTTGATGCGTCGTTGGTTGCGTCGGATCTCAGCTGGCTGGAAGAATGAGTGGTGTACCCTGGGCTGACAGGACGTGACGTAGTCACGTGGGTGAGGTGGGTGGCCATGTCAGCCCCAGGGGGGCACCACGCCACCTACGGGTGGGTGGTCGGTTTTAATGAAAAGTAATTTTTCGGAGCAAAATGACAGTCTTCCATAGGGCTGCTTGTGCAGCGAACTAGGCACTAGAGTGAGAGCTCTCGTTCTCACTCGTAAAACCCGGGTTGTAGTACAACCCTAACTTTATATACTGTGAAGAAATTGAGTAATTTCATCAGTCTATAAACAAGTGAAAAATTGTGGTGATTCCACTATTTTAACTTATTCCAGGAATTTTCTAGCTTTTCTAGCAAGTCTTTCTTGCCTTGGCAGGGCTCCAAAGTTTGTGTTACACACTAGATTACTCAACAGTTAATAGCAAATGTTTTAGCACAAACCCAAACAGCTACACTAACACTAATTTACTAGAGTTATCAATTTTCAAGTCAAGATATAAAATATGAGCTGGCATTATGTAAACCTCTAATCCTCTCAACTTGTGGGTTTCTTCCCTCAGAGACCTGTATCCAGCTCTGGTGAAGGTGTTGCAGTTTGTCCCTCAGGTGCTGTTGCCCCTCCAGATCCAGAGACTCTCACACTGGGGTGCCATCAGGAGCTGCAGGTTAACATGGCCAGGTATGGATGGATGGATGGATGGATGAGGATTGAATGGATGGCTCTTTTAGCATTGTGCTTGTTTGATTCTTACAGTATATTATATGAGTATTTACATCGTCCTCTCTACTTGTCACTTTAGTTCCCAGGGTGCAGAGCCCACCCCCTCCAGTGACATTAGGTAATGTTAGATGTGAGCTGTGAGGCACAAAACTATCATTCATGTTAAATGTCCTTGTGTGAGGTGTGATGGTAAAATTTTCTGAAATGCCCTGCTGATCCATCAATAATGAGATATCCGTTTTAAGTGTTTTTAGGAGGATTTTATTCTACAATAACATCTGTGCACAGAGGTCTCCCCGACCACATTGTCAGAGGAGCCCCGAATCATCGTTTACAACACATCATATACTGAAATTATGACACCCGCCCCCCACCCTGGAGGGCAGTACTTTTCCACTTCATTCAACCTCTCTCCAACTCAGTATATTTCCATGACGTCAATAGTTAATCTGATGTTCACAAGACATAACACTCCAGTCTATTCCCCCAAAACAAGATACATGTTCTCCCTGTACAGCAATATTCTGCAATGATGAAGAACATAGTTCACAAAATACATCTTAGAAGGGCCATAGTTCATAATCAATCAATCAATAAGCACTCAATCAATAATTTGCTATCACAGAGGTCAGACAGAAAAAGTAATAATAATGAATGTCGATGCATAATAAATAATGTATTATAATTATTTTTTTGAAAAACACACGCAAGGTATCCAAATACTGATTTGAAAGTCAATTACCATGGCAATGATTGAAGCTTTGGGGTTAGCCCTAATAGATATTATACAGCCTTGTTCCATTTAGCTTTTGTCTTGTACTAAACATTATGCCCCCCCCCAACCCCCCTTCTTATTTGTCTGATCTGTGGGTGATTTTCACAAAGAGGTTCCTTTCTCAGTTTGGGATATGTGATTTATTCCTTCCTCATGCCTTTTTGTTGGTTCACAGCCAGTGGTCACCAGGCATGCCTCATTGTACCATCACCCAGCTATGTTTTTCTACCCTCAAAACTCATTGCTCCCTCCTTTCTTGTCTTTTCTCAGGTTCCCAGTGAGCCGTAAGTGGTGTTGCGATGAGTGACCTTGGGATGAACTTTTGCTCCACCAGCTGCAGCAGAGGGGGCAAGGCTGACTGGAGGAGAGGAGACTCCTAGTAAATTAAAATGCTATTCACCTAAGTTTTTCTATATATTCTGTGTGCACTGAAGTCACAATGTAACCATATGTGTCAGCCGCTAGTATTTTCAATACAATCTCGCCAAGGGGAAATCGCGCAATTGGAGTGAATAGGTTGATTAGTGAAAAAATATGTTTTTCGTTTTTTTTATAATTACACAAAGGAGAGTATGGACTATCCATCCCACATAAAATTGAGTCGTTTTAGAATCAGTAAATAGGTATATTTAGCGATTTAAAAAATCTAGATTTCAGGCTTGAGTCGCCTAGCTGAGGGGGGTTTTTCATTCATTTGCATGCAGCGTTTCACTGGCTATAATGTCTGCTATTGTTCCGAGTTTCGGCCAATGAGCCACATCAATAGAATTCAGCGTGTTACATGGGGGCGGGGTGCAAAGCTCTGTTAACCAACTGTATATCCCTCTCTGCTCCAGTCCACATGTTGTCAAACAGTTCATTGAATCTAACACGCTTCTTTGTTTTTGTCTTCTAGATGATGAATCTGCTCTGTCGCTGCAAAACATCCTTTTCTTCTCAACAGGATGCAAATCCATCCCCCTGCTTGGCTTCTCCCCCAGACCTGCTCTACGGTTCCTGCACGATCCTGAGAAAAACGGGTGTCTCCCCAAGTTCCCAAAAGCGAACACATGCAATAATGTATTGTACCTGCCCACAGTCCACAGGGAATACACAGAGTTCAAAGAGTTCATGGTTGAGGGGCTCTGTGCAAGTGCTGGATTTGGATTCCAATCATTTGGATGGCATGTTTTTTTTTTGTTTTTTTTTTATGTTCGTTTGTTCAATTGTCAGGTCTTACTTTCACGAAGTAATTGCCAGTGGTTCTCAACTGGTCTAACCTCACAACCCACATTTTCCTTAGTTGTTAATTCTCGAGTTCTGGTTTTTATGCTATCAACCTGCCAGGGACTGTGCTTTTCTGTGCTTTCACACAGACTCAATGATGAAGTGATTAGGTTTTGGTGGTCAAAGTTCAAGGGCAATAATATATAATGTATATATGTATGTATAATAGCATGTAATCTCATGTCTTATTTTATAATAATATATAATGTATTTATGTATGTATAATATAATGTATATATGTATGTATAATATAATGTATATATGTATGTATAATATGTCATCTCATGTCTCAGGAATATGTGACGCCGGCGGTCGGGAGGTACCGTAATTCGGCCGTGGCAGTTCTGTACAGCAGAGCGTCAAAAGTATTTTCTTGAAAAAATTTGGTTTTGCCTTTTTTTCCAATAGTACAAAATATATTATTTGAACTATCCATTCCATATAAAATGAAGACGTTTTGGGATCATTAAATGCGTTAATTTTGTAAAATAAAAGTCAAGTTGTTTTGTCAAGGAGACGGAGGAAACCAGGCTCTGTCTTGGATTTGCATAAGTAGTATCGATTGGGTGTCGGCCGGCCTTTGTTTGTATCCGCCAATCAGGGCGCGCGATAGGACGCGCATCCGCATAAATATTCAGTAGCCACCGGAGCTGGTCACAACCACAACACTCACCAAACAGCTGAGATGGACAACAAGCAGCAGGCGAGAATGAGGAAAAATGACACGGCCGTTGCTGCCCTCCTGAACAAATTCACCATTCCAGGCGGAATGGACAGTGAAGAATTGATGAATTCCTATGTCCTGGATTACATGACCGGCGGCACACAGGATGGCGCTGGTGAAAGCGACGATGACGACGATGAAGAATATTTTCCTGAAGACGTGGTCGCAGACCCAGACAACGAGGCGGAGATCCCCGACAGCGCAGTCATTGAAAGCGTGCAGGAGATTTTAACATCAGTGGACCCCATAACCGTGGACACAGATTATCGAGAAAATACGAAACTTTGATTGCAAATGCCAGGCCAGACGAAAAGAAAACTCTATTCACCAGCCAATCTCCTGCAGTAAGAAACTTTGTGACAACGTCATTTACAACATGAGGCTGGATTACTCTGCTATGTCGCCAGAATGTAGAGATATCGCTATTATGGCTGTGTATCACGCTTTGACAAATGATTCTGACATGACTCAAGCCACAAAGCAAGTGAATAAGAAGCGACAATTCAACCGAACGCAATACATGGTTAAGGCGACTGTCGTTTGCCGTGAGACGTTCTGCTTTGTGTTTGGGTGAGTTTCATATCTATCTTAACTCGTGTGTGTGTGTGTGTGTGTGTGAGTGCCCATGTTTACAGTACAAAGTTATTGTGTTGCAAGAGAAGCGTATAGAGCTGCCATCTTGGGTCATTGTTGGTCATTGTCAAAATGGCGGCAACGTATGTGTGCAAACGTGCAGAGCCGCCATGTTGGGTCGCCTTTGTTTGTTTTGCGCGCCAAAATGGCGTTTGCGCTATTGTTTTACAGGACTGAAATCTCGACTCTTGCATTAAATACTCTGTAAGCTGATAGTCGCTAGTGTTATTCTAACCTTGCAAGCAAACAGATTTAGTTTATTGAAAGAGTTTATTGAAACAGATTGAAAGTTTTGAAACAGTCTTTGTTATATATCCTGACATTTATAGCCTAAGCAAGGGACAAACATTGCAAACTAGCTTAGGCTATAAATGTCAGGATATAAGACTGTTTCAAAACTTTCAATCTGTTTCAATAAACTCTTTCAATAAACTAAATCTGTTTGCTTGCATACAGCTGTATTATAAAACATAAAACATAAAAAATATACATCTGATTGATTATTAATGTTTTATTTTGTTTATTCCAGCATCAGCACAAAGCTTCTGAAAGCCCTTATCAAATCCTACAAAGAGAATGGATTGGTCCCACGGCAGAGGAAGACACAACCACGCACAAACAAGAATTACCTCGGCTATGATGACATCAAAAGAGTGGTTACATTCATAGCAAACTATGCAGAGGACCACGCTATTCCTCTGCCTGGTCGCCATGCCGGGCATAGAGACTTTAGTGCTAAGCTTCTGCAAACTTCTGCCTCTAAAGCTTCAGTCTGGCGCCTGTACAAAGATGCTATGGAACAGCTTGGTAAGTTTGTATTAGTATTCAAACTTTCTCACTCACTCTCTCTCTCACACACACACACACACACACACACACACACACACTCCTATTGTCATAGTTGTGCAAACATTCCACAGCCTTCTCCATTCATTCCAAACCTCTGACCCAATAAAACACCCGACATGAACCTTCACCCCTTCATAACTCACAACCTTCACCATGTGTGTGTGTGTGTGTCTTTAACCATTAGGCTATTCTATGTGATCTATTTTTGATAAGTAAAGTACAGTGATGTTCATAAAAACATTGTCTTTGCAGGGCAGCGTGCGGTTGGTGAGTGCAGCTTCACAAGGCTGTGGAAGTCACTGGTCCCTCACATTGCAAGCACCAAACCTAAAACGGATCTGTGCTGGCAGTGCAAAAAAAACAACGACCTAATGAATAAAAGCATCAACAAGCCAGATGAGTTGAAATCTGACAGTGTCAAGAAGCAGCAAGTGCATCTCGACTCTGTTGCAAGGGAGCGCAAACTTTATCAGAAGATGACTGCCGCCTGTAGAAAGACCTGTGACGAGTTGCAGCTGTTATTTGGCAAGAACAAACCTGCAACCAGGCCGATCACCATGCACTATAGTTTTGATTTTGCACAACAGGTGAGAATACATTTTTATCTTATCACACCTCTCTCTCTCACACACACACACACACAGATTACAGTTTGTATTTCATCTTTTACCTATCTCTCCGTCTCACAGCCTGGCCCTGTCTATTTTTTGACTCCACGCAAGTGTGGCCTTTTTGGTGTCCACTGTGAAGGCATGCCTAAGCAAGTGAATTACCTGATTGATGAGGGCATGGCATCAGGCAAGGGAAGCAATGCAGTCATCAATTACCTGCATAATTTTTTAGAGAAATATGGAGTTGGAGAAAGAGACGTGGACCTTCACTGTGACAACTGCAGTGGGCAGAACAAGAATAACTTTGTTCTTTGGTACGCCGTGTGGAGAACGATGCACAAACTCCACTTCAAGCTGAGCCTTCACTTCCTGATTGTAGGCCACACCAAGTTTGGCCCCGACTGGTGTTTTGGACTGGTCAAGCAGTGTTTCAGGAAGCGCAAAGTGTGCACTTTGGCCGACATCGAAAAGGTTGTGCATGACAGCTCTCCTGTGGCACATGTAAACATCCCCCAGCTTGTCGGACGAGAGAATGGCACTGTGTGTTTTGAAACCTACGACTGGCAAGAACACCTGACAAAATACTTCAGAAAACTGCCACAGATAAAGAGTTACCAGCACTTCAGGTAATTATCATTCCCATTTTATTTTATTTTATTTTATTTAATTTTATTAAGATTTTAAATGTGCCATATTTCTTTCTTTTACAGCTTTGATGCGCAGAGACCTGGTGTGGTTGTCGCCAGAGAACACTGTGAAGCAGAACCAGTGGAGTTTCAGCTGCTACGCAACGCAGATGCCCGTCCGCCATTAGAGCCTCTTCCTGTGCAGACTCCGCCTGGACTGGACATGGCCAGGCAGAAGTATCTTTTTGAGAAGATCAGATAATTCTGTTCTGATGAAGCACAAGACATCACATGCCCTCCACCTGCATGTCTACAGGCTGGGAGGCCTCGCTAGCCAGCCTGAAAAAACCCTCTCACTCCACTTGACTCGTTCAAGACCCCGCCCTGCTCCGGGGGGGTTTGGCAATGCCGCAAACGTTTTTGAGCTTTTGAAGTCAAAGTTCTTTTGATATTTTTTTACTTAAATTTTAGTTAAGTAGGACTGGTGGTTTAGTTAACACATTCACTGCCAGCCATTTTTTTTTTTACTGTAGGTAGGTTCTGCCAGAGGGTTTTTTTGAGGATTCTGGCTCATCTTTCAAGACCCGAGGATTCTTTTCTGCTAAGATTTTGTGAACACACAATATCTCTAAAGAACTAATAGAATGTGTGCTTTCTCTGTCTAAAAGAGTTAGTTTGTAGAGTTAGTAGTTATGTAAGCATTAGCAGTTGAATACAGCATGGTTTCAGCGTCAGAAAAATTATTCAGAGATAAACGGCTTTTTGTGAAATTCGATAGAACAGTCACTCTAACGATTCATTTCTGGCATCAGTAAGACCTAAACAATAGTTTTGAACAGTAATTTCCTCCATAACAGCAGGAAACTCCCCTCTGCTTCCAACTCCTCCCTCCGTGGGCGTTCTTCTTGGCTGCAGCAGCGGTGTCACAAGCTTGTCACCAGTCTCACTGCTTTGCTGCTGCTGTGCGGCTGTGCCTGTCTGCGCGGCCGCTCTTTGAGGAAGTCTGGTTGGACTCGCTCGCTTCTTGGAGTTTTGGTTGAGAGCTTTGATGAAGCTTTTGCGATTCTGGTCATATTTATGCTGCGTGTTTCAAAGTGTGTTCCATCCGTAATCTATTATGCAAATTTGCAATCCCGCACTGCCAGCAATCAGCGCGAAAACGAAAGCGTTTTCGCCAATCCATTTTCATGAGAATGGCTTCGTCACACTGCTTTTTGCTTGCCTTCCTCCTTCCTTGTCGCCACTTAGTGGGTCGGTGGAATGGGTTGTACACGTTGTACACGTCCAATACTTATATAAGAGATGTAAAAGGGTTAGATGCACATCCCACGGTCAAAAAAAAAAAAACATTTTTTTGACGTGTTAACACGTCATTGGCAGTCAACAGCTGGATTCTGAAAACGTGTTAACACGTCATTGGCAGTGAACGTGTTAAGAATGTCATACGAAACCGACCTGGATAGCAAGGCACTTCCTGTCGTGTCCTGTCGTTTGTAATTTTTTTACTTTTTACTTGTGAACAATCTTAATTTTTTTGATTATTTTTTTGGTGCATTAACATTAAGGAAATCTATACTGATGTCATCCAATCAATGCTGATAATGTATGCTAATAGATAAAGGAGTGAGGATAATACAGTACATGCTTTGAATTCCTTAGTTTTAGCTATGCAGTGTTCTAAGCAGACCAGATGGCATGCAGCAGATGATAGAACGCTCATCCATAAGATACTTGAGACTTGACTTGGACTTGTGACCAAAGACCTGAGACTTGACTTGGACTTGTGACCAAAGACTTGAAACTTGACTTTGACTTGCAAAAAATGACTTGTGAGCATCTCTGGTATTACTGAATATTGGTTTTATATTAAATGCCTTTTGTTATAATAAATGCCTTTTTAGGATAATATTTTTGTAGTTTATTTTCACTGTTCATTTTGAACTGACTGAATGGTATATGTTTTCTGCTTACAACTTTAAGGAAAAGGTCATGGTCATTTAAGACAATAGTTCTCAAACTTTCACATCAAAACTTCACCTAAACTGACAAAAAATAGACTGCAGACCCCCATTTTTGCTTTTAGATATTTTAATACAGAAATGTATGACACCCATGACCATCTATTATTCTGTTACTTATGGATGGAATAATAGTGGAATAATAGTGAAAATAAATTACCCACAGTTGTGTGCACTCTCTCTCTCCCATCTGTCATTCTCAGTGGACTGACAGAGACTGACAGCTTAATGGTTTGGGAGTGGTCAATGTAAATGAGGAGCCATTGTTCACTCCCCCTTGCCTGGGTGATCCAGGTGTGAAAAAGTTCACAATCTTTGTGAGGTGTTTTCTCAGCTTTCTCCTCCCCAGACCTCCCCAGAGTGTTAACAATCAAATAAGCATATCTCCTTCAATTTTTTTCAGATTACAATGTGTGACATCATTTGAAAGCTTACAGTCTGCCATTTCAGAATCTGTAAAAATCAGAAAAATTACCTCGGCCTAATTGAGGGTCAAAACCACATATGGTGTCACATATAGTCCAGATGGTGAGCCACAGTTTGGCCTGGTGACATGCGTGTTGGTTCTGGATTCTGTCATTAAACTTGTTGTTCGGATGTGGGACACATTGAGCTTTGAGAGGCATTTATTTGCCTATTGTTTAACCCACACCACAGTTATGGCAGCAGTTGATGCAACTTCTCTCCTTGATCATCATCCTTTACATGCAAAGTCATTCAGATCAGATGACGACAATCTTTACATTGCACTTCGCTGCAGACTGTTTTAAAATCGCTTACCTGCTTTGATAACTCAAGAGGTCCACAGCCTCTTGAGCCACAGAACCAGACCTTGCAGACAGCTCCACAGCCTATTAAGCCTCACAGACAGCTCCACAGCCTATTAAGCCTCACAGACACCTCCAAAGCCTTGTAAGCCTCACAGACACCTCCACAGCATCCTAAGCCTCACAGACAGCCCCACAGCCTCTGAGCCACAGAACCAGGCCTCACAGACTGATCCACAGCCTCTTGAGCCACAGAACCAGACCTTGCAGAAAGCTCCACAGCCTCTGAGCCAGACACATCCACAGCCTCTTAAGCCTCACAGACAGCTCCACAGCCTCTGAGCCAGACACCTCCACAGCCTCTTAAGCCTCACAGACACCTCCACAGCCTCTTAAGCCTCACAGACACCTCCACAGCCTTGTAAGCCTCACAGGTGTCTGTGAGGTTATGACCCGGCCTAGGGGAACCGGATCATACATGAAATGAGCCCCATCCTCCCCAGAGCTCAAGAACAGCCACAGAACAAGTTGTTGGGATATTAAGAAGTAACAATTAATTTATTGACAAACAATTAAATAAAACAGAGGATTGCAAAATACAAGATCAAAGGAATCTAAAACTGGAGGTTGGCTTCAGAGTAGGCCAAAGCCCAAAAAGTACTACCTAAAGGTTTAAAGCTTACCTACCAAAATAAGAAGAAGAAACCAAAATACATCGTCTGACCTCCCTAACTACAAAAACAGGAGAAAAAGGGGGTTAAACATAAATGGCGGCCTACTCTTACAGCTCCAGTAAATAATATGCTAAGGATCAATTGTGGCTGGTTGAGGTCTGGGCAGTCTGGGTTGTGGCCCTGCGCGCACCAGCCTCTGGTTGTTGGATCTCTTATAAGGGCTGGGCCTTCCCACCTCCAACCAATCACCGCTCCTGATTTCACAGCCACTCACACATACACACCTGGAACCCATGCACACAATCACTCAGACAATCAGGGGAGGGAAACACAAGCAATTAAATGAAAAATCAACTCAACATAAATCCAAAATACGACCACAGTCGTAACACCTCCTTTCCCCAAGAATTAAGCATCCCCCTAAGATGCTTAATTCATGCAAAAGAGCGGGACAGTGCATCGGCTATAACATTCTCTGTACCCTTCTTATGGAAGATTTCCACATTAAAGTCCTGAAGGATAATGGACCATCGCATCAGCCTCTGGTTGGAATTACGCATCTGCGCCAGGAACACTAGTGGATTATGGTCTGTATAGACCTGCACCGTCTGTGCGCTAGATCCCACATACACCTCGAAATTCTGCAGGGCGAGCAGCATAGCAAGAGCTTCCTTTTCAATTGTACTATAGTTTAGTTGGTGTGTATTAAACTTTTTAGAAAAGTAGCATACAGGATGGTCAATAGACTGCTCGTCTTCTTGCAGAAGGACGGCACCAGCGCCGCGCGCACTTGCGTCAACTTCCAACTTAAAGCAGCGCGTAAAGTTGGGTGCGGCGAGTACAGGCGCACTGCACAACAAGGATTTGGCCGCATCAAAAGCAGCTTGACAAGCGGGATCCCAGGTGAAGCGTTTCAAAGGGCTGGACAGTCCTGTGAGGGGAGACACAACGTCAGAAAAGTTTTTGCAGAAGCCACGATAGTATCCACACATTCCCAGGAAGCTGCGTAAAGCTTTCCTGGACTGTGGAACCGGAAAATCAATGACAGCCCGAATTTTAGCTGATATGGGACGCACCTTCCCCTGTCCCACCTCCTTACCCAAATAGGTTACGGTGCCTTTTCCAAACTCGCACTTTGCGAGATTTAGAGTGAGGGAAGCCTCACGGAGTCGACTAAAGATAAGGGACAACGTTTCCATATGATCGGACCAAGTGGACGAATAAGCAACTACATCATCAAGATATGCCTCACAATTTTTCACTCCAGCCAGTACCTGATGCATAAGACGCTGGAACGTGGCGGGAGCGTTGCGCAGGCCAAATGGCATGACTGTATATTGGAGGAAATTGTCAGGGGTTACAAAAGCTGATACCTCCGAGGTCCGTGGGGTTAAAGGAACCTGCCAATATCCCTTCAACAGGTCCAGCTTGGTGACGTATTTAGCAGAACCCACTCTATCTATACAGTCCTCCATCCTAGGGAGAGGAAACGAGTCAGGTTTAGTGACAGAGTTAACCTTCCTGTAATCATTACAAAAGCGAGCAGTGTTATCAGGTTTTGGAACCAACACACAGGGGGAGCTCCAGGCGCTAGTGCTGGGAATAGCCAAACCGTGCTCAATAAGGTAATTTACCTCCTGTTGCATTAGGGACCTTTTTGTTGGATTAACCCGATATGCATGTTGCTTTATGGGGGAATGGCCCTGCACATCAATGTCATGGAACAGGACAGAGGTTTGGCGAGGATGATCAGAGAAAAGTAACAAGTTATCTTCAATTAATCGGACAATGTCTGTGCGTGCAGTTCCAGACAGATGAGACAAAAACGACTCCAAATTACGCAGTACCTCTGAATTTCCCAAACGAGCTGCTGGCAAACAACCACTTTTCTCTGATATCCCGTCTTCAGAAAGATGATACGGAGGGGGAGCAGCACACATGATGGCCACCGGCACAGCCAGGGGTGACGGAGCGCCCGCCCTGGAAAGATAGCGTTTAAGCATATTTACATGACATATTCTAGTTTTTCTCTTCCTGTCGGGCGTCTGAACGACATAATCTGTGTCACTAACCTTTCTTTCCACCACATATGGACCTGAGAAACGTGACTGCAGGCTGGATCCTGGCAAAGGAAGCAACACCAAAACCTTTTCGCCTGGCTGAAATACTCTGAACACAGATTTTTTGTCATACCGACATTTCATTTTAGTTTGAGCTTGTGCTAAATTTTCAAGGGCCAATTGACACACTTCGTGGAGACGCTCGCGGAAAGAGTTCACATAATCCAGCACATTATGCTCAATTTTGGGTGTCTCTGACAACCACTTCTCTTTAAGAAGCCGAAGAGGACCACACACTGTATGGCCAAACACCAAATCACATGGGCTGAAACCCAAGGATTCCTGGGGAGTTTCTCGGATGGCCATCAACTCAAGACAGAATTTTCTCATCATGGATTTAAGTGTCTGGTGAAACCTTTCCAGGGCACCTTGGGACTCAGGATGGTAAGGACTTGACCTTTTGTGTTCAATTTTAAGCTCTCTCATCACCTGTGCAAATACCTTAAGACATAAAATTTGTGCCTTGGTCCGTTTGTACAATTTTGGGTAAACCAAAAGTAGAAAAAAACGTATTGAGGGCCTTCACAACAGGTTTAGCTTTTAGTGTGCGTAATGGGATCGCCTCTGGGTACCTTGTTGCAGCGCACATCACAGTGAGGATGTACTGATGCCCAGATTTGGTTCGTGGCAGTGCACCCACACAGTCTACCATTACTCTCTCAAACGGCTCTCCCAGCACTGGAATTGGATGCAGGGGAGCTGGTGGAACAGATTGATTGGGCTTTCCCACAATTTGACAAATGTGACAGGTGCGACAATACTTGGCTACTTCAGTTTTTAAACCGGGCCAAAAGAAATTATGCAGCACATGGAGATATGTTTTTTTTACACCAAGATGACCAGCTAAACAAGAATCATGGGCTAGACTAAGTACTTGGAGTCGGTAGGCTTTTGGCACCACCACTTGATTTACAACGTTTAACTCACGCAAAACGGGGCTCCACCTTCTCATCAAAACCCCATCGTCTACAAAGAAAACAGGTGGCGGATCTCCCCCGGCAGCTATAGCAGAAGACAAACATACAGTTAACGACGGATCACTTTGTTGAGCCTTTATCAACATTTCTCGAGTCACATTTAAACTCAGCTCTGTCTCTACAGAGAACAGATCAGCCTCATTCACTGAGTTTAACACATTATCAAAAGTGGAGGAAACACAACGAGAGGACTCACTTTCATCTAAATTGGTCATAAATGACTCCGACAGATCCACTACTTCACCCATCCTACGAGCCTGCGCGCGCGTAATTGCGCACGCAGGGAACACATTCGGCTCAAACGAGGCGGCAGGGGCACACACAGGCACACACACAGGCACAGCAACAACTTCGGGTGAAGCAAACACTTTTCCTCCAGCTAAATCATTACCCAAAATGAACGAGACACCACTAATAGGTAGCCGAGGGCGCACGGCTATTTTCACATGTCCTGTCACAAGAGGCGAACACAAATGCAGCATATGCAATGGCGCTCGAAGCACACTCATCTTAATGCCCCACACTAGTATATCTGAATTACACGAGGTCTCGTTCGAAAGTGGCAGGACGCTCTCCAACATAAACGAATGGTAAGCAGCTGTATCTCTAAGAATGGTGTATTTTTCCTCGCCTGTCAAGGAAACAAAGCCGTGCGTAACGAACGGCTGGAAACGGGGATCCACGTCTCCCTCACACAGAGGGTGAGGGTCAGAGAGAGATGCAGGCGGGGATGCAGTTTTTATCAAACCCACACCTGCAGGAGGTTTACCGTGTCTACGTTGCTTTCTCTTGAGAGAAGGGCAGTTACCGATCAGATGACCGTGCTCGCGACAATAAAAGCACTCGCGGCTCTCACCAAATGCCGGTGATGTGCGGTTACGCACAAAAGTTGGTGATCTATTACGCACAGGCATAAAATCCTGGCCACGCGAGACTGGCAGTGCAAACTTATGAGTTAAAATGAACTCATCTGCCAGCACGGCGGCTTTAGTCACGGAGGTAACCTTTTGCTCATTTAGGTAGACAACGATACGGTCGGGAAGACACTTTTTGAACTCCTCCAACAAGACTAACTCTCTCATCTCCTCCACCGATTTAACGCTACACGATTGGCACCATTTATCAAACAACACACTCTTCTCGCGCGCAAATTCAACATAGGACTGATTGGCAGTTTTCGCACTATCTCTAAATCGTTGTCTGTAGGCTTCAGACACAAGCTCATAAGCCTGTAAAACAGTTTTCTTCAACAGCTGATAATCCATGCTTTGTTCAATGGACAAACTTGTACAAACCTCCTGTGCTTTCCCAACAAGTTTGCACTGTAGTAAAAGTGACCAGAACTCCGTGGGCCATTTTAATGTAGTGGCTATGCGCTCAAAAGCGCTGAAATAAGAGTCCACCTCAGACTCACGGAACTGCGGGACCAAACCAATGTGCTTACTCAGATCAAATGCCGAGACAGAGCTGCTTGTGCCTTGTTGGAGTAATTGGACGGGGGTGGAGACCACAGGTGCTCCCCGTTCCAATTCAAGAGCTCTGACGCGGAGATGCATGGCCTGCACCTCTAGCTCTCTGTTTTTTCTCTCCGCCTCCTTTACCTGGAGGGTCATTTGGAGATTCTCAAAACCCCCAGCAAGCTCATGGGCAGGACCGGACCCCACACCAGAAACGAACCCGCCAGCAGCTCCCGCCACTTTCGCGTCCGCCCCTGCTGTATCAGCTCCGCGATCCCCCTCACCTGCCACCAATGATAGTCATAATAGTCCGCTTTGCTAATAGAAAGCATAAGATTGATCTGCTCAGGCAAGGCAAAAATCTGAGGGGCTCCAATGTCTATATTAATGAGCATCTCACCCAAAAAAATGCAGGTATTGCAAAGAAGGCTAGGGACCTTAGGAAGCAGCAGAAAGTCCAGTCCACCTGGACTGCCAACTGTAAAGTGTTCATTAGAACAAACGGCTCACCTGAAAGTGCTAAAGTTCTATGCATCAGAGATATCGCACAGCTGGAAAAATGGGACTCTTAATCATGATGAATGATCTCATAGGTTGGCTTTTAGTTTTGTCTTTCTTTAGGTTAATAATTCATCTCTTTTATTTTCCATGATGTCTTTTGGTCTACCAAACAAAGGTTTGAAAATTGCCCATCTCAATATCTGTAGCTTGATGCATAAGGTACAAGATCTATCAGTGGTACTGTACAGTGAAAAAATACACATTATGGCTATATCGGAAACACATTTAGATAATACAGTGGAAGACGAAGAGATAAATATACCTGGTTATAGCATTTTTAGACATGACAGAAATAAACATGGTGGAGGAGTTGCTATATACATACAGCACCATATTCCAGTCAAGGTTAAGAATGATCTGATGAATCCAGCTGTTGAAGCACTTTGGGTTCAGATACATCTTCCACATATTAAATCATTGTTAGTAGGCTGTTGTTATAGACCGCCGAGTTCTAGTGTTAATTATACAGATGATATTTGTATTATGCTTCAGAAAGTCTCAGAATATGACAAATAATTTTACTTTTTAGGTGACTTTAACATTGACTGGTTGGCCAAGTCCTGTGCTATTAAAGATAGATTATTAATGGTCAAGAATGTTTGTAATCTGTCTCAGAGGCTGAATGTTCCAACACGGGTGTGCTCCAACACTGCTGGGGTACTGTCATCCACATGCATCGATCATATTTATACCAATGCAGCTGAATTGTGCTCAAGGGCCATATCAAAGCCAGTGGGTTTTAGTGATCACAATGTAATAGCAATGGTCAGAATGACTAAAGTACCTAAGCCAGGGCCCAAAATAATGCTTCAAAGGTCCTATAAATTCTTCTGTGAAAATGAATACATTGAGGACATTAAAAAAGTCAAATGGGATGATGTACTTGATTCTAATGATGTAAATATGGCACTTCATGAGTTCTCTAGTATTTTATTTCCTATAATCGATAAGCATGCTCCATTAAAGAAATTCTCTGTCAGGAGCACTTTTGCTCCTTGGTTAGATGAGGACATAAAAACCCTCATGACTAACCGTGATACATTGAAATGTACAGCGGTAAAATCAGGCGATTCTTCTGACTGGAGCGAATATCGTGCTGCTAGAAATATGGTCACAAAAATGAATAGACAAAAGAAAAAAACCTATTACCAAGACAAAATTAGTGAGATAAAAAATGATAGCAAAAAACTATGGAAAACCTTCAATAGCATTCTGGGTAAGACGAAAACTAATAGTCCATCGTTTATTGAGTCTGAGGGTATGTTTATTACCAAACCTTTAGAAATTGCGAATCATTTCAATGACTTCTTCACAGAAAAGGTTGACAAGCTGAGAATGTCTATGAAGACCTCTGAAGGGGACCAATCTAAAAAACTGATTAAAGAGGGCATAATGAAGAACAAAAACTGTAGATTTTGCCTTAGCTCAGTGTCAAGGGAGGAGGTGAAAAAACTTCTATTGTCGGTAAAAAACGACAAACAGTCTGGACTTGATCATCTTGCGGGTAGATTAGTACGACTCGTTGCTGAACATATCATTGAACCTGTGTGCCATATTTTCAATCTTAGTCTCAAGGAGGGGGTTTTTCCTCAAGAATGGAAAATCGCCAAAATAATTCCCATACCTAAAAACAGTAGGAGTTCATTTTGTGGTGCTAACAGTAGACCCATTAGCATTCTTCCTGCCCTCAGCAAGCTGTTAGAGAGAATTGTGTTTGATCAAATTCTGAATTACTTTTCCAGCAATGAGCTGGATTCTGTGTTTCAACATGCTTATAAGCAAAATCATTCCACTTGTACAGCATTAACAGAGATGACTGACGATTGGCTTAGTCAAATTGATCAGAAAAATATTGTTGGTGCTGTGTTGCTAGACTTTAGCGCGGCTTTTGATGTAATAGACCATGAACTATTGTTGGGTAAATTGTGTACTTATGGTTTCAGTAATAATGCTATTAGATGGATAACAAGCTATCTCTCAAAGAGGAGTCAAAGAGTGATTTTTAATGGCACTCTCTCAACTGTACGAAGTGTGGTATGTGGGGTTCCACAAGGCAGTTGCCTTGGTCCACTCCTGTTTTCACTTTTTACAAATGACTTGCCACTTGCTCTTAATAAGGCATCTATTACCATGTATGCTGATGATTCTACCTTATATATAGCTAAGAATAATGTTTCTGAACTAAACAATATCCTTAAAAGTGAACTCAATTCTGTATTTGATTGGGTTGAAAACAATAAGTTGATACTTAATGTGGCAAAAACTAAAAGCATTGTTTTCGGATCAAAGTATGTATTGAGAGATGACCAGTTACTCTCCCTCTCTATGAATAATATTGCACTGGAGCAAGTCAAGGAGGTGAAACTTCTGGGTGTCACCCTGGATGATCAATTGTCCTGGACTAAACATGTTGATAACATTGTAGGTAAGATGGGTAGAGCTGTATCAATAATAAAGAGGTGCGCCTGTTTTTTGAATAAGCATTCTATTAAACAGGTCACCCAGGCACTTGTGTTATCCCATCTAGACTATTGCTCAGTTGTCTGGTCTAGTGCGAATAAAAAAGGTATACACAAATTACAACTTGTGCAAAATAGAGCTGCACGGATGGTTCTGGGATGTCCTTTTAGAGCAAGTGTGCACGGCATGCATGTTAATCTTGGTTGGTTGAAAGTGGAAGATAGGTGTGTTTGTAATCTCGTTTTCTTTCAAAAAATTTACACTGTCACTCAGCCAAAAAACTTATTTTCAAAAATTGTGCTTGTCCAAGATAGACACAGATACTCCACAAGACAGGCAACTATAGGGAATGTTGTTGTGCCTGTAGCTAGAACCTGTGCCATGATGAGAATGGCTATGTACAGGGCTTCCTTAAAGTGGAATATGTTGCCAAGCTACATTATTAATGCTAGGTCAAATGTGATTTTCAAAAAATCAATTAAAAGACTCTATATACCTAATGAATAACTAAATTATAAACTACTCCCTTGTCCTATGTTGAGGTGTCTTGCTATTCCTTGTATCTAGGTGTGTCTTTAATTCATTTTAATCTAGTCTTTTTTTTCTTTACTTGTTATTTCCTTTTTATAGTTTGATATTGTGTTGCCTTATGATTTTGATTGATTGATTTGGGTTGTATTACTTGTTTTGTTTTATATTATGTTAATATTGGTTTTGTTATGTATTATGTATTATGTTTTTGTTTTAGTTTGCTTTAGAATTCTGTTGTAGTTCGGGTTGAATTACTAGTTTTGTTCTGTAATCATTGTAGTTATGGGTTGTATTATTTGTTTTGTTCTGTACTACTTTTGTGTATGTTTTGTTTTGTTTTGTTTTGTGTTGTTTTAATTCTGTGATGCATTTTGTCAATATGCATTATGTCAATGTAAACTTATAGTTATTATGTTGTATGCATCATGCCATGTTTTAATTATGCTGTTTTAATATATTTTAGGACCCCAGGAAGACTAGCTTTCACTATTGTGATAGCTAATGGGGATCCAATAAAACAATAAAACAATAAACAATGAGGGAGACTGAGGCAGCACACCTTTCTCCACCAGCACATCACACAGCTTCTTTTTCACGTCTGCCTTCCGGGCACTGAAAAGCACATCAATTTTAAAAGTGGGTTGCCACAGCCAACAAGTCATTTTTCCTACATTTATCAATTATGTCCCATGAAGGACTCTCCACGAATTCCTCCACTATCTCCATTTGAAAACAGAAAAGCCTACACACAATACAAAAACTGCCAAACAGAATTATGAAAACTACTTACCATGACTTACCATAACGCGAGAAGAAACAAATGGACGAGCCCCCAATTTCATGTTACGACCCGGCCTAGGGGAACCGGATCATACATGAAATGAGCCCCATCCTCCCCAGAGCTCAAGAACAGCCACAGAACAAGTTGTTGGGATATTAAGAAGTAACAATGAATTTATTGACAAGCAATTAAATAAAACAGAGGATTGCAAAATACAAGATCAAAGGAATCTAAAACTGGAGGTTGGCTTCAGAGTAGGCCAAAGCCCAAAAAGTACTACCTAAAGGTTTAAAGCTTACCTACCAAAATAAGAAGAAGAAACCAAAATACATCGTCTGACCTCCCTAACTACAAAAACAGGAGAAAAAGGGGGTTAAACATAAATGGCGGCCTACTCTTACAGCTCCAGTAAATAATATGCTAAGGATCAATTGTGGCTGGTTGAGGTCTGGGCAGTCTGGGTTGTGGCCCTGCGTGCACCAGCCTCTGGTTGTTGGATCTCTTATAAGGGCTGGGCCTTCCCACCTCCAACCAATCACCGCTCCTGATTTCACAGCCACTCACACATACACACCTGGAACCCATGCACACAATCACTCAGACAATCAGGGGAGGCAAACACAAGCAATTAAATGAAAAATCAACTCAACATAAATCCAAAATACGACCACAGTCGTAACACACCTCCACAGCATCCTAAGCCTCACAGACAGCTCCACAGCCTCTGAGCCACAGAACCAGGCCTCCTCACAGACTGATCCACAGCCTCTTGAGCCACAGAACCAGACCTTGCAGAAAGCTCCACAGCCTCTGAGCCAGACACATCCACAGCCTCTTAAGCCTCACAGACAGCTCCACAGCCTCTGAGCCAGACACCTCCACAGCCTCGTAAGCCTCACAGACACCTCCACAGCATCCTAAGCCTCACAGACAGCTCCACAGCCTCTGAGCCACAGAACCAGGCCTCCTCACAGACTGATCCACAGCCTCTTGAGCCACAGAACCAGACCTTGCAGAAAGCTCCACAGCCTCTGAGCCAGACACATCCACAGCCTCTTAAGCCTCACAGACACCTCCACAGCCTCTTAAGCCTCACAGACACCTCCACAGCGTCGTAAGCCTCACAGACAGCTCCACAGCATCCTACGCCTCACAGACAGCTCCACAGCCTCTGAGCCACAGCACCAGACCTCACAGACTGATCCACAGCCTCTGAGCCTCTGATACTTTATTTATTGAGCTTCTATTGTATGTTTTCATTGCAGTTAATATGCATATTACTCTTGCCATTGATTGTTCTTTAGAAACAATGCATTTCCAAAAGCATATCTAAAGTGTAGTGGAGGGAAGTCATTTTTAAGCCAAACAAGCCAAGTTGTAGTATGGATTGAGTAGTCCAAGTTCACTATCCTTGCTGCAAACACCTTACACCACAGAAAACATCGATGTTTGACCCCAAGGTAAGAGCAGCTTTTGTGGGGGTTAATAGTGATTGAGAGTTGAATTGTGTACTCATATACTCATAATGTTCAACAGATTGCAAGTCAAAGTGAAGCCCCATCCACCAGCGCAAACAATGGCCTACTCATCAACCCAAACTCCACAGCAGGGGCCGCGTTGGAAAATCCATCAATAATACGACTTGAACCTGGCCTGCAGATTATTCCAGTATTTGTGAGTTTCTTTATTCTCAATTTGGTTATACCAATGTGGTTTATTATTATTTGAAAATACTTGTGGACCTACAACATATTTAACATATTGACTGGTTTCTTTCCTCCCACCTTTCACACTGTTACATGTGTTTCTTTATCTATCTCTATACCTCGCTTTCTTATTTCACAGGAACTCCGTAGGTTTCTCACAGCCTCTCATCAGGGCCGAATTATTGTGGAGAGCCTGGACAAGACAAAAGCAATTAACGCTAAAGAGAGGAGTGCCATGGTTCGGATGCTGGTGTCCCACTTAATTGAGAGATATGGCAAGACGTGAGTAGAAACATTAAACATTTTAGTGGAAAAAAATTCATACTTGATGGGCTCTATCTTCCCCTTGCCCTTAAATTTGCGTTTATGCCTTGGCCTAGCGCTATTTAGTGGCCATGGTCAGGTGCATTCCCTAATTTCTCAGCGCTAACCATTTAACCACGTCTTTTAAGCGTATAATTATTCACTACTGTGGCCATTGGTGATATGCAGTAAACCAGTCACATTGTTCCCTTTCAAGCCCCCCGCGACCAAAGTGCTCTGAGCCCCCCCCCCTCCCTCTCTGCCAACTTTCATCCCCGTCAGTCTCCATTATATGCTCCTCAAACAAATCTCAAGGCAGTTTAAATACAGCAAAACATTTTCTGCAAGAAACTTCGCTGTTGCATACTCCTGTACTTGTTTAATTGTTGTTATTGAGTATATTTCTGCAATAACTGCACTGTATGGCTGTTTAAACTCGATGAACCTTGATGTTAGTCATCGAGGCGGACAGGCATGGAGGCAGCCATCATTGTTTTGCTAGCGGCGTTCACGATGTCAACTACGAGGCGGGTCGCTGATTGGCACGTACGCTTTGCAGTTTCTGCAAATACCCTCCCAGGGCTTGAGGCCAGACGGTTTGGTAGAACGAAATTAAATGTGAGTTCACGTGACCGGCTGGTTTACCAGGCTAGAAAAAATATGCAGTACATTTAAAATGATTTAGAAATTCAGGTGCATGTGCTGCCATCAAACTTTGTACCATGGTCTACTCTCTATTTACTTTCATATGTACTCTCATAGACCATCTTCAGAGACCAAAGGGGGCATGGCAGCGGCATTGGTGCAAGAATTTCCATGCCTGAAGGACCAATTTGGCAGTGGCTATGTAAGTAAATTCAGAAGATTGCAGCACTTTTCTATATAATTGATATGCCTGGAATGTCAATTTTGTATTACTGAATATTATTTTAATACTTCTAAGGATGCATGGTTTACACCTAGCCGGCAAGGGCGGCCTGCCCCAGGTTTCCTTGAAGAAAGATTGCGTAATATCAGGAAAAAGCTGAGGAAGCTGAGAGGAGAAAATCGTCAAGCACAAGTGGCAGCCCCTAGAGTCCTACGTACCTGGTAATCCACTGTACATATCTACAGATTATTGCAGACTCTTAATAAATACTGAAGGATAACATCTGATGAGATGCATCTTTTATAAACACCACTGGATTTCATTCCTGTCCAGACAGATTATGGACACAAAGCATGTTTGTTTGTTTTTCTCCCTCTCCCCTTAACAGAATCCACCGTTACTTCTGAGACGGCTGAAGAAATGGCGAACTGGATGAAGAACCACAAGTATCCGGTGACGCAAGTAGAAGCTTCCATGAAGGAGACTGTTGTGTACAGGGCACAGTGGATCAGAAGTGGTTCCATCAGCATTCCAGAAGTCATTCGGGAGTTCCCAAGGCTCGTAGATACTCCAGGCATGGTATGAATCAGAAATCAATATATATTCACATTCCAACTTGTCTCATCATTGGGAAAATCAAACACTTAAAACGTGGCATCTAAATACTAATGCAGAATTAAGTTTTCTGAGCTTGTAAGCACTTTTATCCATATACTCACGTGTCCTCGCCCGCACTATTGGCTGCTCTATTGGCATGCATAGTGCACAATTGTGACACAATGCTTATGACATCATCAGTGCGTATGACATCAGTGATGTCATAAGAGTATAGTCAATAATGATGTCACTGATGACATCACTGATGTCATAGACGGGTTTCTTGTATACAAACACGAGTGGATGCGCGCGCATCCCTGGGGTAAAAGCTCTTTGTAGATTTCGCACTTTGTAGTAGATTGTAGACTATTCACGTAGATCGCACTGTTTGCAAGACGACTGCTTAATAAAAATTCAATTTCAGAGTTGGAAATGTGTGTTTGCCTTTCTTTTGCAAAAAATATGTATGGTTTGCTGACATAATTTCGCTACTTTGGCCGTTTTGTTGTTGAGCCGGTGCCTTTAATTGACAAAGCATGGGCGTTCACCTTCGTTAACCTACTGACCCACTGCCACACAGCTAGCTAACGTAAACAAACATCTGACAGGTAGCTAGTAGCTAGCTAGTCCATGCCAGGGTGAGTAAAGATGCCTATCGATTATATTGTAAGCCTATGTAGCTCTGACCGCGCCGATTACCTGAATAAATTGGTACTAAGCAATGGTGAGAAATTACCAGATCCATATTCTATTCCGGACAATGAATGGATTTTAGATATGTCCAAGTGGCCCGCCATTATATGGCCAGATATCTACACATATCTCATAGAGAAGCCAAGTGTTTACACAAAAGAAAATCTGCGTGCATACAAATCCTTGGATGCCTATAATTACGTACTTTGTGGAAATGTACAAGAGGTCAAGTATCATGATACGGGTTCAGGGTTTTGCATTTTGAGGGCAGGTGTCCTACCTAGCCAAAGACAAGGCTTAAAAACAAAACCATACGATGCCTGGGTTTACGTGCATAAGGACCTTGGCTACATATTAACAGCAAACTGCACATGCATGGCAGGGTAAGTATCAAACAACAGATAATCTGAGATCATGATTTCACACACTTTTTTGGCTAATAACCTACCCATCGCTCCAGTCTCGCCTCTTGTTGCAGTCATGCTGCAGCCATCATGTGCCAGGTTGAACTATCAGGGCGCAGACGCACCGAGGAGGAGGTTGCTTGCACATCCAAAGCAAATCAGTGGAAGGACATGTCCAGAAAAAAAGTAGAGCCACAAACCCTGAAGAACATCAACTTCAGCCGACCAAAACGACATCTGACAGAGTTGCCCCAATTACGTCACGCACCAACACCACAAAATGTACCAGGTAAATAAGAGTGAAACACTGGCTGCAGGTTATTAAGCCACGGGTGATGCGTAAATGCGCTGGTACTTGGTGAACTATTACGCACACCCTCATTCAGGTGTGTAGTGCTTACCTGGAGAACTTGGGGAGCGCACCTATTGGGAACAACTCCCCCCCCCCCACCACCAATTTTACTATTGTAAAAACAAACAAAAAGTGTGGGAGCTCCCCTGTGCTCCCACAGCACTACACCCCTGTCTGTACCCAATAGGCGAATCAATAGCCTACCTAATAATTTCACTAATTTCTCACAGCACTAAATTGAATATCTAATTTAACATAAATGATTTTGATAAGACTGTTACTGTAAAACGACCCCCTTTTATGCTATTGCTTACATACTTTCCCTGCTACACACAGCAATTACAACTGAAGATCTCCAGGCTCTGCAAAAGATATGTCCAAACGCTGCTCTGTTTACATCCATCAACACAGCTGCAGACTCTGAGACAGATACAGCATCAGAAACAGAAGATGAACTCCCCGAGCCCCTGACAGCTATGCATGACCCATCTGCTAGGGACCTGTCGTCAACTGACCTTAGCGAGAAGTGCAAAGCCAGCTATGACAAAATGAGAAGGCAATGCACAGCTAACAGACTGGAACATCTACAGGACGTCACTAAAGAGCAGGCACAGTGCACAACATGGAACATCCATCGAGTGGGACGTATAACGGGCAGTAGCTTTCACAGGGTTATTAAATGCAAGGAGTCCTCAGTTGAAAGTGTTGTTAAACAGATAATGCAGTATGAATCCACAGATCTCACTGTTCCAGCTGTCATGTGGGGAAGGCAAATGGAAGATACTGCACGGCAATCTTACCAAACAGAAATGAGTAAGATACACAAGGACTTGACTGTAAAAAAAGTGGGTCTAAGAGTGAAAGCAGATGAGCCATACCTGGCTGCTTCTCCTGATGGAGTATTCTCCTGTGCCTGCTGTGGAACAGGGCTGTTGGAGATTAAATGTCCATACAAGTACAAGGAGGGACTAGAGGGGTCAGAGTCTGATGCATCATTTTGCCTTGACAAAAACTATGATCTGCGACCTACTCACCAATATTACACACAGATTCAATTACAAATGTATGCTTGTCAAATGGACAAATGTGATTTCATGGTGTGGACCAAGACAAGCACCATCATTTGCCGGCTATGGAGAGATGAGTCCTTTCTCCAAGAAAATATTCCCAAGGCTGAGGTCTTCTTCATGGACCACCTCCTTCCAGAACTTATCTGTCGCCGCAAAGACCCCGACCTGGCTGAAGAGATCAAATGTCTCTCCTGCAAAAGGCCTAGCTTTGGGAAAATGATCAAGTGCCCAGACTGCTGCCAACACTTCCACTATCCATGTGTGAACATTACCAGATACTCCAAAAAATGGAAATGTGGATGCAAATAGATCCCAATAATGCATGGAGACAAGTGCAGTTGCAGACACTGGAGAAAAATATCAAAATTAACAAGCAAGAAAAAGTCTTAAAAATTCACCTCCAAACAGAAATGTTATTTCTCTTCATTTTGTATTAATTATTCACATGTGTTATAGATGAGAACATTTTACAACTGCATTTCTCTTTTAGTACATGTTGCTTTCATTAGTTTGCATTTAAAGCAGTGGTTCTCAATGTGGGGTCCAGGGGATTCTGGGGGTCCCCACTAATATTTTCATTACAAGTTAACACGATTAGAGAATGTTGAACAATGACTGTGATCATAGTTTCACTGTTATATCTCTACATAAAATACAGAGATTGCTGGGATTCTGGAGAAAATCAGAACTAACAAAACTATTCCCAGATTTTGGTCCATTGCCCTAATGTGGACAAAATTATTTTTTGAATCACAGTTAAAACATTGTCAGTTGATGCATAAAGAACTCCCAGCTAAGGAGAAAATAAATCAAATGTTAGAAGATGATCACTCTGAATTGCTGTCATATGAAAGTGTGTTGCAATATCAAAAATATCTGTTATGTGTCCCATATAAATGTTCTTTTAACACAGTTAACGCCGGGCTACCACAGTCCGCCTAATGTTGGTGAGACCAGCACATATGGTTACAATGTCATCTAGCATATCGACTTGGCTGATGGGTATCACAGTGTTCAGTATCTGAAAGGTTTTAAGCTGACCTATCACTCGTTCCACATGTATGCGGACTCTTGATAACTGCCGTGAAGTGTCAACACAGGAACCAGGCAACTGAGCCTTCCCCTTAGTGAAACTTGGGATTCTCAATGTTGCTCCTACACTGGCCAATTCCTCTCTAACAAGGAAACCTCTATCTGCAAGGATCTCATCCCCATGCTCAAGTTTCCCCAAAAAGCCAGAATGTAAAGTTATTAGCTTGTCAGATGCACGACCTCCCCACCCATCAGACAAAAACGATATGGCTCCTGCTGGTGTTATTCCAATCAGATACTTGATTGTGTTTTGGTGCTTGTAATTTGACCAGGTTTCAGCCCTTGCCTTTAAATTGTATGTTCTCTCTATAAAAAACTCAGTACAGTCTATAATACAACGACACTTCTTAAATTGAGGTTTAAAAGACTTGGGCATGTTTGCTCTCACTGCATCCTTATCAGGCCACGCGATCAAAGGCTTCAATGTTGAGGACAACAAGGGAATCCACTCTCTTAATATTTTTGATACAGTTGAGAATGGAAGTCCAAATCTGTAGGCAAGGTCTCTGTTGCTGAGTCCAAGTCGGACTTTCATTAGAACCAAAAGGAGGTGGTTCTCCCAGCTTAACCCACCCTTAAGCACAAGTTTGCTTTTTTTTACAATATCCAACAGCCACCTGAAAGCCTGCACTGACTGTAACCCAGTAAAAAAAAGTATTTTAGAGTTCATGTCTTTTATAGAATCAAACCCAAATTTGGACTGCTTAAGCTGCTGCTTCAGTTGTTTATTCTCGTCCTGTGTGGCCTCCAGTTCTCTTTTCACAGCATCAGAATCATCACGGAGCTGCTTGTACTGCAGGTTGAGCTGGTCCATCTCTTTTTTGGGCACCATCTCGCCTTCATCTGCAACGCAAAAAAGGAGAACAATTACTTAACTCTTGTGTCACATCACGAGCCAGCTCCAAACATACACAGACATGCATGCAACGCACACACACATAGAACATCTGTTTCTTTATCACACTAACACTAAAATAGTCTGATTGCACATACCTTCAGAGGATTCAATAGGACCCGCCTCAGTTTCACCTGTGGGGCTGGTAACAGGGGCCGTAGTGTCATCGCGCCTTCTCTTTCTTTCATATCTATGACAACAGTCGAGTATGGTCAAGTTAACGTGCTAAAAAATTATCAACATATTAATTGATAACAATGCAATAACATAAAGAAGGACACACACATATATCTTATATTCTCAGATACTAAACAAGCTACATTACCAAGATAGGTTAGATTATATTATATTACAAATGATGACTGAATGGCCATACCGTAACTTTCTACATGACATGACACAGACCTTGCCAGCTTTCCTGCGGTGTTTCGGCGGGTGCTGTGTGAAAACACTGATGGAACAAAATCTGGACTCTCATAATCCATTGACGGTGCTCCTGATAAGAGAGAGTAAGCTGTAAGTTAGCTGCTAATTGTTTAACCAACATCAGTTTGACATTTTACAAACCAGGAACTGCAGCCATAACGTTAATGAGCACCAACCGGACAAAATCAATCATTAACGTCTATTCAGAGTTAAAGAAAGCTGTATAATACATTTAATGCACAACAACTTTAGTTGGACAGTTAGTCAAAGTTATGCTATGACTGACTAACATTAGTTATCCCATTTCAGGACAGTGTTGTCAGCTTACTGACAGGCAGCTACTGCACAACACAGCCGACACAGCTGGCAAAACAGACAGTGAAAACACAGCCCTGAAAGGGCCTATCATGAGCTATCACTGGTATGAATCATACAATGACAGCGTTAGCTAAGTTAGCTACTCATTATTTGTTGTTGTTAGCAAACATAAACATAACGTTAGCCTACCAGATATGAAGTGAGCACCGCACAGACTCTCGTCGCCTTTAGGACCAGTGGGACCCCAATCTTCCCTTTTAATGGCCTGGAGCCATAATTTCCTTCTGTTTTTTGCAAATGGATGAGATCCCCGCGGTATATTGTACATCTTCCATCCGTCTTTTTGACGGTTGGTACAGTTTACAGCGCCACAGCTCCTTGTCATGTCTGTCTCGGTCTGTCTGCCTCTGTGTTTTGACTGTGTGGAGCGGCTTCCTTCCTGCTTTCTTCCTACCCCGATCGTGCGCGCGCATCTACGTAATGACGTTGCACATGAACCCGTCTATAGGCATTGAGACATCATCAGTGATGTCATAGGCATTGTGACATCATCAGTGGGACAAAAATGTAAACTGATGGCAGACAGATATTGCCCATTTGCTCACTTATAATGGAATACATCAGTGATGTCATAGGCATTGTGACATCATCAGTGGGACAAAAATTTAAACGGACGACAGACAGATATTGCCCACTTGCTCACTGTTGATATATAAAAGCATAGTGTAGGTAATTCTGTTTTGAATTTGTTTTAATCAATTAATTTTACATAGTACTTTTCAAGTTACATTCTATGAATGAATGGTGCCTTTAAATAAACTTTAGAATAAGGATGAAACTACATCTGCCCTTTTTTATGTTTCAAAATTATTAGATTGCTCCAGACTTTGCCCACCTCCATGCTGAGCCTGCAGAAAAGCTTCTCGACACTTGGGTTCCCTTTGGAGAGAAAGTGCTTCAAGTTGCCAGACGTGAGGGAAAGCTTCGGATTGAAACGGATGAAATGTCACCAGGTGATTTTAAATCTTATGATATAATGCTGCATTTTTACATGTGCACATTTGTATTTAAGAAATATGGTTTTCTGATTATGCTAACATACAGCTATTTGACTAATGCATATTTTAAATCAATTTAGATTGATTTAAAAGGCGACTTGGCATTAAAGCTGCTGCCACTCCTGCTTCCACCATCGTCATACAGGGTTGGACAGAAGTTCTTCAAGCCAAGTGTCGAGGAGGCCAAGAGATTCTTCATTGATGTGCAGCAGCAGTATTGCCGTACTATATCGTCCCTATACGATTTTCATCCCTACAAGATTTTTACTCCAAACTTTGACTGAGTGCGGTGCCCTTTTTTCGTGCAATTCGGCATACCGCCACCTACTTGCAACACAAAAAGCGCCTTATCTTGAGAACCATTTGTCCGATCAACTTCAAACTTGGCAGGTGCATTGTTGGGTTAACTTTGTGCAATTCAACCAAAAATATCACAGCTTTCACATATCTCCAGGACTGTCCGTCCAATCAACTTCTGTATGTCTGTCCTTTGCGTATCTCGAGAACCGCCGTTTGTCGGATCGACTTCAAACTTGGGAAGTGCGCTTCGGGGGACCTGACCGTGCAGTGTGTGTGTGTGTGTGTGTGTGTGGGGGGGGGGGGGGGGGGGGGTTCTCCGGGGTGGTGAACAGTGTTGGGGGTAACTAATTACAAAAGTAACATATTACATGTAATATATTACTTTTAGCAGTAACTCAGTAATATAACTTATTACTTATATGATTTCAGTAATATTATACCAGTTACTTTGTCAAGTAACTCAAGTTACAAATTGAGTTACATTTAGCACATATTTTAAAAAAGATACAATAATTTCCTAATCAAACTGTGCTCCATCTGGGCCCTTCTTGAACTAACTTCTTTCTCTCTTAAAAAAACAAACACCTGAACTAAACTTGTACCACTGTTCCATCAGAAGTTGTAGTTGTCATAGACTGTGTTGCATAGTTGATTGCTCTATTGCTGACAAAAATGTGATATTGTAAGTCGCTTTGGATAAAACCACCAGCAAATAACCACTATAGATGACAATAACAAAGGAAAATAATAACATTTAGAATTGTGGATGGTTTACACTGACTTCAAGGCGTTTGAAATAATTTTTTGGGATGGTTCCGGGGACGGCGATGTCATTCTGCTGCTGCTGTTGTTTTGGTCAAATTAATGCAAAAGTATTGTAATAAGTAATGAGTTACTCTACACAGACAGTAATATTGTAAAGTAACTTATTACTTTCAAATGAAAGTAACTAATAATATGTAGTATATTACATTTTGAAAGTAACTTGCCCAACACTGGTGGTGAATGAGGGGAACGGGCTCTGCACTAGTACTTATCTAATGCTTAATACTGTACAGTTGTTCAAAATGTTACCATGATTTGTTGTGAATGAACTTTTACTTGGTCGTTGTGTTAAAAAAGAAAAATAGGCCTAGGCCATCTGCCTGGGGGATGCTATTTTTTGCTAATGCAATGAATGAAATTAAAATCCAATTTCATCCATCTTATCATTACCAGGTTGGGACAAACATGGTTCAACACCTCGAGCTTGCTAAAGCCACAAAGCCAACACCTTACGTCTTGTGCCTCGGTGACGATACAACCTGCTCCCAGGCGTTCACGGTAATAGCAGGCGAGGCCCTTGAAAACAGCTCATTGCTTGGAGCTGTTGATGTATGCTTCAAAGCATTTTATGTATTTGATATCCACTACCCCAAGCAGTGCAGTGCTTCTTGGGAATTCTTGCAGCACGCGATTTACCAGATGGAGGGCACGGGCAGAGAAGCCCCAGCTGTCCGGTTCCTTAGAACCACCATTCAGTCTGCTGGACTCTAAATGTGTAGCTGTAGTTTTGTCTGTTCAGCCGCAGTTTTGGTTTTGTTTAATGTGTGAAAGCAGGATGGATTTAAGTCTAAAGTTGTATTAAATGTGCTGCATTTTGCCATTTTAAATAGACTTAACATCGACCAATTGTGATTGTGTCTGTTCCGATGCAGTGTTTGTTTTTGGTGTGCTCAAGTCAAATGTTTTCATTTTGCCTTTTTAAATGCAATTTTGTCTGTTAAAATCAATTTTTTACATTTCTGAAAAAGACAGTTTGCACTTTTACATTTCTGAAAGGGCAGTTATATGTTTAATAGTTATGATTATGTACTTTGCAGATTTATTGTATGACACATAACATATTTTTTCTATTGGTGTATTATTTTAAAGATGTTGATTTTTCCCTGTGAGGCTGCCCCGTTGGCTAATTGAATGTATGCCCATTTCACTGTTGGTAAGTCCTTGACAGTCTTTATATGACACCACTGCCTTTATCTGACATTGACTCTGATGATGTATTGTACAAATGTTACTCTCTCTATGTACTTAACATACTTATTGTATGACACGTCTGTTCGGACAACTTTTTGAAAAATATTTGCACTTTATAGTCATAGATTCTGTCTGTTCTGAGAGATTTGTTTTTGGAGCAAGATGATTGTTTTTGTTTTAATGTTGCATTTTGCCTCTTAAAAAATAGTCAACAGACATACTTTGTCACAACTGATGTTAGTCAGGGTTTAAATTTCAATAAATACAATGTGACAATTAGAAATCTCCAAATTTTTATGCTTGAAATGCTTTTATGCTTGAAAGGTTGAAATAGACCCTTTTCACGGTGTCCCATTTGTTCGAAAAGGCAGGGTAAATGGGTGCAAGCAAAACAGTAATGAGGGTTTCCAACTTCCAATCATGGAAATTGGAAACCCCCAGTGTTTTGCTTGCACCTGTGTTTACCCTGCCCAAAATGGACCCCATGAAAAGGGTTTATTGGTGATCAGAACAGAACACATTTTGGGTTGTTTTAACCCAACAGGCCTGGGTTCTGAAGCAACACAACCTGTTGGGTTGAAATTGGTGATCAGAACACATTTTGGGTTGTTTTAACCCAACAGGCCTGGGTTCTGAAGCAACTCAACCTGTTGGGTTGAAATTGGTGATCAGAACACATTTTGGGTTGTTTTAACCCAACAGGCCTGGGTTCTGAAGCAACTCAACCTGTTGGGTTGAAATTGGTGATCAGAACACATTTTGGGTTGTTTAACCCAACAGGCATGGGTTCTGAAGCAACTCAACCTGTTGGGTTGAAATTGGTGATCAGAACACATTTTGGGTTGTTTTAATCCAACAGGCCTGGGTTCTGTACATATCAGGACATATACAACAGATCCTATACTTACGCCCCACACGTTAGTTGGTATCGTGTATGGCAGCAACAATACCTGAGCATAAATAATCTAACACACTAACACTTGAAAGGGATAATATGGCGGTTGATGGACACAATAGACTGCTGACAGTTGTTGGAATTGAACTTGGAAACGTATGGGGTCAGAAAACCTTCCAACTCTACCCTGACTCAACCCACTGATGTAAAACTTTCTGTAATTCAGTGGTTAGAGCAAGGTATACTAACACTGCCAGGTTAGGGGTTCAATTCCCACTGGGGCCACGCATGCTTACGATGTCAAACGTTATATACTGTAAGGGTTAGGTGGGCTTAGGGTGAAGAAACTGCTCACAAAGGCCAAAGCTGAGTTGTCCTTCCCTTATTGTGGTCTTAGCGCCATCTTGTGGCGGCACACAGCCTCCTAATCCCATCAGTTTGAGTTAAACGCTGATAATTGAATTGAAGATGTCAAAGAGCATCCATTCATATCCATCTCTCATGCAGTCCAGCTGCCCCTCGGGAGCATTTACTCACTAAACCATTGAGTCAGTCACTAGAATGGTGTCTAATGGATGACTAACCAGTTCACTGATCACCACAACTAGTTAAACTGTCATTTAGAGCCAAGGAAAAGCTCAATAATAATAATAACTCCAATAACTCCAAACTGAAAAATATTGTTAAATCATGAATCAGAAATGATTGAACCAGCTCAAGTAAAGGGGATGTTACAAGTCAAACTGTTGATTTGCAGCATCATGTAAATCACTCAGTGACCGGTGTCATATTTGTGGATTTTTCAGTGTGTAAGATTTGTTTTTTAATTCATTTGTCAGGAGACAGTGGGGTGTGTGTTTTGTTTGTGTCTCTTCCTCTGTGTTCCCCCTCCCCTGAGTGTTTCTGCACAGTGGCACGGCTGGCAGCAATCTCTCCTGAGTACCTGGACCTCGCAGCACGGCTGGCAATCACTCCACTCATCACCAGACACCTGTATAAAGACCCTGGCTCTTCACTCACTCTTCCTCAGATTATTCCGTCATCTACAGTGGTAGCTACGCTTGACCTTAGAATAGTTTCTCTCGTGTTTTTCGTGTTTTCCCTGTGGACCTGTTTTGACTGTCATTCTCCTGTGTTCAGGTCGTGCTCCAGCACCGAACCTCATCACCAGCTGTGAGCTGAGTTGGGATTTCTCTCTCTGATGCTGCCTGTCTGCCTGCCGTTCACTCCAGTGGAATTATCTTGAAAATAAACATTATTTTTTGCGAGATCTGTTTCCGTGTCTGCTCCTGGGTCCAACCACCTTAACTTGTAACATCATTGTTGTTATTTTTTATTGTTATTTCTTGGGGGGCATTTTTTTTTTGCCTTTATCAACAAATAGTAAACATGGTGTCCCCCAGTGATGTAGTGCAGTAACAGAGTCAACATGGCCAGATGGAGATCCATAGCCCCCCGGTGGTGGACAAAAAGTGTTAAAATAGACAGTGAGCAGCCTCCCAACCCAGTTGACCTCATCCTGTAATAACAGATAAAGCAAACCCTGCACTGGCCCGCAGCTTTTAAATATTTTATTTTGAAGGAATAATCGTGCCTTGCTGGAAAACCAGAAATGACACAAATGTAGCATTTTTGCCACTTCACACTCATAGCACGAGGAGGAAAACAAAATGTCACACGGCCATGACAGGTACAAAAATGCGCTCTGCGATTGCCACCAAACACCACTGCACAGGACATTTCAATCACAATCACACCACACAAAAGTGACTCTGGACATAAATCAGGGCAAAAAGTTTCATTTAATTAACAAAAACATTACAAATTACATTCATTATAAAAACCTTTGAAAATTGTACACAAGTTGAAAAAAGTAAATTTGATTAAAAATTGCCAATAAAATTGATTAAAATCTAATACAATAACAATTTACAGTGAACAAAATGACAATATAAAATGTATTACAATCTAATAAAATAAACTATTTACAGTGACACTCTTCTTTGAATTAAACATAGCTAAAAGCTGTTGTGTGGTGGGCTGCGCAGACAACAAATGTAAAAAAATCATGTCATGTCATGTCATCATTGTTGCGTGCTGCTTGCCTGTGAGCTTTTTCTTTATAGTGTTGATACAGTAGGTTGAAACTGAATTGCCCTTCAAAACTAGTCTGAATCTGAATTCAATAATTGCAGTTGCAGCTGGGCGGATTTCCTTGAGGTCCTCCTGGGCAAAGACAATAGTGAGGCCCCCTGAATCCCAACTCATCCTTTCTACTCAGATTCAGATTCAGATTCAGATATCTTTATTTGCCATTGTGTAAAACACATAGGAATTTGTTTTGACATTGACAGTGTGCGCATTCCTTAATCTTTTCCACATATAACAACAAGACAACAACACAAACATAGCACAGTGCAGGAGGTATAGATATAAAGTGCAGAGTTAAGGAACATAGTGCAAAAATGTCCGGTGACACTGCCTAGGGGGCAGGGGTGGGAGGGAACCCAGAGGCATTTAGCAGCCTGGCGGCTGAGGGGAAAAAGCTCAGTCTATGGTGGACCTTTGTAGCCTTCGGCAGCCGCAACCGTCTCCCAGAGGGGAGCAGGGTGAGGAGGCCGTGGCCAGGGTGGGAGGGGTCGGCCATGATCTTTCTCCCTCTCCTCAAAGCCCTGGAGTCATGCAGGGACTTGAGGGAGGGCAGAGGATGGCCAATCACCCTCTCCGCAGAGCGTATCACCCGCTGCAGCTTGGCGAGATCTTTTGCAGCTGCAGCAGGGAACCAGGTGATGATGGAGTGTGTGAGGATAGACTCAATGATGGCTGCATAGAACCGAGCCATCATAGTTCTTGACAGTCTGAACTTCCTCAGCTGCCTGAGGAAATACAGCCTCTTCTGGGCCTTCTTTAGGAGGGCCATGATGTTGAGTTCCCACTTCAGGTCCCGAGAGAGGATCATGCCCAGGAACCGACATGACTCTACTGGGGTCACCTGAGTGCCTCCCAGCATGATGGGAGGGGGCGGGGCTGCACTACTAGGTGCAGCACAACCTTTTCTCTGAAAGAGTAATTTACTCAGAGTACTCACCCATATCAAATACCCATAATGGTTACTTAATGGTTACTCAAACCTCACATGCAGTCTGTTAAAACTGAAATGCAGGAGCGCACACAACATAAGTGCTATTATATATATAACGTATTCTGTAATTTGAGGCGGCGTGTCTCTATGGGGATAACCTTGAGTATGGGCAGTGGGACGAGCACATCTTTGGGTTGACTCTTTATGAGACAGCCCTTCTCCATGTCCCAGTCTGCTCCCTCCAGATGCAGGCCAGACACAAAGCAGCCCTGTCCAGGTCTGTCACTGACTTGGTGGTCAGTGTGGTATGAGGTGACCTATGTAGAGCGTGGAGCCATCCAGAGGCCAGCTGTTCTTCCTGCAGGTGGTATGAGGTGACCTCTGTGTAGAGCGTGGAGCCATCTAGAGGCCAGCTGTTCTTCCTGCAGGTGGCTTGGACCAGAGCAGTCAGGTAGGACCCAGGGATGTGGAGGCCTGACAGCCACATTACATTCGGCTCGCCCTCATCCACACAGGACCTGTACTGTTCATAGCGCCTCTTGAAATGAATCATCCAGTTGCCCAGGGACTTGAGAGTGTTGGGCGCCAGCTTCCTCCAGATGGCAGGGATGTGACCGTTAAAGACGGCCCGGGCAACCTCGTCCAGCTCGCTGCTCATACCCACCTCACCAGCCAAGGCCCTCTGCAGCTCAGCCAGAGAGTGTTGCATACAGACCACCAGTTTGTTGAAGCGCTCCAGCTCCTGAAGCAGCACCACCGAGGTGGGGGAGATGTCCTGGCCAAACCGCTTCCGAATTTACGTCCATGTCAAACACTTTATGCAGCTTGTTCTGGATGTCCTGGGCCACTTGGCGGATGTACTCGTCTCTACTAGTGTTGTGACGTTCGCGAACGACCCGAATCTATTGAACGGCTCTTTGGTAGGAACGCCGGGAACCGAGTCGTCGTCGTTGAGAACCGTTCCCCCCTTCGTTCTTTTTTCCTCTCCTCTCAGGTTTCTGTCAGTCACCGGACTATAGCGCTGGAGCGCGCACACAGCACACACACCACACACACCCTCCCCCTGCTAAGTAAACACAAGCGGGCTCGCTGGGGAGCAGGAGGCATGCTTGTCATGTTAAAAAGCGCACCCCGTTTACTGGCTCAAGCGGGCGGTGTCAGCACTTAAAATAACAGACTACACCGCGGTGAGCATGTCAAGTGCATCCTCATTTGATATGCAAAAATGGTGACGTCAACTTTGACGTGAACTTTCCGCCCCCGGGGGAAAAAAGGGGGAGGGGGGCGCGCACTACTGTTTCTGAACGAGTA